>NW_028241152.1:0-313337 GCF_964263255.1 Lissotriton vulgaris | reverse complement strand
GACAACTAGAAAGGAGGATTGGGATGCAATCTCGTCCTGTAAACAGAAACATGATGAAGATACTAGCGACTTTTATTCAAGATTCGAGAAATGTTTTATTATCAATAGTGGCCTCCAGCCAAGTAGCGAGTCGTACCCACATCTTTTTGTATCAAAGTTAGTCGAGAATTCCCTACCATTAGTTAAAAATAGAGTGTATAAAGTCGAGAGTACATGGCAAGCAAATACGCCATCCCAGATGTTACAAATGTTACAATATCACCAGAATAGAATTAGGGAAGAACAAGATCAGGAACAGAAGCGCATGAAAGACACGAAAATGAAAATGTTAGTAGCCCAGACGGTCCCATCCGACAGTCACAGGAAAGGTACGACCCAGACAAGTCACGCTGCAGCTCCTGTTAAAGGGACATGCAATTATTGCAAGCAGCCAGGTCACTACGTACACGAATGTGCAGTTCTGAAACATAACATAGCGACAGGTAAAACTAAAGAGAGACCGCATCCACCTAGACAAGACCATAATCAGCATCAGTCTACACAGAATACACAGCCCATGCATGCATCTGCACAGACAGCACAGACCGTAGCAGTACCACAGCCACAGCCCATTGCTGCAACTCAGCAAGTCTCACAACAGATGTACCAGTATGCCCAGTCTGCTTACCCCGAATATTCCCGATATACATGAAACAGCCTAGAGAGGGAAGGTGGCTTGCCTCTTATCGAGATTCCTGTAGATCAAGAAGGTCCTTATGTACACAGTCAAGTATTGGGGAAAGATAGAAAGTTTTTAATTGACACAGGGGCAAGTCGCACTACAATAAGTCATGACGAAGTTCCAGGGGCACCCCTCTCAGGCTCACAAAATGTTTCCCTTGGTTTTTCAGGACAACCTATTGTAAATGAAGTATCAGAACCAGTTCCCCTGGCTGTGGGTCCATTATCACGCGTTACAGACCTGTTACTAACAAAATCATGTCCGGAAAATCTGTTAGGAATTAAAACACTGAAGGCTCTAGGAGCTATAATATGCTGCTCCCCGGAGGGGGTTAGACTCTTTCTGCGGGATTTCAAGGGTCATTACGTCCTTCGTGAGTTTGACGTCAGATTGAAAAATGTACCTGATTACTTGTGGGCAAAAGGCCCAACTGATGTAGGATGTATGCACATTACACCATACCGCGTTACCCTCAAGGCAGGTGTTGTATTACCCAGAATCAGACAATACAAGTTACCACCCGATGCTGTAGCGGCTTTACTGAAAATCATTGAAGAGCTCATTGCCCAAGGAGTGGTCGTCGAGACCGACTCCAATATCTGTAACTCACCCATCATTCCGATTCTTAAACGTACTGATCCCAATGCACCGCCAGTATATCGGCTGGTGATTGATCTTCGAGAATTGAATAAATGCATCATCCCACAGTATCCTGTGGTCCCCGATATATCATCTCTCTTGACTGCTATTGATTCAGAAGCAACGTTCTTTACTGTAATTGATCTCAAGAACGCCTTCTTCAGCGTGCCTATTGATCCAGAGAGCCAATATCTCTTCGGATTCTGTTTAAATGGACGCAGTTTCAAATTTTCGCGCGCACCTCAAGGATTCACAGAAAGCCCCAGCATCTATAGTCAAGCACTGAAAAGACAACTAGATTGTATTCAAATGCCAGTTAACACCGCTTTACTACAATACGTCGATGATCTGCTGATCACCGCACGGAGTGAGCCCGAATGTGAAAAAGCATCACTGACAGTTTTACATTTCCTGGCCGACAAGGGACACAAGGTGTCTCCTTCGAAGCTACAATTCTGTGTTCAGCAAGTTGTGTACTTGGGTCACTTGCTGTCCAAAGTGGGGAGACAGCTCACTCCCGATCGCATTCAGTTAATTGTGAACATGCCGCAACCCAAGACACAAAAGGAAGTGCGGGCCTTCATAGGCCTCACCTCGTACTGCAGACAATGGATTCCCCAGTATGCATTTCTAGCTAAACCACTCATCCAGTTAACGACACAGGAGGCAGCGACTTCGACTGTCCTCCCTTGGACTCAGGAACACACACAAGCTTTTGAAGAATTAAAGAAAGTTTTATGCCAAGCACCAGTTTTAGCGACACCATGTTACAGCAAACCGTTTACACTTTTTGTTACAGAACGTGATGGCACAGCGTTGTCTGTCCTCACTCAAGACCAAGCAGGTTCACATAAGCCTTGTGCTTATTTTTCTAGTACATTGGATTCAGTAGCTCAAGCACTCCCTGCGTGCTTAAAGTCAGTAGCAGCAACAGCGTTAGCAATAAGACAAAGTGATTCAATTGTTTTAGGTCATCAGTTAACCGTTCAAGTACCACATTCTGTAGAGGTTTTGTTAAACAGAACCCAGACTCAACACTTAACTATAGCACGACTGACAGGTTATGAATTAACACTATTCCAGCCACACATAGAAATCAGACGTTGCAGCATCCTGAACCCAGCAACACTGTTACCTACAGTTATGACAGATCCAGCTCCGCATGATTGTATAGAAATAATTAATGCAGTAACTAAGCCTAGACGAGACTTAACAGATGTCCCATTGACAAATCCAGACCTGACACTTTATGTGGATGGTTCATGCATGAGAACAAGTACAGGAGAATTAGTGGCCGCGTACGCCGTGACCACTGAAACTGAAATTAAAGAAACACATCGTACTGACACACTGTCTGCTCAAGCGGCAGAGCTCATCGCTCTGACTCGAGCCTGTATTCTAGCCAAGAACAGAAATGTTAACATATACACAGATTCCCGCTATGCCTTCGGAGTTGTACACGACTTCGGAGTCCTCTGGCAAGAACGAGGTTTTCTGACTTCCCATGGGGCCAAGATACAACATGGCCCCCTCATTCAAGCACTGTTAGAAGCAATACATTTGCCCTCGGGCATATCAGTCATGAAGTGTAAGGCACATACTAAAGTCACAGATTCTGTTTCCCAGGGTAACGACCTGGCAGACCAGACAGCAAAACATACAGCACTGACTCACACCCAGACTACTGATGTGACAAAGACAATAGTCCAGACCCAGTGTATGGCAGTTAGAGATCCCGCCCTAGATGTAATTGATATCCAGACACATGCTACTCCAGAAGAGATAAAGAAATGGACTGAACTAGGAGGGATTCAGACAGATCAAGGTTGGGTGACGAAGGGAAAATCTATATCGTTTCTCCCCGACTCAATGGTTCAAGTCATGATAAATACAGCACATAGTCCTGCCCATCTTGGAGAGAAAGCCATGTTAGACAGTTTACAGAATCTCTGGTACAACAAACACTTACGAGCAGCAGCAAAACAGAAAGTGCGTACTTGCATGATCTGTTGTCAGTTCAATCCAGGTAAAAGTGTCCCTGTTGAGCAAGGTGGATTCCATCCTCCCGATCACCCTTTTGAAGTCCTCCAGATGGATTATATCCAGATGAATAGCTGTAGAGGATTTAAGTATGTCCTTGTAATTGTTTGTGCTCTGTCCCGCTGGACCGAAGCATACCCAGTCCCAGACTACACTGCTCCGACCACTGCCAGACAGTTGGTTCGTGAATTCTTCCCACGGTACGGTTTGCCCCGTGTCGTGTATTCAGATAACGGACAGCCGTTCTCGTCCGAGCTGATGAAACAAGTTTCCCTCTTGCTAGGATATCAGTGGAGGTTCCACTGTGTCCGACATCCCGAAGCAGCTGGCCTTGTAGAAAGGCATAATCAGACCCTAAAAATCCGTCTTGCCAAGATCTGTCAAGAAAAAGGGGTCGACTGGATAGTCGCCCTGCCCGTGGCACTATTCTACATGAGAATGGTCGCCCACTCGAGATCAGGGCTATCCCCGTACGAAGTGGTCTTTGGGAGACCGCCGAATATGTGGGGGACGCCCGTTCCGAAAAAGATCACTGATATTGATTGTAACATGTTGACAGATTACCTTGCCTCCTTGATGTCTGCACTCCAATCATGTCGTTCACAGGTTGCCGCAGCCTTCCCTGACAACACCGATGTAAAGGCGCATGAGGTCCGTCCAGGGGACCTGGTACTCGTCCGGAATTTCGACCGGAAAAGTCCGCTGGAGCCCCGCTGGAAGTCTCCAAAGACCGTTCTGCTTACCACCAGGACCGCCGTGAAAATCGAGGGGAGAAAGGGGTGGGTCCACACGAGTCACATCAAACTATGCAATGAACTAAAAAACGGACTGAAACAGGACTCTGACTCGTCCACCCCCACCAAAGACTGTGTTGAAGCACAAGACGTTACTGTGCCTAAAAGAGAAAAGACTCCTCAAGAACTTTACCGTATGAAGCTTCGATCTAGCAAGTCAGACAGTTTAATTGTTTAAGTCCTCCCCTAGGTGAATCGGTTAAATAGTTTCTGACATGTATCCCCTAGATCGAGTTAGAGAGAGAGAGGAAAAGAGAAGAACATATTGCAAATCACTTCGTAGTCACTGCATAGTGACACTAATAATAATGTTTATTCTGAGTATTCTAATTATTATTGCCAGCATTCTGCTTCCTATGTACTGGCCTATTTTCAGGCGTGAACAATCTGCTTACAATGTCTCTGCTGAACACACTTTTAGTGAACTTCCCGCACATGAACTCTCTTACAGACTTGCGCTGCGCAACAATACATTCATTAGTATGTTACACCATTCCCATCAGACAAATAATGCTACAGACTGTTGGATATGTGGCCGACTCCCTCCCTACCAGAATTACAAGGGAGCTCTGCCTCTCTTTCCGTACCCATTCACTCACAATGGCTCCTGTGGAGCATGGTTTAAAATAATTAATTCTTTAGATCCTGATATTGCTGTTTTCGATGGGGGCTGGGTTTGGGGAAACTTGAACTTAGTCCTGCTCAACGTCTGTTATCCTGATAAAGAGGGACTTCCCACTCGAATAGGAACTGATCTAGAAAATGAAGTATATGGATTAGGTAATTACACAATTAGCCTTATGATCCTCACTGTTGAGTCTGAAACTGCTCCAGTTTTGCCCCATATGTTAGTATTACCAGTCACGGGTGAATTATGTGTTAGCAAGAAAGGTTCAGTACACGTAGGTCATAGTAAATGCGCTACTGTGGTCGAGTTCAGTGACCATGGTAAATCGTCCTTTAAAGCTACCAGTCATTCCTACTTTGTTTGCGGCCATACCGCATACATACGTTTGCCTCCAGATTGGGATGGTACCTGTTACATTGCATTCCTTCTGCCACCTGTTTTTCTAGCTCCTCCTGATTACCATAGAAATACGAATCTAGCACCGAATAGACCCAAAAGAGATATTCCCCTTGTCGACTACACAGAAACGGCATGGGAACAGTACACTGATTTCAATAAAGGATTCTTTTTCTTCCTAGGGCCTGTCCAAAACAGTAAATTAATACGCAGATTAACGAGAACACTCGAAGCAGTAGTGAACGAAACTGCCTCCGCTCTAGGTAACTTAACAGAGGAGCAGTCTGCTATACGGACTGTTGTCCTTCAAAATCGTCTCGTGATTGACGTCATCTTGGCAGATAGAGGTGGAGCTTGTAAGGTCATCGGGTCAAGTTGCTGTGTTTTCATTCCACAAAACGCACCATCTGTCTATCAAGCTATCACCCGTTTACATAAAATTGCAAATCAGATACATCAGAATCCAGGCACCTGGACTTGGTCCGGTTGGTTCTGGACTACGTTAACAGCTTGGGGATGGAAGATCTTATCCTTCCTAGGCATTGGCCTTGTTATAGTATTCAGTTGTTGCCTGTGCCTGCAGTGTGGGCCAGCGATATGTGGACTGTGTGCCACATCCTGCATTGAGCATTCCAGTTGCCTCTCAAACAGTCAAAGAAAGAAAGACGAACATATAATGTTACAAGAACAAACCGATCGATTTATGAGGATCGATATATCATGAAGGGTCCGTAGGGAACAAGGAGGGAATGAGGTAATATAAATTTTATGGTCATGTTTTGTTCCCTAGCGAGTACCCCACCGACTCCATGTACGAGTTAAAAGTGCATGTAACTTCCCTCCTGTACCAGCTATGAAGACGCAAATACATTTGCGTCCAACGTTAACTTGTCCTCTTTCAGACCCACCATGAATGGGTTTGATGGTCCGTTCCTAAGTATGCTATGCCAACGTCTTTTTGAAGTGTACTCCTACGTTTTTCGGCCTGACTGAAAGTAGGCCCTGAATCTCTGCCACCGAGCCTCTTTTCTGACTTCTGACTGCGAGGGCCTCTGCCCAAGCAGCCCCCGTACCCGTGAACTCTGACTTACTTCTAGCGCGGCCCTCCGTGCTCAGCTCAGCCTGCTGCCTGCCAAGATTGACTATAACCTTCGAGTTATCTGTTTTCCTCTCCGAAGATACATTCCAGCCTGCTCGCTTCAGTAAACATCCTTCCTCAGCTACAGGGCTAAAGGGCCGACCTGTCTTTATGCAAGTAATTCATAGCCTCTGTTGTCATGCTTCCATGGAAGGCCCCATGCCCCCACACTTCTCATACAGACACTCAGGCGCTTACACACGCACTCACAGCAAGTATAGAATAGCTTCTGCTCTAGAGACCTTTCTGCCCAGATAGCTTAGTTCCTAAACATCAGATATCAGATATGATAGAAGCACAAGTTGATCTGACATGCCAGACTTCTGTCTCTTTCCGTCAGTGTAAATGTCAAGTCCCCTGCACCCCGTCTATCACACGTCATGCAGCTGCGCGCGCATCCAAGCTTCCGATTTCTGCTGACATTGCAACATTCTGTTAGCACCACCCCTTGGTGCCACCCACTTGCATCACCTATCAGTGACGTTCCTAGCACACACCCTAGTTCACGCCTAGTTCACGCCTCTTGATGATGTATTAGCACCACGTGTATACTGTTATCTTGTCTTCTCTCAGCTGTTACGCCTCTTACATTGAACATTATGATGTAAATCAAGTATATAAGCTATGTATTGTCAATAAACGACAGCGCGCTCATCTATCCCTTCTGACATCCTGTGTGGTGGTCAGAACATGATATCCTGATTCCTTTATGAGGAATAAAACCCTTAGAAACTCTTACACCACGGACTCTGTTTTCCTTCATTTCGATTGAGTTATCATTGATTAAGTACTTACCTGCATAGAAATTAAGAGAGTAAATTAATTATTTGTGTGAATAGCTTCAGTCAGTTATCACACCTCAAAAGACATCAGCAAACACACACTGGAGAAAAACCGTACCATTGCACTGAATGTGTGAAGAGCTTCAGTCATTTATCACAACTCCAAGTTCATCAGCGAACACACACAGGGGAAAAACCATACCATTGCAATGAATGTGTGAAGAGCTTTAGCCTGTTATCAAATCTCCAAAGACATCAGCGAATACACACTGGGGAAAAACCATACCATTGCAGTGAATGTGTGAAGAGCTTCAGTCGGTTATCACAACTCCAAAGACATCAGCGAATACACACTGGGGAAAAACCATACCATTGCAATGAATGTCTGAAGAGGTTCAGTCAGTTATCAATTCTTCAAGTTCATCAGCGAACACACACAGGGGAAAAACCATACCATTGCACTGAATGTGTGAAGAGCTTCTGTCGGTTATCACACCTACAAAGACATCAGCGAACACATACTGGGGAAAAACCATACCATTGCAGTGAATGTGTAAATAGTTTTAGTGATTCCTCAAATCTCAGGATTCATCAGCGAACATACACAGGGGAAAAGCCATTACAGTGCTGTGAATGTGCGAAGAGCTTCAGTGGGTCCTCAGACCTACGAAAACATATTCGAACACACACTCGGGAAAAACCATACCATTGCAATGAATGTGTGAAGAGATTTAGTCAGTTATCAAATCTTCGAAGACATCAACGAACACACACAGGAGAAAAACCATAGCATTGCACTGAATGTGTGAAGAGCTTCTTTCAGTTATTGGCCTACAAAAACATAAATGAACACACACTGGGGAAAAGCCATTCCAATGCAGTGAATGTTTAAAGAGCTGTAGTGGGTCATCAGACCTACAAAAACCAATCAGTAAATCAGTCAATCAATCAATCAATCAATCAATCAATTATTTGTTAAGCGCCCCTCATACCCAAGAGGGTCTCAAGGCGCTGGGGGGGGGGGGGGGTGGTGGCCGCTACTGATCGAACAGCCAGGTCTTTAGTATCCTCCTGAAGGTTAGCAGGTCTTGGGTCTGTCGTAGGCTCAGTGGGGGGTGTTCCATGTCTTGGCAGCGAGGTGGAAGATGGATCTCCCGCCGGTGGTTGTTCTTCGGATGTGCGGGACGGTGGCGAGTGAGAGGTCGGCGGAGCGTAGCTGGCAGTTGGGGGTGTAGAAGGAGAGCCTTCTGTTGAGGTAGGCTGGGCTGGTCTTGTGGAGTGCCTTGTGTGCGTGGGTGAGGAGCTTGAAGGATATCCTCTTGTTGACGGGAAGCCAGTGCAGGTTTCTCAGATGGGGGGTGATGCGGCTGTGTCGTGGTACATCGAGGATCAGTCATGCTGAGGCGTTTTGGATGCGTTGTAGTCGATTGATGAGCTTGGTCGGGGCTCCTGCGTAGAGGGCGTTTCCTTAGTCAAGTCTGCTACTGATGAGGGCCTGTGTGACTGTCTTTCTTGTATCTGTCGGGATCCATTTGTAGATCTTGCGGAGCATGCAGAGGGTGTTGAAGCAGAAGGAGGAGACGGCGTTGACTTGCTTGGTCATTGAGAGCGTTGAGTCGAGGATGTGCGTGGTCGATGGGGGTCGGGGCTGCCCCCCAGTGCCATTGGCCACCAGGAGTCGTCCCAGGCTGACGGGTTGGAGCAGAGGATGAGGACCTCTGTCTTGTCCGAGTTCAGCTTCAGACGACTGATCTTCATCCAGTCGGCGGCGGCCTTCATTCCTTCATGGAGGTTGGCTTTGGCGGTGATGGGGTCCTTGGTCAGGGAGATGATCAGTTGAGTGTCGTCGGAGATTATGTTGAGGTTGTGCTGTCGGGCGACGTGTGCGAGCGGGGCCATGTAAATGTTAAACAGTGTCGGGCTGAGGGAGGATCCTTGGGGTACGCCGCAGATGATCTCGGAGGCTTCGGAACGGAACTGGGAGAGGCGGACGCTCTGGGTTCTGCTGGAGAGGAAGGAGGTGGTCCATTCCAGAGCCTTGTCTTGGATCCCTGCGGCATGGAGGCGTGCGCGTAGTGTGCAGTGGCAGAGGGTGTCGAAGCTGGCTGAGAGGGGTCCCCATTGCAGTTTCCCCATTGTCTAGCAGGGTCCTGATGTCGTCGGTGGCTGCGATGTGGACGGTCTCGGTGCTGTGGTTGCTGTGGAACCCTGACTGGGAAGGTTTCAGGATTCTATTCTCTTCGAGGTATCTGTTAACCATTTTCTCGATGACCTTGGCCGGTAAGGGGAGTAGAGAGATGGGTCGGACGTTCTTGAGGTCTCTTGGTTCTGCCTTGGGTTTTTTGAGTATGACGTTGATCTCAGCGTGTTTCCAGCTCTCTGGGAAGGTCGCGGTCTCAAGGGAGAGATTGATGACGTTGCGTAGGTGGGGTGCGATGGAGCTGCTTGCTTTGTTGAAGACTTGGTGTGAAATGGGTCTGACGAAGAGCCGGAGTGGATTGTGCTCATGATCTTGATGGTGTCATCGACACTCATGCTGGTCCAGGCTAGCAAGGGGACATGGTAGATGGTGTGCGGAGGGTCTGTTGTGTTGCTGTCTGTTGGGGCTGTCTCGGTGTTGAAGCTGTTGTGGATGTCTGCTATCTTGCGGTGGAAGAAGGTAGCGAGGGAGTCGCACAGGGCTTGTGACGGCGGGATGTTGTTGGTGTTGGAGCTGGCGTTCGAGAGTTCCTTCACGATGTTGAAGAGCTCCTTGCTGTCGTGTGCGTTGTTGTCGAGGTGGTCTTTGAAGGAGGTCTTCCTGGCAGCCCTGATGAGGTGGTGGTGGTTGCGGACGGCATCCTTGTGTGCTGCGTGGCTGTCCGGAGTTTGTTCACTGTGCCATTTCCTCTCTAGTTTCCGGCAGGCTTGCTTGGAATGTAGGAGTTCTGGGGTGAACCAGCTGGCCCTCTTGCTGGTGTCTCTGTGGGCGGGGTTTCTTCAGCAGGGTGAGGGTGTTGGCACAGTCCTCGATCCAGCGTCTGAGGTTGTGGGCAGCGATGTCGGTGTTGGAGGGTTCGGTGGGTGGGCTGAGAGCGAGGTTTGCATGTCTACGGTGATTTTGCTCCAGCAGCGGCAGGGGATCTGTTGGGTGCGGTGGTGTGTGGTGGGTTTCTGGAAGGTGAAGTGGATGCAGCGGTGGTCGGTCCAGAGGAGTTCGGTGGTGTGGCTGATGGAGACGTGCGGGCTTGAGGAGAAGAGGGGGTCGAGCGTGTGGCCGGCGGAGTGGGTGGGCGTTGTGACGAGTTGTCTCAGTCCGAGGTTGGCAAGGTTATCGATCAGGGTTGTGGAGTTGTTGTTGTTCTCAAGGTGAAAGTTCAGGTCTCTGCAGAGGATGTAGTCGGTAGAGGTCAGGGCGTGCGTGCTGATGAAGTCGGCGATGGAGTCGCTGAACTGGGGGCAGGGTGCTGGGGGTCGGTAGACGAGGGTGCCTTTGAGGGTGGAGTTGGGGTCTGTGTGGCTCTGGAAATGCATGTGTTCGGCAGTGCTGAGCGCGCCGTCTGTGCTGGTCGAGACCCTGATGCTGTTCTTGTGGACGATAGCCATTCCTCCTCCGACTCCGTTGGTGCGGTCTCTGCGGGTGATCTTGTAGCCATCTGGGATGGCTATGGCATTGTCGGGTGCGGAGGAGGTGGTCAACCAGGTCTCTGTCAGGAAGGCGACGTCTGGGGAGATTGTGTTGAGCAGGTCCCAGAGCTCGACGGCGTGTTTACTTGCAGAGCAGGTGTTCAGTAGTATGCATCGGAGGTGGTCGAGGATTTTCTTGGTGGGTGGTCCGTCAGCTCTGTGGCTGGTGTAGCTGCAGTTCCAGCAGGTGAAGGGACTGTGTGTGCGTTTCGGGGCGACCTTGAAGCAATTGTGGGTCCGTCCAGGGTTGAGAGCGTGCAGAGTGCTGGCGTCGTAGTGGCGGCGGTCGTCGTGGCGGGTGCGGGGGCCAGGGGTTCTGGCGCTGGGAAAGGTCCAGATGTGGGTGGGCGCAGACGGGCTTGCCGCGCACCAGCGGAGCGACGGCGCAGAGGCCGGCATGTTTAGGGAGGTGGGAGTGAGGAGCAGCTGGGAGGCGGGAGGTGGGGGCAGCAAATGGGCAGTCAGGGGGGCGGAGCCGCAGGGGACGCAGTGGCGGGGCGGTGAGGGCGACGAAGGAAACAGAAGGCAAAAGGGCACAACAATTGAGGGGGAAATGAGTGGCACAGAGGGCAGAAAGGTCACAAGAATACAGGGGGAAACGAGTGGCACAGAAGGCAAAAAGGTCACAAAGGTCACAGTAAACGGGGGAAATGAGTGGCACAGAGGGCAAAAGCTCACAAGAAAGGGCAGAAGGTCACAATAAATGGGGGGAAATGAGTGGCACAGAAGGCAGAAAGGTCACAGAAATGCAGGGGCAGCTAAGCAACAGAAGGCAAAAACGGGCAGAGAGACATGGGGGCCGCGGGGGGAGCAGAAGGAAAAACCGTGCTGAGAGATACGGGGCAGCGAGGGGGGAAGAAGGGAAACCAGGCAGAGAGACACAGGGGCATCCAGGGAGAGAACGGGCACAGGCGGTGCTGTGCGGAGGGGGAGCGATCTACCTGGAAGGGTCAAGGGTCGCTCTCCTCACCGCGCAGCGGCCAGCCTATATGGGGAGGTGGGAGGGAGGAGCACCTGGGAGGTGGGGGCAGCGAATGGGCAGTCAGGGGGGCGGGGCCGCAGGGGACGCAGCGGCAAGGGGCGACAAAGCAAACAGAAGACAAAAAGGCACAACAATTGAGGGGGAAACGAGTGGCACAGAGGCAGAAAGGTCCCAAGAAAGGGCAGAAAAGGTCACAAAAAACAGGGGAAACAAGTGGCACAGAGGCTAAAAGGTCACAAGAAATGGCAGCAAAGGTTACAAAAACGGGGGGAAACAAGTGGCACAGAGGCAGAAAAGTCCCAAGAAAAGGCAGAAAACGTCACAAAAAAAGGGGGGAAACGAGTGGCACAGAAGGCAGAAAGGTCACAGAAATGCAGGGGCAGCTAAGCAACAGAAGGCAAAAATGGGCAGAGAGACATGGGAGCCGCGAGGGGAGCAGAAGGAAAAACCGTGCTGAGAGAAACGGGGCAGCGAGGGGGGAAAAAGGGAAACCGGGCAGAGAGACACAGGGGCATCCAGGGAGAGAACGGGCACAGGCGGTGCTTTGCGGTGGGGGAGTGATCTACCTGGAAGGGTCAAGGGTCGCTCTCCTCACCGCGCAGCGGCCAGCCTATATGGGGAGGTGGGAGGGAGGAGCAGCTGGGAGGCGAGAGGTGGGGGCAGCGGATGGGCAGTCAGGGGGGCGGGCCGCAGGTGACGCAGCGGCAAGGGGCGTCAAAGCAAACAGAAGACAAAAAGGCACAACAATTGAGGGGGAAACGAGTGACACAGAGGCAGAAAGGTCCCATGAAAGGGCAGAAAAGGTCACAAAAAACGGGGGAAACGAGTGGCACAGAGGCTAAAAGGTCACAAAAAATGGCAGAAAAGGTTACAAAAATGGGGGGAAACAAGTGGCACAGAGGCAGAAAAGTCCCAAGAAAAGGCAGAAAAGTTCACAAAAAACGGGGGGAAACGAGTGGCACAGAAGGCAGAAAGGTCACAGAAATGCAGGGGCAACTAAGCAACAGAAGGCAGAAACGGGCAGAGAAACACGGGGCTGCAAGGGGAGCAGAAGGAAAAACCGGGCAGAGAGACACTGGGGCAGCGACGGGAGCAGAAGGGAAACCGGGCAGAGAGAACGGGGGCAGCGAGGGAGAGAACGGGCACAGGCGGTGCTGTGCGGAGGGGGAGCGACCTACCTGGACATATTAAAACACACACTGGGGGAAAAACCATACTGTTTGCAATGAATGTGGAAGTAGTTTTAGTGTTTCCTCAAATTTCAGAAGTCATCAGCGAACACACACAGGGGAAAAACCATCTGTTTGCAATGAATGTGGAAGTAGTTTTAGTCGTTCCTCAAAATTAAGGAATCATAAGCGAACACACACAGGGGAAAAAACATTCAAGTGCAGTGAGTGTGTTAAGTGCATTAGTCAATTATCAGAAATACAAAGACAACAACGAACACACACAGGTGATAAACGACTACCACTGCAGTGAATGTAAAAGTAGTTTTACTCGTTACTCAGCATTAAGAAACCATCAGCATACACACAAAGGTGATAAAACCCTACCACTGCAGTGAATGTGGAAGTAATTTTTTTGCCCCTTCAACATTAAGAAATCTCCAGCAAACCCACTTAGGGGAAACGCCATTAGAGTGCACCACACAAACACAAACAGGAGAGGAACCATACCATTGTAGTGGATTTGGAAGTGTTGTCGGAAGAATTTACAGCTAACTACAGAGATTAGTGGTAAAATCTATAAACACAGCACACATGAATATGTTTAACAAGCACAGACTGGAGAATATTTCTAGCTGATTTTGGTGTTTGGTCATTTTGTGCAATAACTCGTTCAATGACAGCTGCTAGAGAACAACGCCCAAAGGCACAAGAAGTCAAAGTAGGCAATTGTGGCCTGTAACTGAGAGTTAATGCTTGCGGCGCACAACATTTACCTCCGAAGCACTGACTTGGGAGACATGATGCTCATTTCACTCATCAAATGCATCTGTTAATGCACCCACCATAGTGGCACTTCCCCAGAGATGTCCAATATCAAGCTGGACCCTTGGGAAATTTACTGGCTCACCACTGACTGTAAATGATTCACAGCCAGATTAATTTTATATGAATATATTTTAGACCTTTCTTATTTACAGAGAATCAACCAACCAACTCCTAACTGGTGAAAGGACAGAATCTGTGCATGATGGTGAAAGTATTGATCGGAGAGAGAGCTGACGAAAAGTTTAAGTCTTAATACGTTTCTGAAAGCTTGACAGTTAAGTAAAGAATCTTGAGCATTAAAGAATTCCAGCACTTACAGTCCAGAACTATCAACTCCCTACTTCACATTTGTTGAACCTTGTCACTGGAAAAACAATCTGGATTTAGAAGTAAAGGAACACAAAAGATACTGATTTTTGATACAAATGATATTCAGGTTTGTTTTTACAAGTAGAAAGAAACTCTTGTTTTATAAACTGCCGGTAAATGAATGGGCATAAAAAGTATGTGCTGCCTCGTGAGCAAGCAGTGAAACTTTGTGATGCAGTTGGGACGTCCTCCGACCACAAATAAGATGGATCTTAACATTCTGAATCATCTGTAAGGTGCTCTTGTGTTGCTATAGCTGTCAAATAAACAGTGTTCTTATAGCCCAGACTTGCCTAGAGGAAGGAGTTCACCGATATAATATGCACATCAGAAGAGAGGATACATCTCCAGTAGCCAAAGATAGTAGAAATGAATGCGTCCCACCAAGTTCATTTTAACAAATTGTTAAGTCTAGGATGTTCTTCCTGCTGTCGACCATCATCATCATCACTACACCACCATACAGCCAGTCAGGAACAAGACTGCTCTTCAGCACACCCATCCTTATACATTACACACTACAGGGGTTTCCTCCAGGGCCAAACTCACTTTACTTTCACGTTAACAGCAACAAGTTCTAAACTGAACAAGTGGTTTGCATGGCCATTAGTAATACGTAACCAAACATCCAAACACCACACATGTATGGACATCCAAGAGCCTTTAAAAACCACACTACAGACGTATGTACCCGGATCAAACTCAATTTATTGTAACATTAACATGAACAAAATTATGATACAGCAAGAACAATCATGAGGATATGAAATTTATACAATGATGACTAGATTTTACATATTAATACGAAATGTATGTTTTTAGATATGTAATAAAAAAAACATTTATTTGAATACATGGTATTTGACTACTGATTGTATAGGAGATCTTAAATGTGATTTATTCCCTAAACTATAAAGATAATTTGTGATGTCATCAAGAAGCCTAGTTTATTTGGCAATAGAGGGGTCAAATCTCAATAGCATGACTGCTTTCAGAAGGGAGTCTGGCACAGGTGCAATCATAGGGGACTATTCTCGCCAGAATGCCTTCTCTCAGAGTGCGAGTTGTTTTTTTGGTCTCGGCCTGATCCAGCGCATGCGCTGGTCTAGCTGAGACATTTAGTAGCTGCTTAGAAAAGTGCTACTTTCCTGGCAACTAGCTTACTATCACGCGCACAAGAGCGCGTGCGCATGCGCGTAATAGCAAGCTAGTGGCCAGCAAGGTAGCACTTGCGGTGATGCATCACCACTCGTGTTTTTTTTCATTTCGTGGCCGCGCGGCTTTACTTTTATGGCCTCGCAGCCAAATGTAGGTGCAATGCTGCAGTCCGCCTCCGCGAGAGTTCCCTAATCTAGCTCTTAGGGTCTGTCCGTATGGAACCAATTTCTGCTAGAGCACCGCTCCCCTGCCATGCCACATGGAAGCCTTTCTTGTAATTTAGCCATCGCTGTGTTAAACACATATTTCCACATTAGCAGCCTTCCTCACTAGGAAAGTGGGGACTGTTTTAAGAGCTTCGTCCTTGTGAAAACTTCAAACTTATTTCCCCAATAGCAGTGCAAGCCTTCCCCTCAACAACCACCTTACAGGATGTTGATAATGACATCACTCCACACTGTAGCGCCTCGCTCCTACTGGAATCCATTTCTGCTCTAAGCACATTCCCGAGAGTACTATTTCCGCGCATGACAGGCGGCGCCTTCTGGAAGTAATTCCCGCTGCACAGACACATGTTTGTTAAGACCATGTTGCCACACAGTGGGTTCCGCTCCGAGTAACTACTGCAGGTTCGCTTGTAAAAACATTTTTATTCTATTTTAAATAAATACGCGCATCTGTGAATGTAATTGTGTGTGGGGAGGGGTGGGGTGGTTATTAATCTTAAAACATTGGCAAGAACATTGTAATTATTGGCAAATCGTTCCGAACGGGTGCCACACATGAATGTCTTCTGATAGACAATGTTGTAAAGTATTTAAGGTATACACAGTGTAGTGTTGCGTTACTCGCGCAAAGGAAACGCTTTAGAGCGGATCGGCACACCAGCATAGGAGATGGACCGCATCTGTGCAAACAACACTACTGTCGTGTGCAGCTGCACCACAGACAACCAGCGGGTGACATTTGGCACCATCAGAGAGGTGTGTGTGTGGTGTGTGTTCACACACACAAGCACGCATCTAGTAAGCCCCTCTTGTCCGTCCACATGCATCTGCCTTTCCCTGGGTTGCACAGAAGTCTTTGCACACAGTCCCTGCATTACTATGTTGTTGGCACGCGCTCGCACACACATACAGCACACAGACCAACCACACACCTGGTGCACCAGGGCTGTTCACCAGCATCCACCCAAGCAGATGGCGTTCTGTCTGGTTCAGATAATAGCATCCTTTAGCATGCATCCAACACTCGCGTTTCACGAGTGTGTGCACTTACAGCATGCCGCCTTCGGACTGTTAACAAGTGTGTGTCTGCTCAGGCGGCGTGCATAACCTGCCATAATTGTGTAGAGCATTCTTTCAAGTCGCCACCCGAAATACTAGTACAAAATGGGAGGAAGGGAGTAATTACGCGAAAGCGTGTGAATAATAGCCAGTGTGCAGTAAACGGTTCATCCGTTGCTACCGCAGGGTGGTAGAAGAAGCAAGCCGTTCATTGGCTGACACCAAATAGGCTCTAGCCTTGCATTCAGAGCGGGCACACACTCGCCACCCCTGTTTTCTCAAGAGCATGCACCAGAAACCACACTTCTTGGGTTTTTCGTAAGTGAGTTCTGTAGTGTCGCGCTCTAGTCTTCGCGGTAGTACGCGATGACGTAGAGCGCGGCTGCCATTTTGGGAGCGCATTCCAGCACCCAGACCCGAGCGATCCGGACAGGTTCCCGGCGCACTGTTGTGAAAATTAATAAATACTTCAAACCTTTCCCCAGTCGTGTGCGCTTCATTCAGGTGGCTTCCCTCATCATTACAAGTTCCATGGACTGTTCGGGAGAATGAACTCATCCTGGTGGCGTCCAGAGATATTTAATGAATGCATATACATGCGTCTTGCGTGAGTGTAAGAACACACGCAAAGCATCCTTAAGGGGGTTCAATGATGTGTGCTGACACAGGAGGAGTCCAGGGGTACAGCCCGCACCCCACATTAGTGCTAGACTGATTGTGCATACTCCTGCGTTCTGGTGTTGTCTATGAGGTTGTCCTCACTTGCTTTGCATCCAGGAATGACACTTTATGAAGTGTACGCTCACGCGCTCATCATAATTGCTTTGTTCACAAGAGGGTGAACCCCGCCCAGCATCAGTCACTTGCACTGAACACTTTGCCTCCCCTCTACCCCGAGCGAGCGGTTGTATGAGTGCGATCCTTGGTTCTCATGAGTGAATGCTCATCGAGTGAGTATCCTGGTGCAATGTATGAGTCGGTGAGTTCACAACTATCACGGAGAGTGTGTGCTAACCCAATCAGCAGCCCAATGCCCTTCATGTGTGCGTTCTCACACGCCCTGAGTCGGGGAAGTCTCACCTGAACTTCTCTTTGGCTGTCACATGTGTGTGCTCTTACACAAAACATCCCCCACTCCTCTGTGGGTGAGTACTGCATACATACATCCTCAGAGAGTCATTGCTGTGTGCAGAAACATTTCTACATTTACTGTTGTTATTTCATTTCCCGGCCAGGTGGCCAATGCTTGTTTTCCCTATTCAATTAATCAATCAATCAATCAATCAGAGTACTTGTAAAGCGCGCTACTTAACCGTGAGGGTCTCAAGGCGCTATGAAGAGGGGGGTGCTGCTACTACTCGAAGAGCCAGGTCTTGAGGAGTTGAGGAGTCTTCTGAAGGCGAGTAGGTCTTGGGTCTGCCGTATGTGGGTAAAGAGGGTGTTCCAGGTCTTGGCGGCGAGGTCGGAGAAGGATCTGCCACTGGAGGTCGTTCGTTAGATGCGGGGGACAGTGGCGTGGGCGAGGCTGGCGGAGCGGAGCTGGCGGGTGGGGGTGTAGAAGCTGACTCTGCTGTTCAGGTAGGCTGGTCCGGCGTTGTGGAGTGCTTTGTGTGCATGGGTGAGGAGCTTGAAGGTAATCCTCTTGTTGACGGGGAGCCAGTGTAGGTCTCTCAGGTGGGGGGTGATGTGGCTGCGGCGGGGGACGTTGACGATCAGTCGGGTGGAGGCGTTTTGGATGCGTTGTAGTCGTCATAGGTGTTTGGCTGTGATTCCTGCTCAGAGTGTGTTGCCGTAGTCCAGTCTTGTGCTGACGAGGGCCTGTGTCACTGTTCTTCTTGTTTCGGTTGATTTCCACTTGTAGATCCTGCGGAGCATGCCGAGGGTGTTGTAGCAGGAGAAGGAGACTATGTTGACCTGCTTAGACTTGGAGGAGTCGAGGATGAATCCTAGGTTGCGTGCATGGTCAGTGGGTGTTGGTGCTGTTCTCAGTGTGGTCGGCCAACAGGAGTCATCCCAGGCTGAGGGGGTGGGTCCGAGGATGAGGACCTCCGTCTTGTCCGAGTTCAGCTTCAGACAGCTGATCCTCATCCAGTCGGCGGCGGCCTTCATTACTTCGTGGAGGTTGGTTTTGGTGTTGTGTGGGTCCTTGGTGAGAGAGAAGATGAGCTGGGTGTCGTCGGCGTAGGAGATGATGTTGAGGTTGTGATGGCGGGCCACTTGTGCGAGGAGGGCCATGTAGTCGTTGAACAGCGTCGGGCTGAGAGATGAGCCCTGGGGGACGCCGCAGATGATGTAGGTGGCTTCGGATCGGAAGGGTGGTAGGCGGACGCTCTGGGTTCTGCCGGAGAGGAAGGACCTGGTCCAGTCAAGGGCCTTCTCTTGGATTCCGGCTTCTAGGAGGCGTATCTTTAGAGTGCGATGGCAGACCGTGTCGAAGGCGGCTGACCGGTCCAGGAGGATGAGGGCTGATGTTTCGCCGTTGTCTAGTTGGCGCCTGATGTCGTCTGTGGCGACAATGAGGGCTGTCTCGGTGCTGTGATTTCATCTGAATCGGACTGGGACGGGTCCAAGATGTTGTTGTCTTCCAGGTGGCGGGCCAATTGCATGTTGACGATTTTCTCGATGACCTTTGCCGGGAGCAGGGAGATGGGAACGGAAGTTCTTGAGGTCCTTGGGGTCCGTCTTGGGCTTCTTGAGGAGGGCATTGATTTCGGCGTGCTTCCAGCTTTCCGGGAATGTCGCTGTTTCGAAGGAGATATTGATGACCTTTCGTAGTTGGGGAGCGATGGCTGCGTCTGCTTTGTTGAACATGTTGTGTGGGCACGGGTCTGACGGTGATCCTGAGTGGATGGAGTTCATGACCTTGCGTGTCTCGTCGTCGTTGATGTTGGACCAGGAGGTCAGGCAGTTGGCGTTGGTAGTGTTCACAGGGGAGGTGGAGTTTGGCGTAGTCGGGGTGGTCATGGTGTTGAAGCTGTCGTGGATGTCAGCGATCTTGCGGTGGAAGCAATTGGCTAGTGAGTCGCACAGTTCTTGTGAGGGCGGGATGTCGTTGGCGTTGGCGCTGGGGTTGGAGAGTTCCTTTGCGATGCTGAAGAGCTCCTTGCTGTCGTGTGCATTGTTATCCAAGCGGTCTTTGAAGGACGATCTCTTGGCTAATCTGATGAGGTGGTGATGTCTGCAGGTGGCGTCCTTGTGGGTCATATCTCTCCAGTTTCCGGCATGCGCGTTTTTTAACTTTTGTTTGTAGAAGCGCATGCGTCGCATTCACGTTAATCGCAGCCAGGGACATGGCCGTCATTAAAGTGAAAGCGTTGCACTGGGCACTTTTGCAAACAACCATTGGTCTTGCAATCCCCTCCCCCTCTTCAATAGCCGAAACTGAGTTCTCGCTAGCACCTCCCACAGCACCACCTTTATTCATGTGGTAAACACAGCAGCCATTATTCGTTCGTCTCAGAAGTTCAGTCTTTCCTGGCGGGCCTGGATTTCAGGTCAATCAAGCCCAGCCGGCCAGGCTGCCTCTGAATAAGTGAACCACCGTCCAAGTTATTTGCCTTAGTGCCGCCTTCCCTGATTTACATAAATAAAGTGCACAGCCTGACGTATCTCTGCAGTATGTGCATCTGGGCTGCACACTGCCTGTTGTTTTCAGGTACAGGTAACAGCCCAGGTAAAAGGTTGCTCCAAGCAGGCACTGCTGCAACAGGTGAAAGAGCTGCCACTAGTCTGCTGCAGAGAACACCAATCTGCACCACATTCTTAATGTGCTGGTGTAGTAACGAGCAATTAAAGATGTATTACATAAAATATTAAGCTGGTTACAGTCTAGTTCAGTAAAATCACAGCCCGCAAGTTTTGTTCATTAAAATAGATTCTGCCTATGTTCATTCAATTAGAAACAACATTGGCACTTTATTTATTACAGGGATAACACCTCAGAGGTCAGCGACCTTCAGTGTGTCACATCCTGGACGCTCCATTTCATGTTAAAGCCACTACTGCAGAATCGTGCACTGCAGACATCTCTGTGGGCGAGAGTGACAGACAGTGTCAGTGACATTGCATTGCAGACACATATGGGCGAGAGTGACAGACAGTGTCAGTGACATTGCATTGCAGACATCTCTGTGGGCGAGATTGACAGACAGTGTCAGTGACATTGCATTGCAGACACATCTGGGCGAGAGTGACAGACAGTGTCAGTGACATTGCATTGCAGACATCTCTGTGGGCGAGATTGACAGACAGTGTCAGTGACATTGCATTGCAGACACATCTGGGCGAGAGTGACAGACAGTGTCAGTGACATTGCATTGCAGACATCTCTGTGGGCGAGATTGACAGACAGTGACAGTGACATTGCATTGCAGACACATCTGGGCGAGATTGACAGACAGTGTCAGTGACATTGCATTGCAGACACATCTGGGCGAGAGTGACAGACAGTGTCAGTGACATTGCATTGCAGACATCTCTGTGGGCGAGATTGACAGACAGTGTCAGTGACATTGCATTGCAGACACCTCTGGGTGAGAGTGACAGACAGTGTCAGTGACATTGCATTGCAGACACCTCTGTGGCGAGATTGACAGACAGTGTCAGTGACATTGCACTGCAGTCATCTCTGGGCGAGAGTGACAGACAGTGTCAGTGACATTGCATTGCAGACATCTCTGTGGGCGAGATTGACAGACAGTGTCAGTGACATTGCATTGCAGACACATCTGGGCGAGAGTGACAGACAGTGTCAGTGACATTGCATTGCAGACATCTCTGTGGGCGAGATTGACAGACAGTGTCAGTGACATTGCATTGCAGACACATCTGGGCGAGAGTGACAGACAGTGTCAGTGACATTGCATTGCAGACATCTCTGTGGGCGAGATTGACAGACAGTGACAGTGACATTGCATTGCAGACACATCTGGGCGAGATTGACAGACAGTGTCAGTGACATTGTATTGCAGACACATCTGGGCGAGAGTGACAGACAGTGTCAGTGACATTGCATTGCAGACATCTCTGTGGGCGAGATTGACAGACAGTGTCAGTGACATTGCATTGCAGACATCTCTGTGGGCGAGATTGACAGACAGTGTCAGTGACATTGCATTGCAGACTTTTCTGTGGGCGAGATTGACAGACAGTATCAGTGACATTGCATTGCAGACATCTCTGTGGGCGAGATTGACAGACAGTGTCAGTGACATTGCATTGCAGACATTTCTGTGGGCGAGATTGACAGACAGTATCAGTGACATTGCATTGCAGACACCTCTGGGCGAGAGTGACAGACAGTGTCAGTGACATTGCATTGCAGACACCGCTCCAACTGAATGCAAAATATCACAGACTCTACAAGGAGCTCTTCGACAGGATAGATTAGCAGACACAGAGGAGATGTGGCTAAACTGTCAGGGGTGCCTACTTTGGAACTGAGCAGCAGCTCAACATTCTGTGATTCTGGGCAAATGACTCATCTCCCAGATCCTTTAAAAACACAAAAAAGAAAGAAACCTGCTTCAAGTGTAAAGCACTCCAATCCCCTTGGGTCGAGTTTGCGCTGTAGCAGAACTTCAAAAAACAAACTTCTCTACAGTAGAATACTGTAGCAGAGGCTAATGTTATCGACACATCTATGAAACACAGCAGCCCAGCACACACATACAGTAGAGACACGTCACACAGAATACTATAGGCCACTGGAATTGTGCGGCTGTGACGATTTTTGCATGGTTGTAAATTTGCCACATAATCCATCATCTGCCACATAATCTACAGTTTTTAACAAACAAAATGTTCTGTCTATGCCAAACTGTTCAAAAGTTACTAAAAACACAGCGATGTGTTTCAGCACAGTGGAAGGCTCTTTACTAAGGTTGACGGATTTCTAGAGTTGTTTGCTATATTTGGGTATTAAAGTGGTACCAATAAGGTACAACTAATGCACAGACCATGTTAAATTTAATAATTGCTAAATAATTAAGTTAAATTATTGCAAAATGTACTGCATAATCCCACATAATTTGCATTTTTGGCCATAATTTACTCAACCCTGCTGCATAATTTGACTCACCTGCCGCATAATTCCTATGGCCAAGCCTATAGGAGAGACCGGTCATACAAAGGCAATGCTATAAAAGAGTATCAGATGAGGGACAAACCAGGTAGAGACAGTCCTTGGTCACAGCACCGTAGATAGCCAGGCTCGACATTTACCTGTCTTAAGATCTTTAACAGAGTTTCAGTAACTTATATTGCACAATAGCTCACCAAGCTAACACTTACTACAGCAAAACATTATTAATTACCTAGGCAAAACCAATTGCATTTACCAATGCACGTCTTTTTAGCTACCTATCAAACACATAACAGTCACCAAAATTGAACAAGCATTGGCATAGCCAATAGGTCTCACTTTTGGAACCTTGGGACCGCATTTAGTTATGCAGCACAATATCCTTGGTGCTATAACATCAACTGTTGCATGGCTAAAAACGTATAAGGTCCCAAAGGTGAGACCTATTGGCTATGCCAATGTTTGTTTTGCTTGAGATGGTACAACCTCTGCTTCTGTGTTAATGAAGAGAGAAGTGCTACCTGTAATACTGAGATCTGGGATTCACTCCTGTTTTGGGAACATAATTCAGTCGTTTCTACCCAATTCCTACCTGATTCGTTCAGGAAACCTAAAAGTATGTCTGGATCCTGGCACTACTCTTGTTAATAATCCATAAAAATACCACAGAATGTTGAGTACGTGAAAGCAGTGTGCCACACAAGGGATTTAAACATGTTAAATACATGTTGAATACAAATACAAAATGTACTTTTTGATTTTTTTAAGGTTCTTATATAGCGCTGCTCTATCTAATAATGTCTGATGGGTTTTCTTCGAGAGCCCTTTCTCCTTCAGAAGGAGTTCTCCATCGACAGACCCAGGGGGAATTCCTATGAAAGGCTGACAATCTGTCCAACTATAAACAGGGCTGGTGGGAGGACCGGTGGTTTGGCTGGTATAATGCTTTGTTGCATTTTTTATAGAGTTATAGGGTGCCCTGTCCACCACACCCTCTATCCAGCCCGCCTTTCTTTAGTGATTTTTCTATTTTGAGTTACATTTGAAGACTGTTCCCCTCGTTTATAGTTTGACAGGTGGTCCACGGTCTGTCAGAGGAGCAGTCGTAACAACTTCCAGTACCCCGTTGGACTACCATCTACCATATTTAGCGATTTCCACCAACCTGGCTATCCCTGTGTCTTCAGAGGAGCAACAGGAGCTTTTCTAAAAGCACCTAAAGCTTTCTGCAAGGGAGTCTAGGTCTGCGCTGTCTCGTCAAGAGATGCTGTATGCAGTATAGCGGGGAAAGCTTTTCGCCTATCTTTTTCATTGGCCGAAATTCTAAATGCTGCAACCTGATTGGTTTTGGCCAACTTAATCCTGCCTCCTGACAGCCATGTCATCATTGTTGTCCTTCCACGGCTATCGGCCCCTTTACTTTTAAAGCTGTTTTGTTCCCCTGCCTCCACTGTTCCCTCCCGCAGTCCGTGAATTCCTTTTACCACCACCACCCCTCCACCTCCTCACATTGATGCCTTTTTTAACACTCGTTCCTCTGTTTAAAATGCAGTAGGTCTCGCGTAAATACGAGTCATTTTGCATTTTAAAAGTTTGTTTTTCTCTGATTGGTGGGTAAACTCGCACTTGTTTTTTGTTTCGGATGCGCGCGATACCTCTGGGACTGTGCCTGCACCGAACATGCTGTATGGCTTCATTTGTAAGCAGACCCGGGAGGAGGGTGTATCAGCGCATTAGCACAACTTAGCGTAACAAGAGGAGGTGTGACCAACTTGTTTGTTTCATTGTTTCCCCGATCATGCCTTGTCGCCGTACGCAGTGTGGGAACATCTTGCCTACCCCTCCCCAAATCTGAGCCACAAGAGATGCTCTTGAGCCAGCCTCTACCACCCAGGAGAGACAGAAGCGGCGAGGGCTACAGGGCAAGGGAACAGAATACAAACCCGTCTGCCAGCAGGACCCAAAACCAAACGCGACCGAGTGAGTTAGCCTACCGCTCACTTCGCAGCTCTGAAGATCAGCCTCGGCAACGGAGCTGCCGTCCCGCAGCCAGCATCAATGTGGTACGGACCGAGGATGATGCCGGTAAGTGCTGTTAAAGCTTACTAACTCTCAGCAGCACGGCCAAGTCAACAGAGATATGTGCGGGTGTCCAAACTGGCAACAAATCCGATTCCAGCAGGGCCGCCCAATATGTATCGGTAAATAATCACTTGCAGTAGGGCTTTAAGTAGGATGAAAAAACGGAGGGGTGTTTCCCAGAGGGGCGTGGCCAATGTAATTGAGGCCATGGCTTAAAACACTTATGCTAAAAATCTGTAGTGTGTGCCCGACAGGTGTTTTGCTGTTTCTGTCCATTCATCCTTATACAGAACAGAACAAGTAACATTACATGTACAAATGAGCTCCTCCTGTGATTTCATTATATATAATATTAAACATGCTTCAGTTCTTGTAGACGAGGATGTGGCAGAAGTCTAGAGCTACCAACCTTCGAGCTGAGCGCGCAGGTTTGAGCCTCACATCCGCTCAACATCCTGGGATTCAATAATTGATCACAATCCTTGCGTGATGTCACTGGTGCTCATGTCTGCCATATAGAAAACTGACAAACAAATCACTGCAAAGTTGCATCAAAAGCACTGCCGGGTGCTATATTGACGAGTTAAGTTTCTTTCCCCCACCCCTAGGGTAAAAATGGAGAGCCAAATTGGGACCTGTTTCAGCACCCGCTTTTTAGAGCTGACAGTTCTGAGCATCAGCAGTACCCGGCCCACTTAAGCCCTGACTTGCAGTTACTTCCACCCGATAGTAGATTCACGCTGCTTACTTGATACATTGAAGCATAAGCAGGCTCTCTGTTTGCTCTCTCCTCAGTCCCGTCACCAATCTGTTTCTTCTGGAGTTCGTGAATTGCTGCATAATCTTGCCTCATGCTTGGGTTGAAATCTGGAGTCTAAAAGATATTTTGACAATATATATGCGCAAAATACCCTCACCCCGAAGCGCTTCGAGCTGCATCTAGTATTGCTCAGTGTATGTTTATTTTCTTACATTTTCTTTGGAAGGTGGCAACCTTTGTGGTACGCTCTTAATCAAAACCTTTTGCAAAACATTGGCGTTAATAGCAAAAATATTCAGATCAGTTACAGAACGTTCAGCCTCGGTCATGATGCACTTTGAACCTGGCCATGCCTTCCCAGACTGGAGTTGGATATGAGCCCGTAGGGGGCTGCAAATGAAGCCTTGAAATCAATGTAACTGCAGCCATTGTTGACAATTGTCACTAATTCCCAACAATAACTGTTTTCCATTTCATGAGGATGAGTCACTCTGAGGTATTTCTTGTCGCCCACCAACAGCAGGAGATCAGGGCTCTGATAAAATGTTTTGATAGCTGAACTTTTGTCCTCTTGTCAATTTGTATTTTTAATCGATGTCCTCATCCTGAAGCTGTTTAAAGTTGTTATATTTGGGCGCCCCTGTGCACAAATAGCATTCTGCTGCATGATAATCAGCTTTTCGTGGATCGATTATACTGCTCGGAGGGTGTCTTGCTGAACTCTGCTTTCACAACTACCTGATTTTTGATACTCCTTTCTCGCACATTCTTATCTGCTAAATCACTTTTACTAGTCAGGAAAGCTTTTCCGACTTGTCAAAGGGGTAATGCTTCTTATTTTGAATCACAAATAGAAAGGGGTGTTTGAAAGTGTCACCCTCCTACTTCACAAGAGTGCGGTGGTGCAGACACTCGAAGAAAAGACTGCTCTCCAATCCAGGAGCACGCACATTTCTCTCTAGGTAGATGGACCCTCAGCTCCGAGGTCGGCTGCTTCTGGCTCATCTTAGACGTTCACACATCCTGCAGGGGTGGTGCACTCCTTCCCTCTCAGCAGGCAAGGTAGCTTTTAGGTTAAAGAACAGTAGATGTTTCAGCACCCAGGCTAATATGCTGCATTGGTAAATACATATAAGGTCCCTAGGGCGAGAACGATTGAATGAATGAATGAGGGGTTTCTTGTATCGCGCAAACTTAGCCCAGTGGGCGTCAAGGCGCCTAGATTAAATACAGCAACTTAAGACCCTACCTAGTGATAGTTAATCATGAGTAGGCCTTCTTAAAGAAAAAAGTTTTTAGGGCCTTCTTGAAAGAGTCGATGGAGGGGAGAGTTTTTATCTCCATGGGGAGGGAGTTCCACAATTGAGGAGCGACGACGGAAAAGGCTCTGGCTCCCCATCTGACAGATTTGATGCGGGGAACAGCTAGTTGGCAGAGTCCCGCAGAGCGCAGATTTCTTGTGGGGACATAGCGCGAGAGGAGTGAGCCAATGGCACTAGCAGGACCATCCATCAATGCTCTGTGGGTGAGGCAGAGAATTTTGAAGGCGATTCTGTGCTGTACCGGAAGCCAATGAAGCTCCTTCCTGGCTAAGGTGGCAGAGGAAGCTTTGGGGAGATTCAAAACAAAGCGTGCTGCAGAGTTCTGAAGAGTCTGCAAACGGTGGATCAACCCTTTGTTGACTTCCATATAGAGGGAGTTGCAGTAGTCCAGTCTTGAACCCACCAGGGCGACTGCAACCTGTTTACGCGCCTGGGGGGAAAGGTACCCACGGATTTTGTTGAGTACCCGGATCACACCACAGCAAGTAGCAACGGTCCTGTTGACTTGCAGGGACATAGAGAGTGAGGTGTCAAATATCACTCCCAGATTTTTGGCAGAAAGGGAGGGAGTGGGGCAGATGCCAAGAGAAGAAGGCCACCACTCGCTCGACCACAGATTCTGGTTCTTCCCAAATATTAACACCTCGGTTTTTTCACCATTCAGCTTCAGGGAATTTATAGTCATCCAGTCTGCCACATACTGCATGCAGACCCTGAAGCTGGCGGCAGATGTACTAACCGAGGTGTGAGCAAGGGAGATCTGCGTGTCGTCTGCATAGGATACCACCTCCATCCCCTGAGATTTAATAAGTCTTGCAAGGGGGGCCACATAGATGTTAAAAAGGGTCGGACTTAAGGCCGACCCTTGTGGCACCCCACATTGCAGAGACTTGGCAGGGGAGAGGTGGTTCCCAAGCATCACTCTCTGTTCCCTTTCGGTCAGGAAGGAAATTAGGAGACTCAGGGCCGATCCAGTGACACCCGCCTCCCTTAGCCGAGATGACAAGATGGCGGGGGAGAGGGTGTCGAAAGCGGCCGTGAGGTCCAGCAGAACTAGTACAGTGGTTTGGCCAGAGTCCACCTTGCGTCGGATGTTATCGACCACATAGGTAAGGGCGGACTCTGTGCTGTGGTGTTTTCTGAAACCGTGCTGAGTGTTATCCAGGTATTCAGAAGATTCGAGAAAGGCAGATAGATGGAAATTCAAATGCGACTCAAGCAACTTCGCGGGTGCAGGAAGAAGCGAAATGGGCCTAAAATTTTTCAGCATGGCCGGGTCCAGAGTCGGCTTCTTAAGTAGCGGCTTGACTATAGCCTTCTTCCAAATAGAAGGGAAAGAGCCTTGCGCGATGGCCTTATTTAAGACGTCAAGCAAAAGAGGAGAAAGGTGAATTCTGCACTCTTTCAGTTTCTTAAGGGGTATTGGATCAAGGGGGGAGGCCGATTTAATTTTGTCAAGAAGAGAATTAAGAGATTCAAGGGATAGGGAAGGAAAAGATGTGAATAGGCAGGGGGGGTCCTTGCCTAGAGCATCCAGATTGGATATGAGAGGGGGAGTGTTATGATCAAGAGCAAGACGGTGGGATTCGAGAGCGACGTGAATGTCATGTATTTTACTATGAAAGAAGTCTGAAATATCGTTACAGAGTTGTTGGGAACTGACTACTGGGTCGGGAAGTTGCAGGGAACATAAAGAGTCAGCGATTTTGAAAAGATCTCTTGAAGAAGAAAGAGAGCTGGTCAGATTTGAAAAATATTCCTGTTTCTTGATTGTCACTTGGTATTTGTAGGCACGTAGTGCGGATTTATGGTCCTCTCTATCTTTTAAGTCCCAGGATTTCCTCCACTTCCTTTCACTACTCCTGCAACCCTGTCTCATAAGTCTGAGCTGGTCAGAGAACCAGGGTGCAGTAGGTTTAAGGCGTGCTACATAGCACAGGGATGAGGGGGCAAGCTTATCAACTGCTTTGGAGATGGAGTCAGTCAGAGACTGGGCTGCCTCTGAAGCATCCGTGACAGATAGAAGTTCGGAAGTGGAGATCAGAGGGGCAATAGTGTCATCTGAGATATTCCTTAAGTTTCTCCTGAGAATAAAGGGAGTAGTATTGTGATTGGAGGAACAGGTGCCGGAGATGTCAAGATCAAATGGTACAGCAAAATGATCGGACCAGACCACCTGTAATGGAGCACCAGTGGAAAGCCTGTCGTCGTTGGAAAATAGACCATCAAGAATATGTCCTGCCTTATGTGTAGGACTATTTACGTGCTGGATGAAGTCACACGCTTTAAGGGATTCGACGAGAGAGATAGTGTCTTTAGAGTTGGTCTCATCTAAGTGAAAATTAAAATCACCCAAGATGGTAAAGGCTGTTTTTCCAATATACGGTTCAAGAATAGTCATGAGTTCAGAAGGAAAGCTGGTCCTGGTACCAGGAGGTCTGTAGATAAGTATCCCAGAGAAAGAAATTGAGGGAGAAGGGGTAATACAAAAATAGAGTGCTTCCACACGAGAAGGGGGTAAAAGTATAGGTTTGATCACACAGAGAGAGGGAGTTTTAACGAGAATGGCGATGCCTCCCCCTCTACGTAGTTGTCTGTCCTGCCTGTAAAGGGCATAGCCGTCAGGTATAGCCATAAGTAGATCATGTCCGGAGGAGTCAGAGGCCCAAGTCTCCGTAATGAATACCCAGTCTGGTTGTCGACTGTCGACGAAGTCGTGAAATGCAACATTATGCTTGATCAGAGAGCGAGCATTTATTAGAAAGCCAGATCTCCGCAGTTGGGCAGGCTGTGTGCACGGGAGGGGCGCAGAGGGAGAGACATCCTTCGGAAATTTGAGGAAGGCCGAGCAGGCCCAGCACCTGTGGGAATGCAAGATCCCCTCAGGGGAGAAACGGTGGGAGCAGGGCAGGGACACGGGACGGAGGGCCAGGAGGTCGGAATGAGAATAGCGTCCGGAAGAGCCACAACTCGCAGATGTGAGAGCTGGGTCCAGCCCGACCTGCAGCCCGTCCTCAGCGCGGACGGGCGCAGACGGGCTGGACTCTGGCGTGACTCCGGCGGGCATCCGGCGCGTCCGCAAACGCGTCCGCTACGCGGAGAGACCTGTCCGTATTTTAAGGGCAGCTAGAGCGCGTGAGTGCGTCCCCCACACCCAAGATGGCCGCTGTGATCCCTCGCCTCCCCGGGACCGGCTCTCAGCGTCAATACTCAGCTGAGAGCGGCCCAGGTGGTAGAGGGAGATCAGGAGAGACAGGCAAGTTGCCAGCGAGCAAAAACGCTTAAAAATACAGCGTAGTTAAAATGCAGAACAAATACTCGAGGAGCGAGTCTAAAAGAGCGCTAATCACACAACAAGCAATCTGTTGTAGAAGCAATTCAGGGATAGCGTTAAGAGACCTCCGGCTTCCGCCTCAGAGGGTGAAAAATGAAGTTGTCAGGAAACGCTGTCCTAAGCCCTCTTTTAAGGGCAGCTAGAGCGCGTGAGTGCGTCCCCCACACCCAAGATGGCCGCTGTGATCCCTCGCCTCCCCGGGACCGGCTCTCAGCGTCAATACTCAGCTGAGAGCGGCCCAGGTGGTAGAGGGAGATCAGGAAAGACAGGCAAGTTGCCAGCGAGCAAAAACGCTTAAAAATACAGCGTAGTTAAAATGCAGAACAAATACTCGAGGAGCGAGTCTAAAAGAGCGCTAATCACACAACAAGCAATCTGTTGTAGAAGCAATTCAGGGATAGCGTTAAGAGACCTCCGGCTTCCGCCTCAGAGGGTGAAAAATGAAGTTGTCAGGAAACGCTGTCCTAAGCCCTCTTTTAAGGGCAGCTAGAGCGCGTGAGTGCGTCCCCCACACCCAAGATGGCCGCTGTGATCCCTCGCCTCCCCGGGACCGGCTCTCAGCGTCAATACTCAGCTGAGAGCGGCCCAGGTGGTAGAGGGAGATCAGGAAAGACAGGCAAGTTGCCAGCGAGCAAAAACGCTTAAAAATACAGCGTAGTTAAAATGCAGAACAAATACTCGAGGAGCGAGTCTAAAAGAGCGCTAATCACACAACAAGCAATCTGTTGTAGAAGCAAATGCTTGTTTCCTATTTTTTTCTGCTTGAGACAGCCAGTCTTTATATAACATTCCTGAAGAGAAGCAAGTAGGTCAGAATGCCTACCATTAGTAGGGCAGATGGTCTGATGTACGTACACCAACCACCCCAGGTATGTCTGCCCTGGTTATGAGGGTTCCTGTGGTTCTGACCTCTGTTCAAACAGAGGGGAATAGTGATAGATTCTTCTCATCAACTTCCAAAATTCTCCAATTTATTTTTATAATCCATTCTTCCTTAGAGACGGTGGTTGGAAGTTTGCAACATTGTGTCAGGTTTTGTGAAAAATGAGTGTGCCATTGTCCAAGGCTGTACCGCTGCATCAACGGTTGTATAAAAGCAGTGTGCCACCCTCCGAGGCTGTGCTGTTGAATCAGATTATGTGTAGAAGTAGTGTGCAGCCTTCTTCGGCGGCATAAAGATGTATGTAAAACCATTGGGCCCGATTCACAGAACTAACTTAAGACACAATCCTAAACTTACTACCATTTTGGTATTTACAGAAGGCACTTACTCATTTCGGTATTCACAGAAGTTAGGTGTCCTAACTTTAGGACTCCTAAATGCCTTCTGTGAATACCAAAAGTCTTAAAGTTAGGATTTTTCGCAATTTAGTAGTAGTAAAGTTAGGACTCCTAAATGCCTTCTGTGAATACCGAAAGTCTTAAAATTAGGATTTTTGTCAGTTTATAAGTAGTAAAGTTGAGAAAATCCTAATTTTAAGACTTTCGGTATTCACAGAAGGCATTTAGGAGTCCTAAATGTAGGAGTCCTAACTTTACTACTACTAATGTGAGAAAAATACAACCAAAGATCTTTCACAAACATCTTATGTGTCTGCGCCCTGCTGTCGCCAGGAGCCCAGACCCCTGCACTTTTCATGCCTGACTTGGGACACAGGCAGATATACTCTTATACGGGATGGGAACTCCTAGATATCAAACGATCAAGCTCATCTAGATGTATTAACCACCCACATGACACTTTCGGGTATTCCATGACATGGAGGGGCCTTTCGCGTGCAGGTTTTGCAAATTCCAAGGCATGGAGCAGAAGCAGAAGCATGCGGCCCGCTGCTATCTGATCCAGAAAAGTCAAAGCATAATTATAAATTAGATGCTCCCCCCCCAGACTTTTCCTCAGACTCCCCTAGACTCTACTTCGGACAAATTTGGTCAGGGCTGGAACTGCTTTTTGGGCAATGTTAGATCTCTGCCCAAGCATGCCACTGAAATCTGGGACCTACTATCTTCTGAGAATCCCGACATCGCATTTCTGACTGAAACCTGGCTCAAACCTAGCTCCACCCCGCTATTGCGGTGACAGTTCCTGATGGCTACCATATTCAAAGGCTGGATAGACAGTCTAAGGTGGGTGGAGGGATAGCCATTGTCCGTAAAGACATCATTAATGTATCGACACTTGAGCAATGTTGAAATGATTAAATAGATATGGCGGTTTTTAGATATTTATTTTTTACCTCATTACAGCTGGAAAGGTGCCCTTGTGTTTCAGCCCCCTGGTCCCCTTTTAGATTTCTCGCTTCAACTGATGGAATTAATTGCCCCTCATATTATCTCCACTAAACATTTTCTGTTACTAGGTGACTTCAATGTACATAGTGAGAACACTTCTAATCAGGACGCCTGTATGTTTCTCGCAAACATGGCCACTCTAGGACTAGTAAAGAACAACAAGGGTCCTACACGTCTAGCGGGACACACGTTAGATCTTATCCTGACCAACTCTCCAAACATCTTTTGTGGACAGATCACTCTTTAATTTACTTAGGGGACCCAGGGTCAACTCTGTCCCTTGCATGGCCCCCTACAGTCTCCGTAGACACTGACTTAACATAACACCTGACCATTTTCTTGAATACATTCCCGACAACTATTATCCTGGAATCAGGGAATATTGAGGAATGTTTGGCCAGCTACAACTCCATAGTAAAAACAACCAAAGACCAGCTAGCATCATTGAAACATTACCATAAACCAGCCAGATGCCAACATGCAGCGTGGTTCTCTCTCTAGATTTACGGAAGGAAAAATGTCTTTGTAAGAACTTGGAAAGATGTTGGCGTCAACACCCTGATATAAATGATAAAAAAAGGTATACGACCTCTCTGGCTCAATATAATAAGAACTTAAAGAACGCACACAGAGCCCACATTCCGTTGCACTTTAACCAGGCATGGAACGCCCCTAAACAATTATACTAAATCCTTAAATACTTTACCAACCCAAAGGCCTGCAGCAATGAAGCTGCACCATCTCAAGAACTCTGCGATATAATAGCGAATCATTTTGTAGAGAATCTAGCTCATTTATGATGAAATCACTAAAGACAAGAACCCTCTGAAAGACAATGCATTCCACCATCTTCCATCCTTGACCAAAGTGCATTCACTGGAAAGCTTTCCCCCTCTCACAGTTGATACAGTTGGGAGATTGCTGTACCCAGTTAAATCAGGTTCCCCTTTGGATATTATTCCAGCCAACATTTCCTTGTTACTCTTAAACCGTTGTCCCCATCTACCTGCTCAATCCTTAATCTTTCACTAAGAGAGGGCCAATTACCACTTGAATGGAAGGCTGCACAAATAATTCCCATCCGAAAGAAAGCTAATGTCCCAATGGAGGATCCGTCCAACTATCGTCCCATTTCTCTTCTACCCCTTCTGAGTAAGTTATTGGAAAAGCATATTCATAAACATCTCTTTCTATGTCAAATCTACTGGATGCCTTGACTCCTCCCAGTCTGGTTTAGGCCAATGCACAGTATTGAGCAACACTGATTGCCGTCACTGACAATATAGACACTCCCCTGACAATGGACAAGCAGTACTACTAGTTTCTCATCACATCCTACTCAGACTCGGAGACATTGGAATCCAAGGAAAAGCCCTTCAGTGGATTTTGTGCTTTCTCACTCATCAGACTCGGACCATCAATCTTTGCCATTTCCAATCACAGACCATGGAATCGACGAAAGGAGTTCCTGAGGGATCCTGCCATAGTCTCACTCTGGTCAACATTTATGTTGCTCCATTAGCTGGACTCCTTAGAAAGCTGGGGTTCACACCAATCTCGTATGCTGATGACACCCAGCTTTTACTGTCATTTGACTAAAATTCCCACAATACTCAGACTGCTTTCTCGGAAGGCATGATTGCCATCGCTAATGGATGAGAGTGGAGAGGTGCACCACTAAATTGTCTTTTCTAAAGATGTAAGCGTACAAAGTTCCTTAGTATTTGAATTCCTTTATTTCAACAATGTCATAACATAGAGTCCAGCCAATGCGTTGCCATCGCTACTTGGAGGAGGAATCATTTCCTACAGCTAAATGCTGGGAAAACTGAGATCATGCTATTCGGAGAAGCGGCTCTGCTCTGGTATCCAGAATGGTGGCCTCCGGAATTCGGTGATACCCCGGTCCCTAAGACTGTGGTTGAGAACCTAGGCATATGTCTGGACCAGAAACTCACAATGAAAGAGCAAGTTTTTTTCTTAAATCTTTTTATTGATTTTCATCATCAAAAACAAAGAACATAGTTCAACCAGTCAATAGAACTCAGGCCATTACAACTCTGCATTCATCATCCATGTGTAATTATTACATGTATATAAGTCATAGGTCCTCAAACTGTGGGGCGCGCCCCCCTGGGGGGGTGGAGCATCCCCTCAGGGGGGGCGCGCACTCCACCCTACCACTTCATCTTTCATTGTTGAGTCCAGGCACGTAACACCTGTTAGGCTGAAAGTGCTTCAGCAGCCCCCCCCCACCCACTGTCGGTGTCTTAGCCGGACTGATGCTACAGCTCCAGCTGCTGTGTGTCTGTGCGCATATTTCAGGAGCTCCTTATGGGCTACTCAAGGTGTGAAGACAAGCGCTTCAACGTCTCAGTAGTAAGCGCTATATAAATGCAATTACAACATTACAGTACCATTTAAAGACTTCTAAGCTGTCAAAAACCGCTGGTGCAACGAGTCGCCAACTGTGAAGGACAAACAAATCTTTGCTGCCCTCTTGCAGGAGTTCAAGGGGGCTTGGTAAACTGTGCTTAGGCAAATAATGGCAGATTCAGAGCTAAATTAGTGGCTGGGTAAAAAACACAGTGCCCTGATCAATGGGAAGCGCCACGGTCGGTGCTGCTGTTCATACAAATATTTATGAGCGAGGAGGAGATGTTAACCCCAAAATAGAAAAGTCTTTTTTATGTTACCAGGAAAACCTTTCACGATCACGTGTGTGTGTGTGTGTTTCGGGGGGGGGGAGGGCGGAGGGGGGTGATCGTCACCTCAACAGTTTGTCATCGGTTTTATTAGTATTATTGTTAGTAACTGCAATATTATTACTATCACATTATTGTCATTGCTAGCAGTAGTACTGTCATTATTTTGTCATCATCATCTTTAGCAGTTTGTAATGCACTTGTGACAACACAACATGTTTTTTTTAGTTTTATACAGCAGAAACTCGACCCAAAGGCATTAGAGCGCTTTGCATGAGCACCAGTTACCAGCAGAGAGGGGGGAGTATGCGGGAATGCATTCAGGGGCGGAGGCGTTCAATGTGTGGCATGAGAAGTGGACACAGTATCATTTTATTATAACTTTTCAACATGATGCACAGAAGCCACACTGCTCTACAACATAGCTTGAAGACATTGCATGTGTGGTAAAGGCATCTACGTGGAAAAGGCATGCTCTGGCTAAACACTTATAAAGTATCAAAGGCGAGACCTATTGGCTATGCCAATGCTTGTTAAATAAAGAACTTTTATTTTAAATGCAGCGTTTTTCTTAAAGGTATATGGGATGCATTTCAAAAAGAAAAATTAAAAGCTACTTTTTCATTTTTAAAGAGTAGGCAGTTGTCCGTGGGACCACTGACTACTTAAAAAACTTTGGTGCTCACATTCACAGAGGGGAAGGAGTCCCTTGGGGACCCCTTGTTTGCAAATGGGTTATCACCTCTTTCACGGAGTCAGTGAAATATATATATTTTGCAACCGCATTCCGGTCGCAGAACATTCATAAATGCCTGTGACTCAATATTTGGAATGGATGCCATTGGCACGCCCCTTCCTCATACCAACTCGCAAACCCGATTGTGCGAGTCAGTAATAGGTTACTGACTCGCAAAATAGGGTTAGTACATGCTGGAAGCCATTTTAGCAGTTGCAAACGGCCAGGTTCTCCATTTGCGACTGCTAAAAATGGTAGTACATGTGCCCCTAAGTGCTTTGTTACTTCATTCAGTTCTATTTACTCCTAGCTTCTGCTTTAGGGTTGGCCTTGCTAATCCAACAAACAGTAGAATCCATACTTATTTTCAGGATATCCACAATGAATATTTATGATGTTCTCTTCAGACCTGGGTTCTAACTCGTAAGTTCACACTGGTAGACAATGACTACAGAAAGATTTGCTGTTTGTGAAAAAGGCCTTTGTTTCAGAAGCAAGTTGAGTGCACAAACACAACATCCTTCGGTTTAGATGTATATTCTAAACTGACGTAACATAACTACATCCTAACATGGTCAAACTAGCCCATCTCTTCTCCCCTGATACACCCCTCACCAGAGGCGCAACTAGAGCCAAAATTTGGGGTTGGGGGGTTGACGGGGATGGAAGGCTAATTCTTCCACCAACAGGCAGAGTGGAGATGCAGGGCCTCTTAGAAGGGGTGAAAAACAACGAAGCCTCATTAACAAGGAAATGGTCTTTTGAAGACCTGTGAAGTACTGAGGTGAGGCTGTGTGTGGGCACCCGGGAAGATGTTTCAGCCAGGCTGACCTACACGACGGGTAGGGGGGCGTTGAGCCCAATGGGCGTTGCGCGCCTGCCACTCACACCCATGAGGTTCTAAAATCCGTCTTAACATCAACTTCAAAAATATGTCTACCGTTTAGCCTTCTGTTTATTTCCTCAGTCTTGAATTCCTTCAAAATTCCTGTCCAGCTAGCCAACGCTGCATCCTCTTGATTTTTGTTAGGGTCTCCCCTTCACTTTTCTGTTTCTAACCTGCTCCCCCCTCACTCAGTCTGGGCTCTCTCTTCCCATTTGCCTCTTGTGGCAAAACTTAATTTGCCAATAGCCCCCCTGCCCAACCAATTTGTAACATTGCCTGACAGTCTGCGCTAGAGCGAGAGTTTGCCTCGGCTCCTCTGAGGGATTGTGAACATCCGTCTGTGTAGGCAAGAGGGCTTTGCTCTGCTGAGGGACTGTGATAATCCATCTGTGCATGTGTGGGCTTCACACAAATGCAGAGATGTGCATGTGTGAGTGCTCAAAGACACAGACACATGTGTCTTTGAGCCCTCGCATCTCTGTGCTGAAAAGGCAATTCCTCCCCCCTCCAAAAGGGACCTGCCTTTAATGATAACAACTCCAGACATGTTTGCTGCCTCTAAAATAAGCATTGGCAAAGCCAATAGGTCTCAGCAATCAGGGGTAATACATTTGTGGATATCAATAAAAACAGCCCCTGAGCCATACTCAAATGCACTTACATTGCCTTCGTCTGTTGCTATCTGATTGCTGAGACCTATTGGCTTTGCCAGTGCTTAATCTGATATTTTGTCTAGGGCAAGGATGTGGCGCTATAGCCAGAGCTGATGACTGTGGAGCTGGGGAACCAGGTTCAATTCTTGGTGTCTGCTCAACATCCTGTGATTCTGGGAATATCACTTTATCGCCCTGTGCTTACAAAACATGAATGTGTGCTTGTTTAATGTGAATGATGGTGCTGTAAAGCGCTCCAATACCTTTGGGTCAGGTTCAGACTATATAAACCTGCAAAAAATAGATTACAAAATTGTAAGCACTCCAGTTTCCAGGTACTGCTCAAAACTGGAAGAGGAGCTCTTCATTTCATATTATCTGCCCTTAACACCGGGGCTCTGCAGGAGGGAATGGCCATCAATGATGCCGAGTACCAGCTTCCAGAACTTTTTTGTCAGGTGGTGGTGCTGGGGGGGGCTCGACGTGTAAAAAGGTTTAGATGGGGGGGGCTCAGCTGTCAAAAGTTTGAAGACCTCTGATATAAGTAAAACAGAGTTAATTAAAGGGTAATCCATAATGTCTGTTCGCTGTGGAGTAGGAGAAAGAGACATTGGTAATTACAATGGTACATTCATTTCAGTGTCCCGCACAAAATCAGTAAAAAACCTCCAGTAGTCTTTTGGACATGCCCTGGCCGGTAGTTCTTCTTCATACGTCAATAATCTATTTCTACAATGAGTCATGTCACGTAGCCATTGTTTAATGCTAGGGACATTCGCACCACATCAGCACTGTGATACTTGACGTTTTGCTAACAATAATGAAATTGCACAAAATGAATGTTTCTCCGCTTTCACATTTGTTAGGAGACCCAGTAGACAAGTTTTTATAGAGCAGCCAATCTCTGTTCCCACCATACCCTTAATCACAGTTGTTACTTTTTCCCAGTATTCACGTATCTTCACACAATTCCAGGCAAGATGAATAAAATCCGCCTCTTCCATCCCACATCGCTTGCATCTCGTTTCTTCACGTAACCCATATCTATGTAGTTTTACCGGTGTGTAATATGTTTGATGTAGATATTTGAAGTGTAAAAGTCCAAGGTTACCATTCGGTGTAAGCAGTTGAACTAAAGCGCATGTAGTTTGCCATTCCTTCTCAGTTAACGGGTCTAGGAGCACTTCGTTCCACCTCGCCATTGCTTTAGCAGTGGTATATGGCATTTCCTTTTGGGCTACCGAATATAGCCTCGATACTAAGTGTGTAGTATTTGAGGATGTCAATACGAGCTGGAGCGTATTTAAGAAGGCCGGCTCAGCAGCAGGATAGTTCCTGGATGGATCTTTGTAGCCTATAATATGTGAATCGGAATAAAATAGTTTGATTACTGATATATGATAAGTCTTTTAATTGGCAAAATAGTTCCTGGATGGCTCTTTGTAGCCTATAATATGTGAATCGGAATAAAATGGTTTGATTACTGATATATTATAAGTCTTTTAATTGGCAAAATCGACCCTCGTGATATAGATCTCCAAATGTGTCAATTCCTACCTGGTGTAGTAGATCCATGCCCACAGACTCCCTAGTAACTGATAGCTCCGGGTGGTAGTGTAAAGGCAATGCCGGAGCATAAAGCGGTAGCTTGTGAGCTAGTTGCCCTAGCCTCCTCCATGTCCTGTAGCGTCAATGGTGTTAATGTCTTCAGCATGCAGGGGGGGTCTCTTATGCGTTAGTATGGCCGTTAAGGGTACCGGTAGTGCATCTCCCTCTTCCACTGCCGTGTGTGTCAAATAAGGTATCTTATGGAACCAGTAGGCAGCATACTGCGCCTGTGCACAAAGGTGATATAAGAAGAAGCCTGGTACACAAAAACCTCCTCTATCGTAGGGCAGTGTTAGTGTCCTGAGCTCTATTCGTGTTTGTTTACCCGCCCAAATTAGTTTAAGTACTAAGGGCGTAATATTTTTAAAAACGGCTTTCGGAGGTGGAATGGGAATATTATTGAATAAGTAAAGAAATTTAGGGAGGATGTTCATTTTCACAATTGCAACACGGTCTGCTAAGTAAAGCGGTAGCTGTATCCATCTATTGATTTTTTCCTCCAGAGTGGCTATTACCCTCCCATAATTTGTGCGTATGACCACTTCCGGATTTCTATGGTACCATACCCCTAGATATTTGATTGGGTCAGTCTGCTGCTGATGAGGCAGGCTAAAGGCTCTAATGCGAGTGCAAATAGCAGGGGTGATAAAGGGCACCCCTGCCTTGTTCCTCTTGCAATAGAGAATGTGTCTGAAATATATCCATTCACCCGTACCCTAGCTACCGGGTTTGTGTATAGTAGCTTCACCCACTGTATGAACATCGGGGGAAACCCCATCCTTTCCAGGATCGTCAGTAAATTGGACCATTCTATTGAATCAAAAGCCTTAGCGGCATCTAACATGACCGCCACGGCTTTAGTTGTTGGCGTTAAATAGTGGGAGAGGGCAAAGAGCGTTCTGGTGTTGTGAGAGGTGGCCCTTGACGGTATAAAACCTGCCTGATCTGGTAGGACCAAATTTGTCATAAGTGGCTGTAACCGGACTTCTAAGATCTTAGCCAGGATCTTAGAGTCGACGTTAATCAACGATAAAGGTCGATACGATTCACATATTTCAGGATCTTTAGTTGGTTTCAGGAGGGCTATTATCATCGCCTCCCGTAACGTTGCAGGCAGCACTGCCTCATCAAATGCATTGCCATACATAGCTACCAAATGGGGGGCCAATATATCCACATACGTTTATAGAATTCGCAAGTAAACCCATCTGGGCCGGGGGCTTTTCCATTAGGTAGTGTTTTTATAATCTCCGTAACTTCCTTCACTGTTATTGGCAGCGACAAGTATTCCCTCTGGTTATCTGACAGCCATGCAATGGCTACATCGTTCAAATAACTAAATATTTCCTCTGGGGACGCTGTTAACTGGGTCTTGTACAGCTCGCTATAATTACTTACAAAACTTCGTAGGATACCCTCCGTGTGTGTGATCAAAGTGCCATCTTCCTCACGTATTTGTAAGATTGCCTCCCTTCGCAAATCTTAGCTGCAAGGACTTTACCCGGTCTACTCCCTTCGCCAAATTGCCTAGCAGTGGGTCTCTTAAAAATATATTTGAGCTCATCCTCAGTGAAAGTTTGGTGTTCTGTGTATATCTGTCGCAATTCCCCCAATAAGGCTGAATTTTGCGTTTGCTCATATTTAGTTTCTAGCTCTTTCATTCGGGTTTCACATCTTGCGATCTGCCTCCTAATATCTCTTAATATGCCCACCGTTGTACCTATGCAGACCACCCTCAAAGTTGCATTAAACGCCTCCCACAAAATTCCTGGGTCCTCAACCGTCGACTCATTTAACTGGAAGTAATCCTTTATGGCCGTGGCTATGGTGTCTGCATATAAGGTGTCTGTAAGTGCTTTGGCCTTAAATCTCCAGCTGTATGGAGGGGGGGAGTAGTGCGGTATCTGGAGTGATAACAAGACCGGATTGTGATCCAAGATGGTTCTACTTTTTCAACAAAACAAGGGAACCCTTAAGGTATAGCATAGGGACCTTGGGCATTATCATATTTATAAGACAGTGGTCCCTATATGTAAATGATATACACAAGAACCTTAATCATACACTTGATAAGTGGTATGTCTTCTGTCCGTCTGGACAGGAATTTTATTAAGTACAATTTCAAAGTTTAAAAAAAAATAATAAATGTCAAGCGGGCACAGCCGTGACCCTCAACATACAAGACACAACAACGAAGTAGGTGGCCAAAAAGGGCAAAGCAAAAAAGTGTGTCTGTGTACTTGTACTCAGTATAACAGACTTTAAATATTCAAAAACCACACCATTGCATTTATCTCATCATTACATAAATGTTTTGCATATGGGGTTTGTTATAGTCAACGACGTTTCAATGCCTTTTTATAATTGGGGCATCATCATCAGGACAAGGAATATCAACATTGTTGTCTTGAACATGAATAGTAAGCACTAAGCCTTTTGGTTCATTTAGTGGTTATTCTATGGCCAAGGATCAATGTTCCATACGCGTTGGACTGCTTAAATAAGCTATCTGGCGTGCCGGGTTTGAACCTGGATCGGTGGACCTCGGGTTCCTTTTGCCCAGAAATATTTATAAAAGACTCGGTCGTTCAGGGTGTACCACGGGGAGCACAATGGCTATTTGATGGGTGCAGCAGCACTACCGCGGGTATGACAATCCGGTCCGGACACTACACCACCCAACTTAATGGATGGGGGCAGACCTAACTTAGTTATACAGACGCTTTGTTTCAGAAAACAACCAGGTGCATTGGCCTAGAACATCAACGCCAATATCAAATCAGCAACATAAAAAATGATAACCCACAATACCCTATTGTTTTATCCCATCCATCTCCTCATGATTTGACATCCTAGGTGTTGGCAATTTCACAAACATGTGCAAAGTTAGCCTTTCATCATAGAGTTCCCAGGACATAGTGCAGTGACTCGATCCACTATCAGTTCGGTGTTCAAGTATGCCCCATTAAGCGTGCAACAGCTAACTGAACTTTCCTCTGTTAGCCCTGCTGCCTGCTGTCAGCAACCATTACAATAGACAATCAACAACCACTGAAGTAGTTCCATCGCAGTTCCAATGTTCGGCTGCTGTAGCACTTGTTCATGGTATAGCCGTGATATATCCGCCCATCATCACCGTAAACCATTTTGCATAATAGTTCTGCCTATCCTTGCATTCATCCGAGTATAAGAACAAACGACCAGACTCAGCCATGGATTCTCAGATCGGCAATCAAACCGTCTTACCCATGATAGATATACTTGGTCAGTTTACAACACAGTTGGATGTCACTGCCGTCGCTGCACTCAGTCATCATTCAAGTACCTCACCGTCAATCAGAGTCTTGCTGCTGTTCTCTTCTGTGCGCTTTCTAGCCTTTGCTTGTTATTTTTTTGATGAAATCCTGAGCCGCCTTAGGATTGGTGAGAATTACCGTCTTCTCCTCCTAGGTCACCTTTAGGCATGCGGGATAGAGCATGGCGTAGTTTATCTGTAATTCCCGCAATTTAGCTTTGACCGTAGTGAACTCTCGTCTTGCCTGTTGTACTGCGATGGTATAATCTGGATAAAATTCCAGCTTGTTCCCTTGATGATGGATCTGACCTTTTTCACGTGCGCGCCGAAGTATGTTGTCACAATCCCGATAGTTCAATACACGAGCTACAATGGGCCTCGGCACGGCACCCGTTGGCGGTTTCGGTGCATGGGATCGATGTGTCCTCTCAATTATGAAAGTTGGTGACAATGCGATCTCTCCAAAGACGTCTTTGCATAGCTGCTCAACATATGATTCCATGCGGCCTGTATTTGTTGATTCAGAAAGTCCTGCTATCCGTACATTATACCGGCGGGAATGGGCCTCCAACTCCTCTACCTTTGCCTTGATTACCTCGAGGACTTTTTCCATGCTCGTACATTTGCCTGCTGTTGCATGTGCTTCGTCTTCAACCGCCGAGATGCGATTTTCAGCGGTCTCCAACCGCTCCCCCTGCTTGTCCATTTTCACAGCCATGCTGTCCATCCGACCCGTTAGATGATCGAGTTTCCCATTGATATCTTGTAAGTTGGTTTGTATCGCTTTGAGGATGATTTCCATACTGTTCTCCGTAGTGGTTTCTGTTTCCGATTTGTCCTCCAATTGCCCAGCCTGGCCTTTCGGAGCTCTCCGAGATTCAAAAGTAAGCTTTGATTGCTGCTTATCTGGCTTACCCATGTTGTACTGTTATGCAGATCACGATAACTGTTGGTTCAATTGTAGACACCTCACGTCGCTGGAGTAGCAGGCACTTGCATCCACACATAAACCACGCAAAGCTCAGATCCCAAGCTGAGGATATCACGCGGCGTCCCACAGTTATCTGTCTGTCTAGGCTGTGAAGAAGGCGTGTCTATATCTCAGGCAGTGACAGTCGGCCGTGTCCTACAATAGGCAGCGAGCCCACAGTAGAACAGTATGTTCTAGTCGTTATTAGCACTCAAAATGGCCGACGCAGCTTGGCTGCAATTGGTAGTGGCGTTCACCGTATCATTCTCCACGTGTTCACTAATGACACCACATCCCCTGCTGTATGTTGTAGCTATAAGGCGGCGAGAGACCCCACCTCAGTTCCATCGCCATTATCCACATACCGCTTACATACAGGCGCTGCGTCAGGAAATGCCTTCAGTGTGTTATGGGGCCAGTTAGTGAACGATCAGCCAATGATATCCTTCACAGTCGGTCTTCATGCCACCTCAGGAGTAATATTGCCTGCATGTCCACCTAAACCTGTCATTGGTTCTTGTCACAATGTCTTAGGAGGTGTCTGCATAGTCTCAGGAGCGCCAGCTTCGCGCCATCTCTCACCACCTCTGACCGTCTCCTCATAACTCGGAACAGCCAATGTCCGCCATCTTACATACGCTATTCCCCGGCAGCCCCAGCATTCAATCCGGCGGGTTCAGCAATGCAATCGTGTCCTTAACTGTGCGCCTACCTCTCTTCTTGGATCGCTACCGTGTCGGAGTCACGTTATTGCTATGTCAGCAGTTCCACTTCAGCAGCCAGACATGGATGCGGGCGCCGCCATTTTGTTAACTGAAGCCTGTCAGTGCTCGCGGACAGTTTCTGACGCAACGTTATCACCTCCATTTACTTGGACATGAAAGTCTTCCGGCTGAACTACCGATGCTCGATTTTACTTTTACGGAGTGGCTGGTGGTACCTGGCGTCCCGTTTTCACAGCGCTGCTGTACTTTCTAGGCAGTTCAGCTCCGGCATCCGCCATCTTAACCTCCGTCCGACTTAGGTTGCAGCGATGTTTTTCACCAGGATTCACTGACAGAGAAGCAGTGTAAACACGTCCTTTATCTCCTGGAGGTTTCCCATCACATATTCTCTGCTTACAATATGATTTGGAATCTGTTTAACATCTTAAAACATGCAAGGCTGGTGTCTGCCCGGCGGAGCTGTCGCGTCAGTCAGCCATCCCGCTGTGCGCCCCCTAGCGCCTCCCATGAAAGAGCAAGTTACACCGGGGGCTCATGCTTTCATATATTAAGCCTCCTACACAGGGTATTTTCATTTCTTTCCCTTGCCAGAACAGCTTTTCTCTGTCTATTACTGAGTTTGCACTTCCATCCAATAAGCAAGCTGGTCAGATTTAAGATATGCTGCATTGTGCACAGAGCACTAAACGGTAAAGGTCCTGGCTATCTAGCAGAAAAACACATCAGCTACCTAGATCTCTACGCTCATGAGCCAAATCCTTGCTCCTTGTCCCGCGTTTCAAAAAATCCTGCTTAGGTGGGAAAGCATTTTTCCACCTGGCCCTCTATTATTGGAATCAGCTCCCTATTCTTCTCTGGAAATGACCAGAATACCTTCTATTTAGAAATCTCCTTAAAATAGAGCTCTTTTGGGGATGATTCGGGCACTTTATAAGCCAATAAAAATAAAAAATTAAATAAATATGAGAACACGCAGGGCTGAGTATATCGGTTTTGCTTGCTACTCGCAGTGGCGTAACGAAACTTGAGGGGGCCCCCCTGCAAGGTACACACAGAGCCCCCCCTCTGGACTCAACCAGGAGCTCTCATGCCAGGGTACTGTGCTGAGGGGGACCCCTGCAGATCAGGCCCGCCCACACCAAAGGGTCTGGGGGCGTTTGTTACCCCTGCTGCTTCTTCTTGTAACATCCAATACTGTGCTATTGGTCTGTTCCAGGCGCTGCTTGAAGATATCACCTTATTAGCTGCTTAATGTCGGTCTTTATAAGGTATGTGCAGAAAAAGATTACATGCAAAATTACACTCTATAATCTCTTCAAAATGTGTGCTCTGAAGTTACGTTGTGATGTTGCAAATACTCCAAACACTGTCCCCCTCATACTCTTCATATTTTAGAAAGACAACCCACAGTGTACTAGTGCTCATTGTTTTAGCGTATGCATATCAACACAGAAGAGCACATTTCACTTTCTGACAAAATCAATGTGTTGTCTTATATAGTGACCGGGCACATTTAATTACCACTGAGTAGAAGCTTATAACTATTGCTCGCTAGTAGTACTCAGTGTACTTGCCTAGGTGAAAATTAACAATGTCTGGATCTTGGAACATGTTGTGAATGAATCACGTTGTAACAACATGTATTACATCATGAGTATTTGGGAGGAACGGTGCTATTCGGCGGACGCATCCTGCCATACCTGCTGATTGCCGGGAGTTGGAAATCGGACCCACACCTCGCGGCCCCCGCTTCGCGGGAGCCGCTCGAGTCATTGGGTGACGCCTGTACCAGCGGATTGAGGAGAGAAGCCGTATTCCACCAAAGGCTTGCTGCGGGACTGCGAGGACCAGCGGGCAGTGCGCTAACCAGCCACAGCTGGTCCTCTTCCCGCCGCCTCCTCCCTGTGCTTGAAATCAGGGGCCGGACTTGGGCTTTGTGTGTCCCCTTTGGGAGGAACGGTGCTATTCGGCGGACGCATCCTGCCATACCTGCTGATTGCCGGGAGTTGGAAATCGGACCCATCGGACCCATCGGAAATCAGACCCACTCACGGCCCCCGCTTCGCGGGAGCCGCTCGAGTCCTTGGGTGACGCCTGTACCAGCGGATTGAGGAGAGAAGCCGTATTCCACCAAAGGCTTGCTGCGGGACTGCGAGGACCAGTGGGCAGTGCGCTAACCTGCCACAGCTGGTCCTCTTCCCGCCGCCTCCTCCCTGTGCTTGAAATCAGGGGCGTGGTCCCAATCAAAGGAACTATATTGCTGGGCCATCTCTCCCGGCCCGCGGGACGCGCACGGGCGAAGACCGGGCCAAGAGCCGTTTGTGACCAGTTGTGACCGGACCGGGCCACTCCTCCAACATTTTCGTATCCACCAGCCGCCTGGACCATGGCTGGACGGGAAACACGGAGTAAGTCTCTGCTAGCGGGAGGATCTTCTACTGCTGCTGGAGGTATGGAAAAATTTCTCATTAGGGCAAATAACATCATCAATAAAGAGATCACTACCCTGGAGAAACGCCTATCGAAAGAACTAATGTCTCTAAAACGATCATCCATGGGGACCTTGGCTAATGCAAAAACACCCGAAAGAACTATAGATAACCTTACCCTTGGTGGATGTCCAACCTCCCTTTTCCGAGGTAGTTCCCCCGCCAAGAGCTGACCTTGATACTGGGGCAAATGCATTTGTTACTGTAGCTGAAATCAACCATGTCTCTGATAGCAACAATGTTTCCATCACCTCTGTTACTGAAGAGAGTTCTATCTATCCTAACACCAAGGGGGAAAGAGAAGGGGCCATCAGGAAACGGAAAAGACAATACAATAAAAAAGACAAAAATGCGGGAAGGTCCTCTAAAACAGCTAAACTACATAGCGACCCAATACCATCAAACATCATCCAAGAATTGACGACCCCCAGCTATGAGGCTTCTATGGACAGGATTGCTGCCCTCTTTAAATCAATTGTATTTCCGTTAGAGGCCAAATTAGATAGGTTGGATCTTAGAATATCCAAAATTTAGAAAACCACAGCTACTAACCTTGCCAATTCCATCAAGCCAAATAGTTTTTGCTCCCCTCCTATTGCTCCCATTCCCCCAGTTCCCTATCCTACTAATGTGACCCAACCCCCAGTTCCCTCTATAGTAGGTCCCCAATCCATCCCCTCTGCAACCAGTACAGACAATGCCGTTATTCCCCAACATTCTCAAGGCACCCAACCTGGTTTACCTAAACCCCCCGGACCTATGACCATCGAGACACAAGGGTCTCCAATTAAAGAATATAAAACCCCTAGACTCCGACGGCCTGATCTCCCGCCGGAAGCTAATCGGTTTATGGTAGTTTTAGCTGGAGCTCCCCCATTAGAAAAGGGGGAAACTGAAACCTTTAGATCCCTGAAAAGTAAAATCATTAAATGTCTTAATTGGAATAGACCCTTACCGGCACATTTGCACAATGAAATTATTATGGTAAGGAGGGTACCCTGGATTGGTAAGACGCCGAAATCCATTAATGGAGACTGCATTACTGTAAGTTTTAGAGACCCCCGTACTGTTTCCCACATATGCGCGGGATTCAACAGGTCATTTGATTCCATCATTCAAACCCTTCCAGTTTCTTTCTTTTTTCCACCCAATATTGCTACCCATTATACTGGAAGAAACAATTGGACTAGAGTAGATCGTAGGGGTAGGCAAAGATTATATGATTCTAGACACCCTATGCTACTCCAATATCTGCCCCAGCAAAACCCTTTTTCGGATTACTTCCAATCAGCATCCCAGCACCACATCCCCCTGAATCAGCTAACAAAATTAAAAATGGGGAAGTCCTGGCTAAAGTCATACAGTCCTTGGATGAATGCATGGTAGCCCCTGATTTATCAAACATGATTTCCCCGACACCTGTCCCACTTGCTGAATTGGTGGACGTTTATTCTACACCTCTAGCCCTGGGTCTATCGTATTTGGGTAGTATAAGTACAGCCCCCACCATTACAAACCCCCTCACAGAACAGGTACCGATCCCCAGCCAACAAGGGTATTCTATGGCAAGCTGGAACATAGCTGGGTGGCGACAGAGAGCCTCAGCTCTGGGATGGAGGGAATGTATTCTAGGCTTTGACATCCTATGCCTACAAGAAACCTGGTCTACAACGGACATCCATTATGACGGTTTCGTTTCTTACAATTGTCATGCTCAAGAATCTGTTATGGGGAGGGCAATAGGTGGCCTGTTGGTTCTATTGTCTGTGCACCTCCCAGAATATGTAAGATCTTGCCTTACAGTTGGCTCCCACTCCCAAATATTGGAATTAGAAGTTAACAGGGGCAGAAATATACTGCTGATCAATCATTATAACAATACTTTTGATCCGACCAGCACTTCTGTCGTGGATGAACTCGAAGCTGCCCTGAACAAAGTCTATAATAAATCACCCAATTCATATGACATTATTTGGGGGTGTGATCTTAATATTAGAACTTGTCCGCACTCTTATACCTCTGTCTGTGGGTTTGATGGGGATACTGGGGAGAACTTAGCACATTTTATACACTCCCCCTATGGGGTCTCTCTCAACAATCTCCTGTTAAAATATGATTTGGTTATCCACCAACCCGCCCCTGATAAAGAGGGTAATATCGCCCCTACTTTTACTGGGAGGGACACAGCCTCTGTTATTGATTACCTGTTGATTTCGACCCCGATTGTCCCGTTCTGTATGGTCCCAATTATCGTGGACTTCGGTATGAGCGACCATAATGCTTTAACTATGTCTATCCTTATCTGGGGCCCAAGAAATGTCTTCTCCTGTAGGGTTGTAGGTGACATTATCCCATGTAGGCAAAACGGGATACGGATCAAATGGTGTGCCGAAAAATCTGAGAAACTACACCTTACAGCTGTGATAGCTGGTTCCAAAGTGATATTCCGCTGCCTGGAAATCGATGCCCCTCCCGCAAGTACCATAAAAGATTTTGAGGAACTTGGTATTATATTCAAGAAATCTCTTACCAACAATAAGGTCACAACTAAACGGGAAAAACTAGGCTGGTTCGACCAAGCTTGTACTACGGCGCTAAAAGCCCTTAAGAAGGCCCTATCTAACCTCCCAAGAGATAGGGAAGTGGTTAAAACTCTGAGGGCCGATTACAACACTGAACTAAAGCGTAGGAAGCAAGAACTCAGAGAACAAGCCTGGGATGACCTGAATAAAGCCGCAGCCCTCCGGGATAGTAAACTGTTCTGGAGCACAATCAATAGCCCATTCCTCCAGAAGGAAGATTTCCCAGTCCTCACTGCCCAAGTAAGTGAAGATAGTTGGGTTTTATATTTCACTGGGATCTTTGACCCAATTAGGGAGATCCAAGATAACACCTGTAATAACCCCTTTACATCACCTCAGCCATTGGGAATTACCCTCCATGAAGTCGACGCGGCAATCAACTCTAGTAAAGGGGGGAAGGCCCCAGGACCCGACGGGGTTCCGATTGACCTCTATAAATACGATCTGGCCCTGTGGAGCCCATTATTGACCCAAGTCTTTAACGCTGCTGCCGACTACAATACCCCGGTAACATGTAGCGAATCCATAATTATTCCAATCTACAAGAAGGGAGATAGAGGAGAGGCTAAGAACTATCGCCCTATCTCCCTCCTGGATTCCTCACTCAAAATCATGAGCAGGGTTTTACTGATACGTCTGGAAGAATGGGCCGAAGATAACAACATTCTTGCACCATCTCAACACGGCTTCAGAAAGGGTCTTGGGACAATAGAACAGTGTATTAACTTAAATCTCCTAATAGGAAAATACACTAAGGCCAAACCGGGTTCCTTGTTCCTATGTTTTGCGGACCTCTCTAGTGCCTTCGATCTGGTGGACCATTCCCTGCTGTGGACAACCCTACTTGATATGGGCGCACCTTCTGCTATTGTCCACTTCTTAGCAAGACTTTATTCCAATCTATCAGCCTAGATCCGCTATGGACCAGAAGGGGAATGTACTAGAAAGATCAAGGTTAAATCAGGTATCAGGCAGGGCTGTGTCCTGGCCCCGTTGCTCTTCTCCCTTTTTATTAATTCAATCGAGCAGGAACTAAAAAATGTCCAAGCTGATGCCCCGCAAGCAGGAGGTCAACCTATTCCGGTGTTGCTTTACGCCGATGATACTGTTCTACTCTCTAGAACACCAATGGGCCTCCACAGGCTTATGAACTGTTTTTATGATTTTATACAGGGAAAGAAACTCAAAATTAACAACTCCAAAACATTCATTATGGCATGTGGCAAGAAGGTTAATCATCTTAAACCTTTTTTTTTTAAAGAAAACCGTATTGAGGTTGTGGATAATTTCTGTTACCTGGGCATTACCTTTAATAATGGAGGGTCCTGGACCCCAGAGCAAAATAATGTCAAAGCAAGGATGGGGAAGGCTTCCCAAGGTGTTTTCCGTTTTGCCACTAAATTGGGAAGCTGACGAATTCCAGACATGCTAAATATTTATAGACACAGATGTGCTTCTATAGCACTATAGGGCTCAGGGGTTTGGGGACACTGGACCTCAAGGGACCTACAAATATTGGAAAATGTATTCCTAAAACGTCTACTCTGCCTTCCACACTCGGCATCCACCGACCTTACCCATAAAGAACTAAGGCTGGATTTTATAGCCGACCTAATTGGATTGTGTGGCTCAGGGGTTAGAGGCGGCAGACCCGGAAGCTGAGATCGGCCCTGGACCAGGGTTCAATTCCCCGCCTCGACGGGGCTTGGGATCAATAATTCCACTGACTCGATAATTCTCGCTCCGGTGCCTACTCGACTCACGGGTTCACACTCTGCGACTCTGGGCAATAGCTTGCTTAATCTCCACAACGGCCCCTCGCGGCGGGATGCCTGGCTTTCACCTTGTGGATACCCTGCCGGGGTTATCTCACAGGGGAATACCAGGACGGGTTCCCTAAGCAAGCGCTTAGATGCCTGCGATGTGGGCGGTTTGCGCTATATAAATACATGTACATTTACATTTACATTTGAGACTTCTAATGGTATGGAGATCTATTTGGAAGAAGGATGAAACAAGCTTTACTAAGGAAATCATTAAAGACTGTCTGCATTTGGAAAAAGTTCATAATATCCCCTGGTTAAAGTATGTGATCTCTACCTTTAGTGAACTGTATGATATGGACGTATGCAAAGATCCTGCAAGTGTAATTACTCTATCCAAACAGGAGGTCAAAGGCCAATTTTTGAGGACTAAATCCCACAAGCGCAAAACCGAAACAAGAGATTATTCAACCCACGCCTTCTATTCATCCAATATAGATGAAGAACCTGGGCTACCTATGTACCTCAAAGTTATCTATAGACGGTCCCATCAATTTGTTCTTTCCAGATTTAGACTTGGTATTGTACACAATCTAGTGGCATTTCCAACGATGAAAAACCATTCTGCCACTCCGTGTCCATGCGACGGATTAACTAAGCAAAGTACCTTGCACTTTCTGTTAATTTGTTCCTTGTATAAATCCCTGCGTATTTTTTTTATCTTAAACCTTTGTTTAAGAAATATTCTGTGTGCACAACAGGAAATGCTATGAAACCTTTATTTTCACTTGCCAGCCCAGATTTATGTTTTTTCACCGCAACCTTCATTTTAAAATCTATTACCGTAAGAAAAAGTATGCTTTTCTAGTCATACATTTATTATAACTGCTGCTGCTAGTGTATGTTTACATATTAAGTAATGTTATGATACGTACTTCCCCTGTGTAATTTTATAAGTGATTCGTTTTAACCTGTATACTTTTATGATGTTTTTACAACAATCGAATAAAGTTTATAAATGAAATTAAATGAGTATTCAAATGTAAAACATGTGTATGGGAGAAAGTGTAGCATAAAATCCTGCCTATATCTCTTCGAAGCTAGGAGCGTATTCAGTTGAACCCATAAGGTGTTGTTATTAAAATGTTACAGATCACAATGACCAGTCGCACTCCATTAAATGCTGTGGCTATGACACTATTGTGGCAAATATCTTAATCTAGCTAGCGTCTTCATCTAAGTCTTACAGAAAAGTGAACACACTTCGATAGACCATTGTCTACACCACACTCTATTGATAGGAAACCTGTGGTGAAGCATCCAGTAATTTGACTATTAAAAAATAAATTAGGATAAGTAGACCTCCTTTACCAAAATATCAAACGTTATAATGTGATAACGTAGTCTTCTGGCCTCCCTCTCTTGGTCTTCCCCCTCTACCCTCAGCCTCTGTAAAAACCCTGGGAATCAAAGTCAGCAAGGACCTCACTGTGAGAAGTTGGCCCGATATGCAACGTTCGCTATTCTAGCGACCGCTATGTATCGTTCCAACGACCCTTATGGTGTTTGGTTGTAAGTCAACCTATAGACCAGCTATCCTAGTAGCGTGGATACGAGCAGTCTAAGGCTAAAGATTCGAGAGGGCGCGTTAAGCCAGCTGTTTACCACACATGTACCCCTTGAACACCCAGTGAAAGGACACCACACAAGTGTTATGAAAATAAACAGTATATTTATTAAGAATCACAACAGCCCTGTACTCTTTATGAGGACAGGGTACTAAGCACAAACCAAATCTCTTTAGCAAATACTTCAAGTGCACGTTTAAACAAGTGTCCGAGGACACGGAAAGGTTAAGGCAAGTCGGAAGCGAGGGACTCGGGACCCTAGAGTAAGGAGGCTATGCAGGCACCGAAATGCCGAGTTACCTAGCCATGAGGGCTGCGGCTGCACAAGTCTTACAGGCGTCGGGGTCTTCGCTGACGAGCCAGGAGCCGGAAGAAAAGGAGTTGCTGGCCGGCGACCAGTGATGAATAGTTCGTAGAGATCCAAGCCTGGATCGGAGATTGATGGAACCTGAAAGCAGAGGGGACCAAGTTCGTACTACTAACCAGTAGTCAGAGGGTACCAGGAAGGCACCGGTTGGCCGTCACCTCGACCAGGTGAGTGGGCGACGCTAGGCTCTGCAGTCTCACGGACCAGGAGGCGTTGTCGGCGACCACGGTGGAGGTGCGAGCTGTCCCACGAAGGATGATGCTGTCGGCGTCGCTGGGCCCAGGATGGGGCAACAAGCCTTGGCAAATCTCAGGGCCACGTGGTGGGCCTAAGATGGCGTCTTGAGTGGACCAGGAGGGTCCGGGGTGCTTCTCGAAAAGATGGAAGAAAGGGCCAGTCTGGAGCAACCAGGCCAGCGGTGATGATTCTCGGATGTCGTCACAGAAGGACACAAGCCAGCGGCTAGTGACCAGACAACGTGCTGAGCAGCGAGCAGAAGGGCCCCACGCAGATCGTGGAGATGCTGGGAGACTGCACTTCGGAGCTGGAGCGGCTCAGGGTCGGGGCTTCTCGGACCCCAGAGCACTCACCAGAGAGTTACCTCGATGGTCGTGCTGGTGTTAAGAGCGTGCGGGTTCTGATGATGGCCGGTCCCTCGAGGTCTCGTCGCACCCACAGATCACAGCTGAGCTGATGACGTGGGTAGAGGTCAGAGGTGCCAGGGAAGCCGGTTCTCGTCGAGCTGGGCCGTCGGATTCCTTGAGGAAGGACTTACAGCAACCCGCAGAGTTCTTAGATGGTGCCCGCTGATGCAGGGTGACTACTCCTTAGCCACAAGGGAGAAATCTTGAGAAGAGTCTTGAAGTCCTTTCGTAGAAAGTATTCTTGATTCAAAGATGATCTAATTTGGAAGGGTCCCCGCTCCGGTCTTTATTCTAAAGAAAGGGGTGGGTACATGACTAGGTCCTGCCCTAAGGGTGGGACCAGGAAGGGGGGTAGTTACACCCCTCTCCCCTGCCGGACTTTCCCCAGGCCAGGGCTGTCGCCCCTGGAACTGGTTCTAACCGGCAGATGCGTAGTGAGCACCGGGGTGCCACTCCGCAGTCACCTTCTCGCAAAAGCCCTACCTACCCAGAATACACAAACCCTGTCTGGGACGGTGCGAACACCGCCCTCGACAGGAAACCCTTTGTCCAAGCGATCCTCGCTGGAAGGACTCCCAGCAGCAGGAGGTCAGACTCGTGTCTGTGGTGGCAGCATCCATTTTGTGGAGCTGAGGCTTTCGTTAACTTTAACCGGGGTTCACAGTTACGTACATGTCGTGTCCCTCTAGAAGGGCGGAATGCTAACCTCGTCGCCAGGGTTGGTGAGAGGGCAGCACCCCGATTCGTATGACACCTTACTCGACATGTCTTGATAACGTGACACCGAAGTTACCGATGTGGTACGCGTTATCCTGGAACAGCCATTGGGTCTTTTCTCCGCAAGCTGCAACCGGCTCGGCTCGGGCCAGAACACAGTTCACACGAGCCCATGCACTCTGCCTTCAGGATTGTCAAGGCCTGCCATAGGAGTGACTGATAGGAACTCGGGTGTCCATTGTATGGTTAGATATAGAGCTACTATATCTAAAGCAAAGGGTGATTATACGACTTCGCCCCAGCTGTCATGCAGCCAGTTGTGTCAAATTTAGGAGGCCAGCCAGGGGTGGCATAATACATGCTGCAGCCCCTGGCGGCCCTGGGTACACCTATGCCCTGAGTTACAGGGTCTGATAAGGTGGCCCAGTACCAATTGGTAAATGCACCTAAGGTACACATCGTAATTTAGAAAGAGAACAGCCAGGCTGTGGGTCTGATTGGCAGGCCCACAGCCAGAGAAAGTCGTACACCAGTGAAACAAAAGCAAAAAATCTGGGTGATCATAGGATTGCAGACCCTACTCTCCTACATGACCCCCCCCCAAACGTCGGAACATCTAGCTAACCTTGACCAGGTGAGTCTTCTTGTTCTAAGTGGAAATATCTGGAGAGCCAATCGGCATTGCCATGATCAGTACCAGGTCTATGTTCCACTGTGAAGTCCATCCCCTGTAGGGAAATGGACCACCTAAGCAGTTTGGGGTTTTCACCCTTCATCTGATTTAGCCACAAGAGGGGCTTATGGTCGGTCTGAATCTTGAAGTGAGTGCCAAACAAGTATGGCCTCAGCTTCTTCAGGGCCCAAACCACAGCAAAGGCCTCCCTCTCAATAGCTGACCAATTCTTCTCTCTAGGGGTCAGCCTTCTGCTTATAAAAGCAATGGGCTGGTCTTGACCATCAAAATTCAGTTGAGAAAGAACAGCTCCCACACCCAACTCAGAAGCATCTGTTTGGACAATGAATGGTTTGGAGTAGTCCGGACTCTTGAGGATAGGCGCCGTGCACATGGCCTGCTTTAGGTCATCGAATGCTTTTTGACAGCTCGCTGTCCACTGAACCTTTTTTGGCATTTTCTTACTTGTCAGTTCATTTAATGGTGTCACGATGGAACCATAGTTCCTGACAAACTTCCTATAGTAACCAGTCAGGCCCAAGAAAGCTCGAACCTGAGTCTGGGTGGTTGGAGGAGCCCAGTCCCTGATTGACTGTATCTTGCTCTCCAGTGGCTGAACCTGGCCTCCACCTACAAGGTGGCCCAGGTATACAACCTGTGTCTGCCCTATCTGGCACTTGGTGGCCTTGATAGTGAGGCCTGCTGCTTGCAGCGCCTCTAACGTCTTCCGCAGGTGGACCAGGTGATCCTCCCAGGTGGAGCTAAAGACAGCAATATCGTCAAGATACGCCGCACAGAAGTCATCCAGCCCAGTAAGGACGTGATTCACCAACCGTTGGAAGGTGGCAGGTGCATTTTTCAGACCAAAGGGCATCACCACGAACTGATAGTGCCCACCAGGGGTTGAAAATGCGGTTTTCGGCTTGGCATCCTCAGCTAACCTGATTTGCCAATACCCAGCGGTCAGGTCAAACGTACTTAAGTAGTTGGCCGAAGCCAATCTATCGATAAGCTCGTCTGCCCTTGGTATTGGGTGGGCGTCAGTCTTAGTGACTGCATTGAGACCCCTGTAGTCTACGCAAAACCTCATCTCTCTCTTACCACCCTGGGTGTGAGGTTTCGGCACTAGAACTACGGGACTAGCCCAAGGGCTATCCGAGGGTTCAATGACTCCCAGCTCCAACATTTTCTGCACTTCACTTTTGATGCAGTCTCTAACGTGATCAGGCTGCCTGTAGATTTTACTCTTTACGGGCAAGCTGTCACCAGTGTCGACCTCATGGGTGCACCAATCGGTCTGACTGGGTGTCAGAGAAAACAGATGTCGGAACGACTGAAGAACCTGTTTACAGTCGCTCTGTTGATGTTCGGAGAGGCTGCCACAAAAGACAACACCATCTACCGAGCCATCGTCAGGATTCTGAGTGAGCAGGTCGGGGAGAGGGTCACTCTCCTCTTCCTGTCCCTCATCTAGGGCCATGAGCAAACTCATGTCCTTCCTGTCGACATATGCTTTTAGCCTGTTGACATGAAGCACCCTGTGGGGGCTCCGGGGAGTTCCCAGGTCGACCAGGTAGGTGACCTCTCCCTTTTTCTCCAGGATGGTGTGGGGCCCGGACCATTTGTCCTTGAGTGCTGCTGGGGCCACTGGCTCCAACACCCACACCTTCTGTCCGGGCTGGTAAACAGTCAAGACAGCCTTTTGGTCATGCCAAGCTTTTTGGAGTTCTTGGCTGGCCTTAAGGTTTTCGGATGCCTTCTCCATGTATTCAGCCATCCGCGAGCGGAGGCCAAGCACATAGTCCACTATGTTGGCTGCAGGCTTTTTGAGAGGTCTCTCCCATCCTTCCTTCACCAAACACAGGGGTCCTCTTACAGGATGCCCGTACAAAAGTTCAAAAGGGCTGTAGCCAACCCCCTTCTGTGGGACTTCTCTGTAGGCGAACAAGAGGCAGGGGATCAGGACGTCCCATCTACGCCGAAGCTTTTCCGGTAGTCCATGAATCATCCCTTTTAGGGTCCTGTTGAATCTCTCAACAAGCCCATTGCATTGTGGATGATAGGGTGTAGTGAACTTGTAGTTGACACCACATTCCTTCCACATAGCAGTTAAATAGCTCGACATAAAGTTTGCACCTCTGTCGGAGACGACCTCCTTAGGGAAGCCCACTCTGGAGAATACTCCAACTAGGGCTCTTGCCACAACAGGTGCTGTAGTGGTCCTAAGGGGAATAGCTTCAGGATACCTGGTGGCATGATCCACTACCACCAGTATAAACTTGTGCCCTGATGCTGTCGGTGGTTCCATGGGACCGACGATGTCGATCCCCACCCGTTCAAAGGGCACCCCCACCACAGGCATTGGTATAAGGGGGCCTTTGTCGTGCCACCTGACTTACCACTGGCTTGGCAAGTGACACAGGAGCGGCAAAACTCCTTGGTATCTTTGTTCATGTGAGGCCAGTGAAAGTGCGAGACAAGCCTGTCCCACGTTTTCGTCTGGCCTAAGTGACCTGCTAAGGGAATCTCGTGGGCCAAGGTAAGTAGGAAACCACGCTGAGACAAGGGTACGACCAGCCTCCTGGTCATGCCAGGCTTGGGGTCTCTTGACTCAGTGTACAGGAGTCCATCTTCCCAGTATACCTTGTGGGTACCTGTGGCGTTCCCAGCAGCCTCAGCAGCAGCCTGCTGTCTGAGGGGTTCAAGAGAAGGGCAGTCTAACTGGTCCTTCCCCAGGTCCTCCCTTGAGGGTCCCCCTGAGCCCAGGAATTCAACTTGATCAAGTTCGAACTCCCTAGGCTCAGTTTCCCTCAATTCCTGTAGGTCAGCCTCCTCTGAGACTTGATCCACGACCTGGGGCAAGGGGGAAGGCGCAGCCTTAACCCTACCGCTCTTTTTCTTGGGAGGTGTCTGGTCCGTTGTTCCAGGATCCAGCACCTGTTCAGTGGGGCATTTCCTGACCTGTGACCTAGTCACAGCGAACACATGTGCTGGCAAACCTAACATTTCCATGTGAGTCCGGTGCTCCACTTCTGACCATTGTGACGACTCCAAATCATTGCCCAACAAACAATCCACTGGGAGGTCTGGACTAACTACAACCTTCTTTTGGCCAGTTACCCCTCCCCAGGAGAAAGCTACAATTGCCATACTGTGATTGGTAGTGACATTGCTTGCATTGGTCACCAGGAATTCTGTGCCTGGCATGATCTGTCCAGGGTCCACAAAGTTAGGCGTCACCATGGTGACGCTGGCACAAGTGTCCCTATAGGCCTGAGCCATCTTTCCATTTATGAAAGGCGTCTGTCGGTATTTGCCCAAAGTATTGGGGCTTACGTCAGGGGACACGTCCACGTCCCCTGTACTGACAAGGACAGCCTGAGTGAGTGTGCCAACTAAGTTGTCACGCCCCTCAGAACCCAGGGTTAACCCTACTAAAACCTTGGGAGGCGCACTACCACTGCTGACTGTACTAGGGGGCACAGGTGCCTTAGGGGCTGCAGTGGCAGGAGTCTGCCCTCCTCCTTTCTTGGTGCACTCACTAAACCAGTGAGATTTACTTTTACAGTACTGGCACCATCTTTTGGATTGGCCTTCTTTCTTCTTTTGGGGAGCCTGACCCCCAACCTCTTTGGGTTGTTGGGGACCTGTCGAAGACTTCTGGTCATTTTGTTCCCCCTTTGAATCTTTACCCTTCTGGTCTGCTTTCTTCTGACCACCTTGATTCTGGCCCTGGTTCTGTTTAACTCTCGTACGAACCCATCTGTCTGCCTTCTTTCCCAATTCTTGGGGAGAGGTCAGATCCGAGTCGACAAGATGCTGATGCAACAACTGGTTCTGACAATTGTTTAAAATTTGTTCTCTCATCATCAAATTATACAATCCTTCGTAATCAGTAACCTTACTGCCCAGCAACCAGCCCTCAAAAGCCTTAGTGGCACAATCGACAAAGTCAGACCAATCTTGAGACTGCGTTTTCTGGGTATCCCTGAACAGCACCCTGTACTGCTCAGTGGTTAGGCCGAACCCTTCAACGAGTGTATTCTTCAAGACTTGGTAATTGTTAGCGTCCTCTACCCTTGTGGTGAGGAGCTTGTCTCTTCCTTTTCCTTCAAAGGAGAGCCACAAGATAGCTGCCCACTGACTCTGGGGAACACCCTGCACAGTGCAGGCCCTCTCCAAAGCAGTAATCCATTTGTGGATGTCGTCCCCTTGTTTAAAGGGGGGCACTATCTTCCCAAGGTGTTTCGTATCGAAACTCTTTTCCCTGTTACTAGGTACATTGCTGCCACCAGTGGGGACTACCCCACTTAACTGTTGCTCTCTAGCAAAAGCAAGCTTTTCCTTGGCCAGGGCAAGTTCTTCCCTTTCAATCCTCAGATTAGCTGCCCTTTCCTTCGCTTCGTACACTCTCCTCTGAGGGGACGTCATCCCTCTTTGAGAAGAGTTGTGAGAGCCATTGGTATGAAGGGATCTGCCAGAGTCTCTTGACAGAGATCTGGCTCGTCCATTCCCCATGTTAAGCGGACCTGACAGCTGCGCCGGGGTTCCCCCAGTACCGCTATCATGTTTGCTTAAGTTGGACCGTGTTAGTCTGACGACTTCTACCTGTCCCTTATCTGCCTCGTCCCCAGAGAGATCCTCATCCTCATCCTCCTCGCCGTCTTCGTTCTCAGTTGCGAGGTGGATGAGATCAGGATCGTCCCGGGTTCCCTCGAGGGGAGGCATGTCTCCTTCTGGATTAGAAGAGCTACGAAGTTTCTCAGCTCTCCTGGCATCATAAGTCTCCAAGAGACCAATCAGAAAGGACGTTGTGGGGTTAGACCCCTGCTGAATCTTCCTGGAGTGACACAGTCGTCTTAACTCCTTGAAGCTCAGCACAGTATATCCTGAAGGGATGACCTGTGGAGGGTCAACTGACACAAGGGGAGACTCAGAGTTTCCTCCTTGGCCCGACATACTGTTTCTAGTGTGGTGTAAGTGATGCACCTACCTACACTATGTGTTTTCCTACTGTTCCCTTGCTAAGAGTTGTAGCCAAGGTGTGCTAAGCCTTGAGGAGCTACAACAGCTGGTTCAGTAGAACTCAGAGTATTCTAAGCTTTTAGTTATATGTACTAACAGTACTTGTGCGATCTTTCAACAAGACATTCTTAGGATACGTGTGGTAAAACAACAGCAAGCTCAAATCCCAACCGCTGCTCACCAATGTGAGAAGTTGGCCCGATATGCAACGTTCGCTATTCTAGCGACCGCTATGTATCGTTCCAACGACCCTTATGGTGTTTGGTTGTAAGTCAACCTATAGACCAGCTATCCTAGTAGCGTGGATACGAGCAGTCTAAGGCTAAAGACTCGAGAGGGCGCGTTAAGCCAGCTGTTTACCACACATGTACCCCTTGAACACCCAGTGAAAGGACACCACACAAGTGTTATGAAAATAAACAGTATATTTATTAAGAATCACAACAGCCCTGTACTCTTTATGAGGACAGGGTACTAAGCACAAACCAAATCTCTTTAGCAAATACTTCAAGTGCACGTTTAAACAAGTGTCCGAGGACACGGAAAGGTTAAGGCAAGTCGGAAGCGAGGGACTCGGGACCCTAGAGTAAGGAGGCTATGCAGGCACCGAAATGCCGAGTTACCTAGCCACGAGGGCTGCGGCTGCACAAGTCTTACAGGCGTCGGGGTCTTCGCTGACGAGCCAGGAGCCGGAAGAAAAGGAGTTGCTGGCCGGCGACCAGTGATGAATAGTTTGTAGAGATCCAAGCCTGGATCGGAGATTGATGGAACCTGAAAGCAGAGGGGACCAAGTTCGTACTACTAACCAGTAGTCAGAGGGTACCAGGAAGGCACCGGTTGGCCGTCACCTCGACCAGGTGAGTGGGCGACGCTAGGCTCTGCAGTCTCACGGACCAGGAGGCGTTGTCGGCGACCACGGTGGAGGTGCGAGCTGTCCCACGAAGGATGATGCTGTCGGCGTCGCTGGACCCAGGATGGGGCAACAAGCCTTGGCAAATCTCAGGGCCACGTGGTGGGCCTAAGATGGCGTCTTGAGTGGACCAGGAGGGTCCGGGGTGCTTCTCGAAAAGATGGAAGCAAGGGCCAGTCTGGAGCAACCAGGCCAGCGGTGATGATTCTCGGATGTCGTCACAGAAGGACACAAGCCAGCGGCTAGTGACCAGACAACGTGCTGAGCAGCGAGCAGAAGGGCCCCACGCAGATCGTGGAGATGCTGGGAGACTGCACTTCGGAGCTGGAGCGGCTCAGGGTCGGGGCTTCTCGGACCCCAGAGCACTCACCAGAGAGTTACCTCGATGGTCGTGCTGGTGTTAAGAGCGTGCGGGTTCTGATGATGGCCGGTCCCTCGAGGTCTCGTCGCACCCACAGATCACAGCTGAGCTGATGACGTGGGTAGAGGTCAGAGGTGCCAGGGAAGCCGGTTCTCGTCGAGCTGGGCCGTCGGATTCCTTGAGGAAGGACTTACAGCAACCCGCAGAGTTCTTAGATGGTGCCCGCTGATGCAGGGTGACTACTCCTTAGCCACAAGGGAGAAATCTTGAGAAGAGTCTTGAAGTCCTTTCGTAGAAAGTATTCTTGATTCAAAGATGATCTAATTTGGAAGGGTCCCCGCTCCGGTCTTTATTCTAAAGAAAGGGGTGGGTACATGACTAGGTCCTGCCCTAAGGGTGGGACCAGGAAGGGGGGTAGTTACACCCCTCTCCCCTGCCGGACTTTCCCCAGGCCAGGGCTGTCGCCCCTGGAACTGGTTCTAACCGGCAGATGCGTAGTGAGCACCGGGGTGCCACTCCGCAGTCACCTTCTCGCAAAAGCCCTACCTACCCAGAATACACAAACCCTGTCTGGGACGGTGCGAACACCGCCCTCAACAGGAAACCCTTTGTCCAAGCGCTCCTCGCTGGAAGGACTCCCAGCAGCAGGAGGTCAGACTCGTGTCTGTGGTGGCAGCATCCATTTTGTGGAGCTGAGGCTTTCGTTAACTTTAACCGGGGTTCACAGTTACGTACATGTCGTGTCCCTCTAGAAGGGCGGAATGCTAACCTCGTCGCCAGGGTTGGTGAGAGGGCAGCACCCCGATTCGTATGACACCTTACTCGACATGTCTTGATAACGCGACACCGAAGTTACCGATGTGGTACGCGTTATCCTGGAACAGCCATTGGGTCTTTTCTCCGCAAGCTGCAACCGGCTCGGCTCGGGCCAGAACACAGTTCACACGAGCCCATGCACTCTGCCTTCAGGATTGTCAAGGCCTGCCATAGGAGTGACTGATAGGAACTCGGGTGTCCATTGTATGGTTAGATATAGAGCTACTATATCTAAAGCAAAGGGTGATTACACGACTTCGCCCCAGCTGTCATGCAGCCAGTTGTGTCAAATTTAGGAGGCCAGCCAGGGGTGGCATAATACATGCTGCAGCCCCTGGCGGCCCTGGGTACACCTATGCCCTGAGTTACAGGGTCTGATAAGGTGGCCCAGTACCAATTGGTAAATGCACCTAAGGTACACATCGTAATTTAGAAAGAGAACAGCCAGGCTGTGGGTCTGATTGGCAGGCCCACAGCCAGAGAAAGTCGTAAACCAGTGAAACAAAAGCAAAAAATCTGGGTGATCATAGGATTGCAGACCCTACTCTCCTACACTCACAATGCGTCCTCAGATCAGCACTGTGGTTTCATCATGCTTCCTGACTCTCCGATCCATACGCAAAATCTCTCACTTTTTTCTTTTTCAGCTCTCAAACGTATTCTCCTTGCCATGATCATGTCACGCCTTGATTATGGCAATGGTTTATATGTAGGTGCTCCTGCATACGAACTCCGGCTCCTAAAACTAATTCAAAACCAGGCTGCCCGTCTGATCTACCGACCATGTCACCCCCCTGTTAAAAACCCTCCACTGGCTGCCCATCCTTGAACGATCCCTATTCAAGATAGGCTGCACGATTTTTCTGGCCCTGGCTGGCACGGCGCCAGCCTTTATCAATTCCAAAATTAAAGCTTACGTCCCCAACAGAGATCTTTGCTCCTCCTCCCAGCTTCTCTTATGTGTTCCTATGTTTAGGAGGAAAAAACTTAGAGGAATGAGGTTCTCTACCTTAGTCCCCCCCTTCTGAAATGCCCTTCCCTTTTCTATCAGGTCTACTCCTACCTACCTGGACTTTCGGAAAGCTCTTAAAACTTTCCTCTTCTCCCGCGCTTTCTCAGACTAAGTGGCCTCCTCTGCCCCCTCCCGGAGCCTCCCATCCTCAGCGCCAAGAAACCGCACGGTGATTGAGTGCTATACAAAATTCTTAACTTCAACTTTTATTGTGTTAAATGCCTGTCCTGAGAATCCCGATCTCTATCTGATGGGTCTATCGAGTCTAATTGACCATGATTTTGCGTTTCAGACAGCCATAATATGGATGTTTTGGCTAGGTAGTTCCCTTGGAATTCTGTTCTCAATTTCCAGCTGTACAAAACATTTTTAACAGCAGTGGATTTTCCTGACTTTCCGGAGCGACCAATTCTCTGGGTTGCTTGATGTCGTAAATAATAGGAAGCTTGAACATCGGGTCTCTGAGTGCTTGATTCTCAAATCCATCTTTACTTTAGGAAACTTCATTGTCCTGCCTCCTCTGCTACTCTTTCCCGATGGGTTACTTGGTCCATGAAACAATCTGGAATTGATAGAACCTGTTTCATAGGGTCATTCCTCTAGGGGTGCCATGGCTTCCTAAACGTGTGCAATACCAGAACATACTTCTTTTTTTTCTGTGTATATGTTTTTTACTCCTCAACAAGCAGTCAGCGTTCCAAACTATTTTGAATGGAATAGTACAATATGGCAGTTTTTCCTCATTCATGTTCCTCATCTCATCAACTCTTTCAAATACTTCAGCAACCAAGCTGGTAACACCATACAGTTTAAAGCAAGGGAGTGTTCCTTTAGATCTGGCCTAACAGCGCAGTTCTCTCAACCTTTTTTTATTTGTTATTTTTGTTTATTGAAATGCTTGCAACAAGTATACACAACACCCCAAGGCTGGGGTGCAGCAATATCATCCTCACATGTGTCGATACAAACCAATTTTAGTTTTTAACATAGGAAATTAAAAAAAAATAACTGAACCCCCTCACACACCTCTACCGGCACTGAAATAGTTTTGCATCATACAATTGTCGGATCCAAAAGCCATGTGAACACACTTGAGTGATAGCACATAAAAGGTAGTTCCAAGTCAAATAAGTCCTGGCCAGGCACATAAGGGAAGAGATCATGTGAATATGTAAGGCACGTTACACGTCAGGTACAGAGTCAGTGGAGCCCAAAAGTCTTTGGGTCGTGAGGCCTCATGCAGCTCTTCCGCGTACGCCTCCAGTTGTTCCCTTGCAATATATTAAGTCTCAGATACATTTCTTCACAGTAAGAGTGGATTTTGCACCCCAGCATTGCGCCACAGCACGCTTATCCACAGGGTCGAGATAGCGACTACCCGCCTGTTGAAGGGCTTAAGATACTTCATGCTACCCAGCAGGCATGTTCCGGTACACACCGCGCGCTCTCCATCACAACATCTCAAAGCACACTCGCTACCTTGGCCCAGAATGCAGGTATCCCATTGCAATGCCACACCAGGTGTAAAAAATCGGCGTCAGCCTGCCAGCACCTTACACAATTAGCTGTGTCCTGCAGGCCTAATCTCCGTAATTGCACTGGAGTATAATATAACTGGTGCAAACATTTTAAATGAATGATGTGTAAATTATAGTTCGCTGTGCGGCGTCCAGTCAACTTGCAGCAACATTTCCAGTGATCTAATGGTAACTCATACCCCAGCGTAGTGTTCCACTTAAGATATGAAGGGTGGTCCCCTGGCTCCCTCTCCCGCTGTGACTCATCATATAGCCTAGTGGTCAGACCCTTGCTTTCTTTCCCAGCCAGCACTGCCTGCAGTGCTCGCAGTGTTTGTGGTTGAGTGAGACAGTTAGGGTAAACAACCCTGACCGCCTGCCGCACTCTCACATAGGTGAATCCCAGAATCCCGACCCGCCTGTACATCTTGGAGTGAGCGGAACAGACCCCGTTCATATATGTTGTGGTTCTGAAAATTATGGGCCCTGCTATATTATGGTATCGAGGTCCAACACTCGGGTCACAAAATATCATCATACTATGACGAATTTGGTACGAGCAGACCGGTAATGATCAGGTCATTATGCATTTGCGTCACGATTGAGTGAATTGCACTTCCTATGTTGAACCCTCGGGTTCCATTTTGTGAGCGGCATCCATCTTGTGGATTGCCCTTACATAGTCAATTGATCCAGGCCGAATTTGATCTGAAAGGACACGTCCTCCTCGGCTGACTTCCCCATGACCTGGCCGAGCTGCCTCCACTGCCTCCAGCCAAACCTGTTCGGACGGCTCCTCGCCCAGTGGCCGAGTAAGATAGCATCAAGGCACAACATGTCATAAACCATTCACTGCATACAAACCATGCTCTATCATACACACACCTGTCCCTATTTCTTGTTTATGACTAGTTTTACAATGAGGAGGTGCCCGGTTTTATTGGGGTTTCATCGATATCTTATGGGAGTTCTGGGCCTGGCTGGGTGATCCATCACGAACTGGACATACGAAATGTGGGTTTGCCATCATGACTTCGCTTTTTCATTGTTTTGGAAATATGTATATGACCACACCATAAAGTAAAGAATTCTTGCCCGCAGCTAATATTTTTGTATAAAAGGACAAGGCTGGTTCTGTAAAAACGAACAGTCTCCTGAGAATATACGACCCGTGCTGTTGTACTTCTAGGACGCTTGTTACTTGGTTGCAACCAATAAAACTCAATCTTTGAAATCACCTAGAAGACTCTGTGTTTCTGTGGTCCAGAACAGGAAGAACTCAAGAGGTCTCTGGGTGTTGTTCCCCTGGCACCACCGGGTTCCTAAAAACCCGGTACCTCAGTTTGGCGCCCAACTCGGGGCGGTATCAAGCGGTGTCGGTCCAAGCCAGATGTTCATGAGGAGCTTCGTGTGAAAATTCCAGAGGACAGCCAGCCACTTCAGCGACCCCTGTATGTCGACGTGGTTCCGAAGGTCTTTGCTGCGAGGTTCCCCGCGTCCCGACGGCTACGAAGGACTGCTGCCCTGACTATCGCCCTGTTTTGTGTTTTGGACCCATCGATACTTGGTAGAGCGAAACGATAGACGAGTCTTCTAGTGACGTCATAAATCATCAATACTTCAGTTAAGTGTAAGTGGAGCGTCTCCCAGTCCCGGTACAAGCTGCCGTTGCATACAGGGATAATGAGGAAGAGCAGGAAAGTGAACAAATGCTTAGAAGCAAGAAGTTAGCAGTAGATAAATGCTACCCAATGTTGCCACGTAGAGGATAAGGATCAACGGAGAAAATTGATAGCGATCCCCTAATGTCCCACCTGTTGAGTTCACCACCCCCATATGCACAGGATGCTACTGCACCCCGCGGCGTTTTGTTATACTGCGCCCCGGCGCACGAACGCCAGTTCTTACACAAGCACCGGCTCCTCTTCAGCTGGTTTCTACTCCTCTGGCGCAGCCCTCTCAAGGGCCGCCGCCTTCGCTACATACTCCTTTTGCTTTTCCTACGACTTTGCCTACTGCTCCAAAAATTTCTCCTGATACTTCTTCTGCTATTGCCTCGACTTCTGCTTTCCATCAGCCTGGTTTTTCTGATGTTTCTGCCTTTCCCCCTGCTTCCCCTTCTGTTCGACAAAGAGTGACAAACACTGTCAATGGTCTTTTCTCACCTTTCTTTGGGTCGCCTAAGACGACCCCTAAAACTGGACGTAGACAGCTGCGAAGTTGACTGCCTGATTATCAGGAAAGAGAAGTGCTGAATGAGTTAGCACGTAAATGGGTTACTGATACTGTAAAGTATGATGTTGAGTCTGTTATGGAAGTTTTCCGTCAGTGGGAAGCACCCACACAGAGATATGTATTCGAAGAGATGTGTGTATATCTCTGCGAAGATTTGCAGACAAATGATCCAGAACGCAACATGAAGGAATTATTCCGTATGCGTTTCAAGTTCTATGAAGGCATGATTGTAGGAGCCGATGTTGAACGAGCAATAGATCTGTTGTTATCTTACAGGAGTAAGGGAAACAATTCTAGGTCATTGTATGAGGATGACACTCCAGGTAGGAAAAAGGCACGAAAGTACCTCATGAAAGAGGTTCCTCCAGTTTGGAGGGAATGTGATGCGAATGCGAATCCAGCGATTCTCCCGCATTTCCAGCGTGTATGGGTACATGTTCCATGGAAAAGATCTGAAGTTCTAGCGCTAAAACAGACATTGCCTGATCCTCGCAAAAATCCGGCAGGGTATTATAAGGAGTTATCACAGACTGCCAGCTCATGTATAATGAATTTAGCGGATGTAGACATGTTGTTTGGAAATGTTGTCCCACAGCCTTTATGGAGTAAGATTCGTCATACAGATCATGACCAAGAATTAGGGACACATGGGCTCATATCACTGCTGCTGATGCAAGACAAGTTGGTGGCTCTAAGCCTGAGCCTTTAGTAGCTGAACTTCCTGGTAGAATTATCACGTATATGAAGACCTTAATGCCCGAAGTCCGTGTGAATTGGGACAAGTTGTCTGCGTGCAAGCAGAAGAAAGATGAGAATGTGTCTGACTTCTTCACGAGGTTTGAAGAGACTTTCGTCGATCATAGTGGTCAGGATATGGCTACCGAGGGTGTCCAAAGATTGTTTGTAGACAAATTCGTACATAATCTGCTTCCCGAACTGTGTAATAAATTGAAAGATTCAGAGAGTGCTTGGGCTGTTTCCACGTCAGCGCAGATTCTAGCAACAGCCCAGTACTATGAAAATAAACGCAAAGATGAGCTAGATAAGGCAGATAAAAAGACTAAAGATTTGAAAACTAAGGTCCTTCTCCAGCAAGCTTATCCACCTCGTAATAACAATCAGCAAGATTATCAGCAACCACAGCAGTATTCGAGAAGCTCGCAAAGAAATGAGTCTTCTCAGCAGCGTTTACTCTATGGTCCGAATCAGTGTGCGTATTGCAAAGAAGAGGGTCATTTCAAGAATAGTTGTCCAGCTTTATTGCGACGTTTGAATGGTGTTTCTGGAGCAAGAGCTAGAGGTGTTCAACAGGCTCCTAGAGGTAGGGGTCGTGGAAATTTCCCCCAGAATGCTACTTCTTTTTTGCCTCAAAATTCCATGAACAGCTTTGATCAACAGAATAATGCGTCTTCTAGGACAGCTCAGTACTATGCTGATGACTACTATGCAGAAAACGAGAATGAGGGTAATAATTGCTAGGACAGCCATGGACAAAGAGAGGAAGTTGTTTCAGTTCCAGTAGATCAGAATGGACCTTATGTTGAGGTGATTACATCAGGTGTGTCAGAACCTTTTCTGCTGGATACTGGTGCTACAAAAAGTTCTATTATGCACTTGAAACTTCCTGGCGCACCTTTGTCTGGTGAAATGAATGTTTCAGTAGGTTTTTCTGGCGCCCCGGTTAGGAACCCGATTTCTAGTCCTATCTCACTTTCTGTGGGGCCATGTGAATTGGAAGCACCCCTCATTCTTACAACAGGTTGTGGTGAAAATTTGTTGGGATTGGATCTGCTAAAGAGATTATATGCGACTTTGTACTGTTCTCCTTCGGGAGTACAACTTACCCTAGGCAAGAAGGTGGTTTCTCCAATGTATTTGTCGAGAGAGAATATTCCAACAGAATTGTCATCTCTTCCAGATATACTTTGGGCTACTGGATCTAATTATGTGGGTCTTCTGGAGATAGCGCCATATGTCATAACATTGAAAGCCAATGTTAGGTTGCCACGTATTCCCCAATACAAGATCTCTAGCGAAGGGGAAAAAGCGTTGTTAGCTATCATTTACGACCTGATTGAGAAAGATGTAATTGAAGAGACAACAGGCAACGTTTGTAACAGTCCTGTTTCGCCTGTCTTAAAGCGTACTGACCCTTCACAACCACCTGTCTATAGATTCGTGATTGATCTTAGAGAAGTGAACAAGATTGTTGTGCCACAATTTCCAGTTGTTCCCAATATCACTGCGCTATTAACTATGATCCCAGCTTCAGCCACTTGGTTCTCGGTGATTGACCTGAAGAATGCTTTCTTCAGCATCCCTATTGCCGAGGAGAGCAGAGATATTTTTGGCTTCAATTTAGGAGGACGAAGTTTCCGCTTCAAACGCGCTCTTCAGGGCTACTGTGAAAGCCCATCTATATTCAGTCAAGCTCTGAAATCACAACTTTACACGATTGTCCTACCTGATGGTGCAACTCTCATTCAGTATGTAGATGATTTGCTAGTCGCTGCAGATACTGAGGAGATTTGCAAGCAAGTCACATTGTCATTGTTGCGTCATTTATGTGACATGAAGCACAAAGTCTCTCTTTCAAAATTGCAATTTTGTCGACAAGAAGTGACCTACTTAGGTCACATCTTATCGAAGGAGGGAAGGAGACTGACCCCAGAGAGAATACAGGCAATTTTAAAATTGGGTGTCCCAAGGACACAGAGAGAAGTGCGTGCATTCTTGGGCATTACATCATATTGCAGGCAATGGATACCAAATTTCTCATTATTGGCAAAGCCTTTGGTGGCATTAACTTGCAAGGATACACCGAAACCCATTCCATGGTCTGAAGATTGTCAGAAAAGCTTTCACGAGTTGCGTGATGTGTTGCGTTCGGCTCCTGTGTTGGGCACCCCTGACTACAGTAAGCCTTTCACATTATATGTGCATGAGAAGGAAGGTTGCGCATTATCAGTCCTGACACAATCCTTTGGGGACAAACAGCGTCCATGCGCGTACTTTTCAACAACTTTAGATCCCGTAGCTAAGGCATTGCCAAGCTGCATGAGGGCCACTGCGGTAGCAGCTGTCTGTATTCGACAGTCTGCTGGGATAGTAATGAACAATACACTAGTCGTTATGGTCCCACATGCAGTAGACATTTTGCTAAATAGAACAAGGACACAGCACTAGTGCTCGACTGTCAAGCTATGAGCTGACACTGTTAGCGAGTCACGTACACATAAAGAGGTGTGATACCCTCAACCCAGCCACGTTATTGCCCATTCCAGCAGAGACAGATGAGTTTGAACGACATGATTGCTGTTTTAGGACAGAAGAAGAGACAAAAGGGAGAGTAGACTTACACGACACTCCTCTTACTGAATGTAATGATGCTTTATGGTTTGATGGTTCATGTTTCAAGTTGCCGAATGGTGATACGACTGCAGCATATGCTGTGACGACTTTGCACACGATTGTTGAAACTGCACGTATACCACACAATTCTGTGCAAGCAGCAGAGTTAATTGCACTTACAAGAGCATGTGTGTTGGCAAAAGGAAAACGAGTGAACGTGTACACGGACAGCCAATACGCCTTTGGCGTGGCTCACAGTTTTGGACGATTGTGGCGTGAACGTGGGTTCCTGACTTCGCATGGTACGAAGATACAACATGGTCAGCTAGTGAATGAGCTTCTCGAGTCACTGACATTGCCACTACAAGTTGCGATTGTGAAGTGCAGTGCACACAGAAAGATTCAAGAAAAAGATGTTGGTCGTGGGAATGCATTTGCAGACGAAGTTGCGAAAGATACTGCAAGGAACGTGATGAGTCGAATGTATGTTGCAGGTCCCGCAAGATGGATTGGTGATGTGGGAATGTGTAAGGACACAATTGAGAGTGTGAAGTCTATACAATCTGAGGCCACTGAGAAAGAGGTGAATGAATGGAGAGAAAGCAAGGGAAGATTGAATGCGAATGGTTGTTGGGTCGAATTGTCAGAGCATCAGAGATGGTTGCTACCCGATGCATACGTGCTTGCAGTGGTGACAATGGCTCATGGCATGGCTCACATCAGTGTGAAAGGGATCTGTAAGTTGTTAGCTCCAGTATGGCAGAATAATGGCATCCCAAAATGTGCAGAGAATGTAGTCAAAAACTGTATGGTGTGTCTAAAGTACAATCCTGGTAGGGGAACCCCAACTGCAGCTGGTCATTTTGCGCCTCCAACGTATCCGTTCGAGGTTTTGCAGCTAGATTTCATCCACATGGAAAGGTGCAACAATCTGAAATACGTACTTGTTGTTGTTTGTGCCTTCTCCAGGTGGGTGGAAATGTACCCCCTTAAGGACAATACTGCCTTGTCCACAGCTAAAGCCCTTGTCAAGGAATTCTTCCCCAGGTTTGGTATGCCTAGAATGGTCTGGAGTGATAATGGGAGTGAATTCGTGGGACGAGTGAAGAAGAGAGGGTGTGAGAGTCTAGGTATACACCAGAAGTTCCACGCTGCAAATCACCCCCATCAACTGGACTAGTAGAGTGCTACAACGGCACGTTGAAGTTAAAATTAGCCAAGATTCAAGCCAGCAAAGGTCTTAAATGGCCTGACGCCCTGCCTTTGGCACTACTATCTACCAGAATGACTGCCCATTCCAGACTGGGACTTAGCCCACACGAAATCGTGTTTGGCCACCCGGCCAACATATGGAGAGTGTCAAGGCCCAAGAAGCTCAGCGAGATAGAGCACCCTGTACTTCTTGACTATTTGCACGAATTGACAACTAAATTGCGTGTTTTACACCAACAGGTCCACAGTTCCTCTCCGCCAGCGTCTGATGATCCAGGCCACGCAATTGAGCTCGGCACCTGGGTCCTGGTGCGGAATGTCCAGCGAACAAAGAACGAGCAGCCTCGCTGGTCCGGACCCTTTCAGGTGTTGCTGGCTACCCGCTCTGCAGTACGTGTCCACGGCAAGAAGAACTGGGTGCACGGCACCCATTGTAAAAGGGTCCCGTTACCCCTCCCTTATGACCGGTGGGTCCAGGAGGGAATTGCTGACTCAGAGACCGAGACTGTCCCTCGCTTCTTGCCCTTCAGTGATGCACGTTTGAAAGGAACTGCTACAGACAAGGAGAGCGATAACCTTCTGCAAGGATCTGTGCCACCGTCAGTGCAATTGGACACTACTGAGCCTGAAATCCTCTTTCAAGACAACACAGCACCTGGCCGAAACCGCTATAACTTGAGGCCAAGACCTATAACTAAGGACAAATAAAAACGTTTTTCCTTTTTGATTGTGCAGCTCTCTCATCCAGGAAACTTGCTCATTTTTGATTTTCGAACCGCCATCCGGTTCTGCTGCTAGGGTCACGGTTGCCACAGTCTAGGGAGTGCAGCTGGAGACGGTTAGGTCAACAGTTCTGGTTGGTCTAAGGGAGTTACCCTGGACTGAACAGAAGCACTCTTTAGCAGAATCAATCTCCCACCGCGGGCAGCAACATAGAGGATGGAGTTTCCAAAGATGGAGAAACCTGCTAGATCTACGAATTTTGAAAAGACAATATGCACTGTGATGGCAAGAAAACAATTTTCAGTAATATGCATTTTAATGTTGTGTAGTATAATGATGTTTTTGGTGGGCTATGCTCTGTTCATCTTTCGAGTTCCATTCATACACAACACCTCCTCCTACTATTTCCCCACACTCCTTTCACCCTCTGCCTGAACACGAGTCTGCCAGAAGATTAGAATTCGCAAATAACTCATTCGTCCAACTCTTACACCAGCACCAGTCTGTAATGAACACCACAAATTGCTGGGTATGTGGCCTCATGCCACACACGACAGACAAGGGTATACCGTATTTTGTCCTGCCATTTGGCTACCATGGTTCTCTGTGGGCATTTCGAGCGATGTTCCTGTTTGCCCTCGAACCATATGTCCCAGGAAAAAACTCAAGTAACAAGACGCTAGTGGCGGGAATTAGAAATATGAGTAGGGATGTCAACACCTATAAAACGATTCCCAGAGATGAATTGACGCCTTACAGCAGATGGAATGTAACCCAATATGGAATTTCCTTGGCTGAGAGTCAGAAATCGAAGAAATCCTCCCCCATCTGGATAGTACCCCATCAGGGTCACCTGTGTCTGCAGGGAAATGGCAAGAATTCTGGAGCTCAGTTGGGGAAGAGTGTCTGCACTGAGACTTATGTTTTCTCGTCTCAGACCTCCCCCTCATTCCTAGCTGCTAAACGCACCTACTTCGTCTGCCACAATAGAGCGTATACATGGTTGCCCCCTGACTTCTCGGGCACATGTTTTATCTCGTTTCTGCTGCCACCCACCTACACGGCCAAGGCAGATTACCACCGGACAAGGACAGTTAGGGGTGTCGTGAGTAAAATAATTAATTCAAACAACAAGAGAGAAAGGCGACACTGCGGAACAGGAGTTTGGAGATTTCGCAAAAGGTTTTCTGCCGTTTTGGGGGCCTATGGTGAACAGCAGGAACATTCGCCAACTGACGAGAGTAGTTGAATCCGCCGTGATTGAAATGGCTGGTGCCCTTAGCAACTTGACTGCAGAGCTCCAGTTGGACCGCCTTATGACCCTTCAAAGTAGGGTTGCCCTGGATGTCATACTTGCAGACCATGGTGGGGTATGTAGAGTGATCCAATCCAGTTGCTGTATTTTCATCCCTGATAATGCTCCGACAGTGTACCGGGCCATCTCCAAACTGCACAAGATCTCTGAGTCCATTCACGTGGATAAAGGGGACTGGTCCTTGCTGGGGTGGTTCTGGGAACTGATATCTGCCTGGGGGTGGAAAATTCTGCTATTCATTGGGGTGATCTTAGCCATTCTGTTTTTGTTCTGCCTCTGCATACAGTGCGCTCCTGCAATATGTGGCCTCTGTGCTACATCATGTGTAAGGAAGCCTGTGTCCAGGGACGAACTGAGCAACAGGATGATGCTACAGCAGCATCTCCATGACTTCATGAATACAGATTTGGACTCAGATTAGCATGAGTTATTGCCTATATAAGGGCAAAAGGAGGGTCTGTGGTTCTGAAAATTATGGGCCCTGCTATAATATGGTATCGAGGTCCAACACTCGGGTCACAAAATATCATCATACCATGACGAATTTGGTACGAGCAGACCGGTAATGATCAGGTCGTTATGCATTTGCGTCACGATTGAGTGACGCGAACACCCCTAAATTGCACTTCCTGTGTTGAACCCTCGGGTTCCATTTTGTGAGCGGCATCCATCTTGTGGATTGCCCTTACATAGTCAAAGGCCGAATTTGATCTGAAAGGACACGTCCTCCTCGGCTGACTTCCCCATGACCTGGCCGAGCTGCCTCCACTGCCTCCAGCCAAACCTGTTCGGACGGCTCCTCGCCCAGTGGCCGAGTAAGATAGCATCAAGGCACAACATGTCATAAACCATTCACTGCATACAAACCATGCTCTATCATACACACACCTGTCCCTATTTCTTGTTTATGACTTGTTTTACAATGAGGAGGTGCCTGGTTTTATTGGGGTTTCATCGATATCTGATCCTGGCTGGGTGATCTATCACGAACTGGACATACGAAATGTGGGTTTGCCATCATGACTTTGCTTTTTCATTGTTTTGGACATATGTATATGACCACACCATAAAGTAAAGAATTCTTGCCCGTAGCTAATATTTTTGTATAAAAGGACAAGGCTGGTTCTGTAAAACCGAACAGTCTCCTGAGAATATACGACCCGTGCTGTTGTACTTCTAGGACGCTTGTTACTTGGTTGCAACCAATAAAACTCGATCTTTGACATCACCTAGAAGACTCCGTGTTTCTGTGGTCCAGAACAGGAAGAACTCAAGAGTCTCTGGTTGTTGTTCCCCTGGCTCCACCGGGTTCCTAAAAACCCGGTACCTCAATGTCACCCATTTGCGTAACACCAACTGTCTCCAACGCGTGTAGAGCAGGTTGGTCCTGAGCTGCCGAAATGTCCGGCTGTGCAGTAATAGGGAGCTTCGGGGCATATAGCTAATCTAGCTGTGCGCTCTTGTCAAGCGTCCGTCAGGCCCAAGCAGTGCACTATACCATATAAATTTCTGTCCTCTGGACGCCGTGCCCTCCAGAGAGTGTTGCCGCCACTAGCGGCATTGGGAGTGCCACGTCAGTCTCAATTGCCGTATGAGGCAAGAACCGCTGCGGAAAGAACCAATAATGGGCAAACTGCGCCTGCATGCAAAGATAATATAAGCGCATATCGGATGCCTCAAATCCTCCCCGGTCAAATGGCTGCACCAGAACATTCCAACTACATTGTGGCTTCTTACCCCCCATTCAAATGACAGTAGGGCCGATTGCAGTGTCTTGAACAAAGAGATATTCAGCCGAATGGGGATATTCACAAACAAATATAACAATTTGGGTAATATAGACATTTTCGTAACTGCAATACGATCAGCAAGCGACAGTGGCAGCCGAGCCCACTGCTCCGCCCTATCTGTGATCTGTGTTACAACATGTCCCTAGTTCATGGTGATTACCTAGTCAGGATCCCTATGCAGCCATATCCCTAAGAATTTCACCGGGTCCAAGTCAGAGGGAAGTTCAGCTCAACCTCACACATACCAGCTGTCAGCTGGAACACCGTTGACTTTGCCCAGTTAATCCTTAACCCAGAATAGCCCTCGAATGTAACGTACTCGTGGTTTAATTCCGGCAGGTAAGTCGCTGGCTCACGAACATAAAGTAGCATGTTGTCAGTATATAACGAGAGACAACAAGGGGTCGCTGCCGGAAACGCAAAGCAGCTGACGCATGCAACTGGCGCAATTTGAAAGCCAAGGGCACTAACGCGAAAAGCATCGGGGACAGGGGGCAACCCTGCTGCGTGCCTCTACTGATCAGGAAGGCCGAAGACACCCAACCATTGACACTCACTCTGGCCACGGGAGCGGTATACAGCACCCTAATCCATTGAAGGAAGAACGGTGGAAGGTCCATCCTTGTTAAAACAGTGAACATATAGTCCCACTGAAAGGAATCAAATGCTTTCGCTGCATCCAGCAGCACCACCACCGCTTAGAAGTCAGGGTCAAAGTAATGTAAGGTAGCGAAAACCGTCCGCAAATGGTGTATAACAGAACATTCTGAGAGCAGCTAATCAGTTTCGGCTTCCACTTTCAATACTTTCCATTGTCAACCAATTCTGCTTGCGTCTTCTGTTATTAAGCAGCTTTAAAATAGCATGATGGCAGTCTCCAGTCTGGCAAGAAAATACAGATTTTCCCAGTTTTAAAAATGTCATTTCATCCAAACACTAACTTTGCTACCACACAAGGCAACAGACGTCTGCTACCAGCTCCATGATATCTGCCTTTCAAGGTCTGACAGTGAATGAGAAAAATAAATATGTAATCTGGTTTGACATTTTGGTACACTAGTTTTACATATTTTCATCATGCTGGTTTATCCCATTTATGTCTCAGGTTGATGGAAAGCCTGCCAATGTAGAGTAAACTTCAGTTGTTAACACTATATATACCTCATGAATTGACCACTGAATTTGAGAGTTATTTGCCCCAGGTTACCGCAAGAGGTCCTGCCAGACGGCTGCTGCATCCATTCATATCCTGAGAGGCAATCCGGAGCAGAGCTAAGCCCAGCTGATGTTTGTTTTCTTTCCAACTCAAGTCTCGTAGTCACAGCTCCTCCAATGTGAACAGGTATGCAGTGCGCCGAATCCCAAGATACTCTAGAGGCACGTTAGCTATTCCAAACTCATGTAGTGCAGCACATAGAAGTAGTCTTGCAGTTGCTAGCTCCTAGGAACATTCCATTGGTGTTACAAATGTTCATATTATTTTTGCTGCTAGTAACAGACATTAGTGCTGTGCTAATTATGTTCTATGTGGTTATTATTACTCATGTACTAAGCAACTAGGCAGTTGAATTAAACACTTTCAAACATATTTAGGGCATCATTAGGATGGCGGGAGGACAAAGTCCGCCCACCATCCTGATGGAAAATGGGACCGACCACCATATGTGCGGGGGTCCCGTGGGGGAGATTAGGATGCGCCCTCCACACTGACAAGCGCATCACACATTTTCAACATTGCGGCGGGCGGTGCTTTCAGCATCACCCGCTGCAATGATAAAATGCATTGTGCATGCAAATGCCATAGGTACCCCCCCATGTGCACATCCCATGCCCCAACTACCTGGGTCCCACAACGGGGTACCAATAGCAAAAACTGCATGCCTTTGCCATGGAAAGGCACATCCCTGCATGTATCGTAATATGGATGGCAGTGTCTAACAGACACTGCCACCATATGAAAATCATTTCCGCCCGGTCGACTTGTGGACTGGGTGGAAAAGCGGCGGACGGTCTTTCCGTCTGCCACGGTACCCCCGCCATACTAATATGGTGGGGGGAAATGGGTGGCGGGTGGGGAAGGATGTAGGGTGGATCGCCACCGCCCACATGGAGGTGGCAATCCGCCATTCTAATGGACCCCTAAGTGTCTTTTCTCATTACAGTGCTATTCTAAGGAAAGAAATTTGGTTTGAATTACCACTGCGTCCCTGACCCCTTCACAGAACTGTTGGCATCCCAGAAAGCATTGATACCACACCAGCAGGTATGCCCAGTGGGTTTTGTGGTGGTACAATAGCTTTGAACTCTGTTTAAGCGATAGAGCACTGAACTCAGTCCAGGCACCCGTGGGTGGGAAGGCCAAAGCCTAGTGAGCTAGGCCAGCGCCCTAGTTTATGCAACACAACAATATTGTTTACATGATTATTGGGTTATCATAAACAATATCTTTACTCCAAAAACAGACAAACAGGTATCATATCTTTCACCTTGCTTTACATAAGACCGTGTCTTTCAGTCCATTATATTTGTGGTATTGTCTTGCTCGGTATCTTATTACTTCTCATACCTAGACTTTACATAGCGGGTTTAGGCTCAGGCAAAAACATTTCCATACTCTCGGAGAATGACCTGCCCATGGAACACACTTTGTTCCATTTCTGTCCGAAGTGCCATTCTAAAGTCCCTCACACCGACCAACATCCGATTTGTAACTTATGCGTTTCGCCCGAACTCCGAGAAGACAGCTGTGAGGCCTGCAAGTCTTTTCAGTCCAAAAAGACTCTTAGGGACTGACATGTTAGAAGACAAGGAATGCAGCGCAAACAAACTGACAATATCTCTGACATCTTGGGCTCGGCAAGGAGAGGACAAAGAAGCTTCAGCAGCACAAGCGGAATCACTTCCCACCCATGATTCCAAATCAGAGTCTCAATTAGAAGAGGTTTCTGACTCTCTTTATCCGGCAAAGAAGCAAAGTACTGTGAACACTTCGACACCTGCTCCAAAGCCCAAATCGTCAGTTCCCCCCCAAAAAATGCTAACGGGCCTCCACTGCACACAAGCCATGGTGCGCACTGAAAACCTGACCCTGAAGCCTCGCCCTCTGTCTTGGTTCTGAAAGTTCAGCCTAAAGCACGGGCTTTACTCCATCCAAGAGCATAACACCTCGGTTCTCAGTCTCAGCAACAAAAAAAAAGACTTGTTTCGGAACCAAATGTTCCTCCATTGAAGACAAAGTGTCCACCACCAAAATGCTTTGTTTTCAGACCAAAATCTCAATCCTCGAGCAGTTTCAAAAAAATCTCAATCCAAAACAAACAAAATGCTCCAAATTTAGCTAGGAACTAAGAAAATAATAGTACAGCCACCAAAACAACACACTCCCAAGAACCAGTTGAGTTTTGAGGAGGTTTTAGACATTACTTTTTAACCCTTTTTAAGAAGAGGAGAAAGAATGCTGCAACTAGTACATTACACATTACCATTCGTACTTTACCTGTACCACAAACACTAGCTACTCCACCACCTCACTCACCACAGTTTGAATCAGGTAACGGATCTCCTCAGTCAACAGTAGGGGACGATCAGGAGATCCCAGAGGACGCTTGGGATGATTATAATATTGACCCTCATGCTTACACTGATCCCGATTTATACCCCAGCCGTCGATCACCAGCAGATGATAGATCTGCTTATCAGGCTCTAATAGCCAGAGCAGCCACATTTCAGCAGGTGCCTTTATATAAATAGAGGAGGATTTCCTCTTTGAGACTTTGTCTACTGCACAAAGAGTAGCACAATATTTACCAATGCTCAAAGGCATGGCACTTCACTGAGATGAACTATTTAAACACTCAGTCAAAGCAAGGATAATAACCCTGCCCATTGACAAAAAATACAAACCACCACAATCAGACCCCATTTTAATGTCTCACCTGGCGTTGCAGCACAAAGCGCTGCTCTAAGGGTCAGAAATATTGTAAGAAAGTAGATTTGAGAAGGGGACTTGAAGCCCTGCCCCTCATTTTCATTGGCTGGCGTCACCTTTTATTAGGTCTCGCCTGTGTAGGCTGCGCATGTGCAGTCTCTCTGGCGAGATTTTATGTTTCTGGTGATCTTTCCATTATGGGTTTTAAGCCCTGCCCCTCTTTCCCATTGGCCGGTGTCACCGTTTATGCTAAATGGTGGCCAGCCAATGGGAGACCTTTTCTCTTTTACTGCCTTCCCACTTGGACGGCCTGGCCTGCCTTCCTTCTGGCGTAAAAGGTTTCTTATCTTTATGGGGCCAAACACATGGCCCCATAAAGATAATGAACCTTTTACTTCAGAAGGAAAGCAGTCAGAGGCCGTCCAAGTGGGATGGCAGAAAACATAAAAGTCTCAGTCGTGGCGAGCGCTTGTGCTGCACATGATTCGAGGTGAGCGGGCAATCGAGCTTAGAGGCCAGGAGACCCAAAGCTCTCTCTGTGGCTGCCCATAGAGAGGGGCCATGAGTTCGTATTTCATTAACTCGTTCTCCTCCAAGTACAAGGCGGGGGACTCCCTGCGCCCCAACTACTTTGACTGTGGCTCTGCGCAGGAGCTGTGGGGTAGGCCCACAGTGGTGTACGGGCCGGGCACCGGGGGCTCCTTCCAGCACCCCGGCCAGAACCAGGACTTCTACCATGGGGCGTCATCGCTCTCCGCCTCCCCCTACCAGCAAAGCCCGGCGCCGTCACCTTCCACGGGGACCCCAGCAACTTCTATGGCTATGACCCCCTGCAGCAGCAAGAGGCCCTGTTCGGCAGCAGCAAGGACACCAAGCTGCTGAATTACCTGGACTGCAAGCTGGCCGACGAGGGTAAGACCTCGGAGCAGAGCCCGTCACCCACCCAGCTCTTCTCGTGGATGCGGCCGCATGGTGAGGCGGGTTCCGGACGGACACTTCCGGACCAATAAAGGCACTTTTTATTGTTTTACGGGTTCCCACATGCCGCCTCCACTGCTGCTCTTAGAGTTTAATTGCGTTAATTGGGGTCTTATGTCTTCCTGGTCGGGCGCCCCCCCTTTCAACGACCCTTATGGCACTTTTTACAGCTCTCGCGCGTCTTTGTCTCCTAAGACTTTGCGCACTCCTTGGAAGAAAAAAAACATCTGCAGGAAACAAAGTCTTCCCTCTGCACACGAGCTGCTCCCTCGATCCGATATTGTACTTGCAGGATATTTCTTCGGCTGATGTCGTAGGTCCCTTGGCAATACCGAAGTTTTGAAAATTAGGCATCAGCACAGAGAATGGGGAGGACAATGGACGGAGACGCAGCATCCCAGGAGACTCGGAATAAATATTGGCTGGCGTTGTTTTCCTCATGAACATCTTCACATAAACAACCCTTAAGAAAACCACTGGTGTCGACTGTATTATATTTCCAACATTGTATCAACTGTTGAATGTAAACGTGTGCCCAGGATATGTTCAGACTCGGAATAAATATTATATCTTCGCCTAATAAAGGACTCGCCCGCCTTTCAACATTTTTATACGCTTTTTCCCAAAACCCCAACGCGCCTCCTTCCTCCTTTGTATTCAGAATACACCAGGGGCCGGAGCTCACAGCTGTACTCTGGGGCAGCTTCCGCTGTCTCATAGCCCTGCAGCTTCTCTGTCTATGCACATGGGGTCGTAGCTCCCCTCTCTACTCCAGGGTAGCCGCTGCTGCCTCAGAGCCTTGCCAGTGCCACAGCTTATCGGTCTGCCATACTCTCAGCTCCGACATCCTGGGAGCCGCGACCCAACGAACCTTTCACCTAAAACTCACAGCTCCCCAGCTATCGGATGCCTTCTAACTACGTAGCTGCCAAGGTTTCAAATTGCCAGCTGTGACATTTTCAAAATTTCACTCAGCTCCCAGCGCTAGTGGAGTCGGGTCTGGTCGCGGGATCATTTACCGCCATTGCCAGCACTGTCCTGAGTACATAGCTGCCAAGGTTTCAGATTGCCAGCTGTGACATTTTCATAATTTCACTCAGCAGCTAGTGGAGTTAGTCCAGTCGCAGGTTCATTTCCTGCGGTGTGAGCAGCTGTGTTGCGATTGCCAGCATGACTCGGAGCAGGTTACAGTTAGCCGCCGGTGGGGTCCGGTCCAGTTGCAGGACATATCTCACCATTAACGGCCGATGTGCGAGCAGCTGCAAGCTGCTCTGCGATTACCAGCAGCTGCCAAAGCTCTATTCAATTATCTCATGAACTGCATGCTAGGACTTGAAGCTGTACTTTCCTTTAGGGATGACATATTGTAACATTCGCCTTAGAAACAGACAAGAATCCATGAGGAGTCAAATAGCATTTATTAGGGCTCGTTATGCTATGACAGTGAACAGCGACCCCAGCCACAGCACTGGCCACAACAGGTGGCAGCCTCACACTGCCCGCCGGCGCTCGCCTTGGAATGCTGGTCGCGGTGACATTCTAAGTGATGTCACCGCGAGCAACTCCATCACATGCAGAAGCGCCGGGGGGGAAACAAGGTGGGAAATACCACACATATTTTTTTTTTTTTTTGGTTCAAGACATTTATTGAGCATTGCCAGGAATACACAGCGTCTCGCCAACAACCCGGAGGCCGGCCGCTATCAGTGCATACATAAATACAAATCATTTCAGACATGTATGCGTGCTAAAACAATTCTGCCAACAGTTCCATCCAAGTGACAAGTGCAGCGTCTTCACAGCTAAATAAATGAGTCTCGAATTTTTAAAATTTTTATATAACCATTAACATGTGCAGTGTCTATACGAACTCAGGAATGATGGGGGGGGGGGCGGGCAGGGGGGGGGCACACGGGCATCCAGGCGGGCATATCTAATCTCGGGAGGCACGGGGCTGGCAGAGTGGCAGAGTCATGAGACCACAAAAGAGGGAAGGGTGAGTCACAGTATCAGAAGCAGCGGGCTGTCAGGCACCCGGGTGACGTCGCGGAAGATGGGGTTCCCCACAGAGGGTCCTGAATTGGGGGGGCCAGGAGGGGGACAGAGAGGGGGGGGAGAGTGGGGGGGGAGGGGTAATGGGGAACGGGGGGGAAGGGGGGGAAGGGAGGAAGCAGCAGACACAACATGCCATATACATTAGCCCAGGAGCTGTATCACAAGACCAAAATAGCATCATCTAAGGATCTCTACTTCCCAACTTCAATTGCTGTCAACCTCGGGCGGGAATGGGGGGGGGGGGGGGGGAAGGGAGGAAGCAGCAAACACATCATGCCATATACAGCAGTCCAGGTGCTACATTGCAAGACCAAGAAACAACATCGAAGGATCTCTACTGCCCAACTTCAATTGCTGTCGTCCTCGGGCGGATCAGTTATCAAATAACATTGTAACGGGGCCCATATATCAGTAGGCCTAGAAGCAGGCGGCAATAGTTCGGAATAGGTATGCAATTGCTCCTGGCAGTACACCATGTCACTCATCCAATCCTTAAATTTGGGCGCTCTTCCCCTCCCCCATCTACAGGCCACCCTGCGTTTAGCCAGAAGCATAGCCAGTGCCACATATTTGCGGTGAGCCGCTTGGAGAGGTGCAACATATCCCAGAAGGGCCACCAATGGGGATGGATCCACCGTCATGTGTATCATTTTGGAGAGGGCCTGAAATACTTGAGTCCAGTATCTATTCACTTCAGGACATCCCCACGCAAGGTGAAGGAAATCAGCCCCTGGGGCCCCCACACCTGTCACAGGTATCTGTATGCCTAAGCTGGAATCTGTGTAGGCGCGCTGGAGTGTGGTACAGCCTGTGCAGGAATTTATAGTGGATTATCCTAAAACGGCTGTTAGATGATATGCGCTCAGTTTGCTGTAAGCAAAATTCCCATTGTGTGTCCGTGAAAGTCAAGGCTCAGCCGCCAGTTGAGGCATGTATCTTTGCTGGCGCACCCAAAAGTACGCATAGTGGGCCTGAGTAGCTCGGTAATAGAGCTCAAAGTCAGGGATGCCAAATCCCCCTTGTGAGAATGGCCGGACAAGGATCTCCCATTTGAGTCTGGGCGTTTTACCACCCCACACTAGTCGGAGCAATTCTGAGCGTAGCAGTCAAAAGAAATGGGATCCGGGGTGGTATGGAATGTTCAAGAATAGGTACAAAAGCTGAGGGAGTATGACCATTTTGACCAATAAGGCACGTCCCGCCATGGAAAGAGGGAGCGTGATCCATCTAGATATATTGTCGCTCATCTTGTCCATCACAGTGCCATAATTCGCACGAATCAGTTCCTCTCTACTCTTTTCCACATGTATACCCAGGTACCTAAAATCCCCTGTGCTCCAGGCAAGTGGGAATTCCAGCGGGAATTGACCCGTCGAGGCAGTAAGGGGGAAGATACATGATTTCTTCCAGTTGATTTGAACCCCCGAAAGAGCACCAAACCGAATGAATTCACGGAGTATGGGATGTAAGTTATCACTTGGGTGGCGAACATAGAGGGTGATGTCATCAGCATACATAGAGACGAGTAGCTGTCTCTGAAAGCAGCGCAGTGCCCTGTCCTGATGATTCTGTCGCAATTTAGCCGCCAGGGGTTTAGTGGCTATGGCAAAAAGAAGGGGGAACAGGGGGCACCCCTGTCTTGTCCCCCTGGTGATCGGGAAGGCTGACGACAGTTTCCCATTGATGAGTACTCTGGCAGTTGGATGCGTATACAGTAATTTAATCCAAGAAATAAATAAAGGTGGGAAACCCATTCGCTCAAGAACTTGAAACACATAGTCCCATTCGAGTCAAACGCCTTGGTGGCGTCTAAATAAATGGCTGCCATTGGGAGATCCTCATGGACGGAGTCGTATACCGAGAAAAAGGTACGGAGATTATGCGATGTCGCCCTTCCAGGGACAAATCCGGACTGGTCCGGAAGGATAAGAGCAGGCAGGAGGAGGCTGATGCGTGTCGCAATCAGTTTCGCGAGAATTTTAACGTCGCAGTTTAACAGGGACAAAGGTCTGTAAGAGTCGCAGCTTGAGGCGGGTTTTCCTGGTTTAAGCAGCGACGTAATGAGGGCAACTCTCATGGAGGCAGGGAGATGGCCCACCTCTAATGCGTCCTCAAAGACTTCCCGCAATACCGGTGCCATGAAGTCAATAAACGTTTTGTAGAATTCTATAGGTATGCCATCTAAACCGGTGGCCTTACCCGATTTCATGCCAATGATAGCCTCCCTGACCTCATCCAACTCAAAAGGGGTGTTCAAGAAGGCTCTCTGCGCATCACTCAACCAACCTAAGGAGACATCTGCCAGCTAGTCATCCAACGTGAGTTCACTATGTCTGCTAGTGGAGTACAGTGTACTATAATGCCGCACAAATTCGTTAAGGATTTGGGTGGTGTCTCTAAGTAACAGCCCCTCTGCCGTCTCAAGTTCTAATATTATCGTCGGCGATCGCATCAGTTTGACCGTCGCTGCTAGAGCCTTCCCAGGTCTCTCCCCTTCTCCATATCTCCTGGCCACCCAGTATTTGTTCCTAAACTTCACCTCGCGAGCAGCCTCCTCAGAGAATTCCGACAATTTGTCGCGAATGGTAGCGAGGGTCGCATTGTCAGGGTTTGCCCTAAGGCGGCTTTCAGGACTGCGTAAGTCAGCCTCTATGCTGCGTAATCGAGTTAGTATGCTCTTGAGCACTCCCGAGCATTTCGATATACATAAGCCTCGGAGTGTGGCCTTAAAGGCATCCCATATGGTCTCAACGTCTTGGACAGAGTCTTTATTGCGTTTAAAGAAATCTAGGCATTCCTCACAGAGTTCTTCCTGGAATACCGCGTCCAATAACATAGCGGGCTGCATGCGCCACGCCGGTACTGGGGGGCCAAGCTCAGAACCAGCCAACGTGATCAGAACGGGGGAGTGATCGGAGTACGTCCTGGGGAGATGTGACTCATGTATCAGTGCTGTATATAGTTGTGAGGTTAGGAGGAAATAGTCAAGTCTCGCCCATGACCTAGCCTGCGCTGTAAAGTGTGTACCCTCCTCTCTAGTCCCACAGTGTGACCGCCAGGCGTCAATGAGATTGTTACCAGCAATAGTCGCTCGAAGGACTTCGCGCCCGTTAGTATAGTGGTGTGGGGCGGGGTGTGATCTATCCAGGGGGGGGTGCAGGGTCATGTTGAAATCTCCTCCCCATATGAGGTGTTGTGGTCCTGTCTCAACTATCGCCGCCCACAGAGAGGTAAAGAATTGCGGGTCATCCGAGTTGGGCCCATAACAACAGACAAGTGTTACCGACATGTGTCCTAGCCTACCCCATAGCAAACAATACCTCCCCTGGGGATCCACCTTGGAGCCAGCCAGCCGAAAAGGTGTGGATCTCTTAACTAGAATGGCTGTACCTCGTGCATATGAGGAGTAGTCAGCAAAGATCGAGTGAGAAGCCCACCTACTCCCAAAGGCTTGCGATTTGTGGGGCGCAAAATGCGTTTCCTGTAGGAAAGCAATGTGAACATTATGGCGATCAAGGTAGCTCAATATTTGTCTCCTCTTCCTATGATCCCCCAGCCCTCTCACATTCCAAGTAATCACATTCAGGCGTGTGTCATCCATGTAATCGTGTAATACAATAACTGCAGGATCAAAGCATGGAAGGAGGCCAAGCCTTCCTTAGCAACAAACAGAACATCGTACAGTCGGACCAGTCCAACGCCCCCAAGCGGGAACAGAAAGTGAAGCAGAAAAGAATCGCCCCCAACCCCTCTGCCACGGCTCTGCCATAAGTAACGCTCAGTACACCCATCCCGCCCCTGCATCCCCCGGCCAGAATCACGGAGCCCTCCAAAGGGCAAATATGTGAGTTCAGAACACAACATGCACATGTCAAAACTTGAATCCCAACAGAAACCCCAGCAGACCCCTCCCCCCATACCTCCCCCGACAACTCCAGGCATCAGACCTAGTTGGAAAAAGGACAAACAGTTCACAGTATGTAACCATACATAACAAAGCATTCCAGCCCTTCTAAAGGAAGGTCTACATCGCCCAGTGCTAGTCCGTTCTGCCTGATAGTCAGTCCACCACCCCCCACCCACTGAAGCCACCCCAACTCGCCAGTATCCCAGTCCCGCCCCCCACCCATAAACCAAAACAGTGCTAGATAGCAACCAACAAACAAGCAACCAAGTCAATGTCATTGGGGAACACCCATTAGGGGTCATCAGAGGTGCACGGTCTACCACCCCCAGCCATCCCACTCCGTGCATGTCCACCCTTGGGGTCACCCGTGGAGCAGAGAGGGATGAAGGGGGGTGGGGCCTGGCATACATTACCACCTGCAGTCCAGCACCCGTCCATGGCACCCCAGGGGCAGCTGCAGCCAACTCCAAGCAGGATGAGTTCCCCCTAGCAGCGAGGGGAGTGAGGACGGATCCACCAATTGCAGGAGGATTAACCGAAGAGAGCCAGCCGCCACCTACTCGGGACCAGATGCATTTAAGTCTTCAGCGTCCGCAGGCCGCCTGGGTCTTTTGGGCAGGGTTTTAAGGTAGTCTTCGACCTGTTGTGGGTTGAGAAAGAAGTGCTGCGTACCCTGGTGAGTGACTCGCAACTTGGCCGGGTACAGGAGAGCATAGTCAATGTTCAAATCACGAAGCTTCCTCTTAACAGCAAGAAATTTCCGTCGCTGTTCTTTTTTTTTTTTTTTTAAACCTTTATTTACGAATGCACAATACACAGCGTCTGCCTACAACCCCTCAGGGCCGGCCGCTATGACATAAACAGGCTGAGTGAAAAGTAGATTATGAGACAGTACGTTGCTAAAGCAATCTTTCAAGTCCACATTGTAGGTTAGAGCATAGTATCATACAAGTAGGATAAGAAAGGTTTAATTTTATGTTTTTGTCGAAAAGAACAACAACACACAAACACATGGTATCATAGTGGCAAGGGTCGCTGGAGGCGGGGGGGGAAAAGTGACGTGGGAAAAAGAACTCTAGCAAGGGGGGGGTGAGCACGAGCGGGAAAACAAAACATATAGTGAAATTGGAGGAGGAACGTAAATCATGGAGAAGAGGGGAGAGGGACCTCATAGTCGAGCGGAGGGGAGCAGATATCTCCGCGATAAGTATTCCACGGAGCCCAAACTCTGGACCACTTCCCTGGACGCCCCCGAGACTCATACACAGTCTTCTCTCGGAACATGGACCAGTCCATGTTCTCCTTCCAGGCACTGAGCAATGGTAATCTAGGGGAGCCCCAGAGCAGCGCGATGTCCCTCTTTGCGACCATGTTGCCCAGGGTAACCCAAAGCGTCTGGGCAGCATTGCAATCAGACGGTTCCCACACATTCAACAGACAACGTCGTGCCTCGGGAAGCAGTGGGATCCCAGTGACACGACTCATAACATCATGCACCTCCGTCGCTGTTCTTGAACCACCGGGGTAAAGTCAGGGTATATCGAGAAGGGCACGCCATCATATGTCAGATTCTGGTTCGCTCTGGCTGCTCTCAGCGCTGCATCGCGATCTCGGTAGTTTAGCAGGCGTGCAATTATGGGTCGTGGTGGGGCCCCCGGTTGGGGTTGAGGCCCAAGGGAGCGATGTGCGCGTTCCACAATAAAGTGAGCCGAAAGAGCTTCTGCCCCAACTGTTGCTGAAAGCAGTTTCTCGACATACAATTCCATCCTCCCCATGTTGGTCGATTCCGGAATGCCCGTAACGTGAATGTTATTCCGCTGGCTCCTAGCTTCCAATTCCTCGTTTTTGGCAGCGATTACCCTCAGGACATTGTCCTTCCTGGCAAGGCGAGTGTCATGAGCCGCGGTTGTGTCATCATGTGCCGATATCCTGCGTTCCGCCTCAGATATGCGTTCTTCATGGACATCCATCTTTTGGGCTATGCCGTCGCAAAGCCCTGTCGCATTTCTTGCAGGATGGTGGCAATATCTGGGGTCAGCAGGGTCGATGTTGAGGCCTCCGTGACCAGGCTTCGGGGTGGCACCACGTCTCCAGTGTGTCGTGTCGCCTTTTTCTGCGCCGCAGTGTCAAACTGCAGTTTGGGTTGGCGACTGTCTGGCTTCCCCATGGCGGCAAGATATATATGAACTTTCTGCGTCTATGCGCTGTTTGCACCGCCGTTGGAGGGAGGCTGGCAGAGGATATAGTGATCCCGCACTATGCAGTGCGATGCGGCAATGTCTTTCTCGCAGCTGATGTGCCAGGTACTGGGGGAAGCTCAGCTATCGGTTGCGGGGTGGCTCCCAGTAATAAGGAATGCAGTACAGGAGTAGACAGGCCTCGCAGGAGAAGCGCGGGAACTTCAGCCAAAGATGTAGCGCCCAAAGGGTAGGAGCAGGAGCGCCAGGCAATCCGAGCCGTCCGCTCGTTGGGACACCGGCAACGGGCAGGCTCCGAGGCCGTGTATAGTGGCAGCAAGGCAGGTTACCGGGCGTCTCGGGCCTCCCTCCGGTACTTCTCTGCCAGTCTCCTATGACGCCAAGATGTCTCGCCTAACTTGGCAATTATGGAGTTTGTCCGTATTGTGAGATCAGCGGGAGCATCCCGCCTTCACAGCCCCCGCGTTCCAAGTAGTGCGTGGTGCCCGTACCTTTCAGCCCCTGCTTGATGTCCGCTCCAGTGTCAGCCTCAGCCGCGCCGCTCCCGAAGTGCACGAGGCCTACCCGCCTCGTGGTGATCCCCGGGCTCACCTAGTTCAAGGGGCCGACAGCGGGCTCCGTCGCCGCACGTCCATTTCAGCCGGGGGGTTCCGCATGCCACAACTCCGGGGTTTTTGGGAGTAGAGCCACCAAAATTTCACCGAGTGTGAAGGGTGGCCAGCTGCCCCTCCGTGGGGATTTTCATGCGGGTGCGTGTAGTGAGAGAGGATAAATTTCGGATTATGACGCCAGGCTGCTGGAGCCTCACGCAAGTGCGGCCATTCAGCAGTGCGCCCTCTAGCGCCCCTCAAATACCACACATATTTAAACCTCTTTCTGCCTCAACCGAAGAGCGAGGTCCCCCTCTCTAAAATAAGTGTTGGCACTCCGTCCACCTCAAGTTGCTCCCTACATTTTGCTGTGTCTCTGTTCACTTATTTTATTTATAAAAATAAAGTACCACTTCCTGCCTCGCTCAATGCTTGCATCTGGTTGAACGTCGAAATGGAGCTTTCAAGTACAAGCACTGTCACAGTACGTATCTGCTTCCTCTGCACTGTGTCCTCTTCAACAGGATCCCATCCTCGTTGCCAGTTTTGTAAGACAGGACTCAGAGGATAACACTAATTAGAGCTTTATTCAGCAGGTTACAATGGCCCCGGGCACCTCCCTGATCTCTGGCCGATGGCAACTGTCTGCTTCAGAGATTCTCAGAATCCACACACACCAGATTCCAGAAGTGGAATCATCCATGTTTCGGGGTAACAGCATCACAGTACCAGGGTGAAAATATACAATACAGAACATAACACTGGGAGTAGAGGCTTGACGAATCAGCACAGCACCCTCAAGATGCAGGTGTCTGTTTACAGTGCATGGAGCTATCGTAAAGAAGCTAAAAGGAAACATGCTTATTTATTGTTACCTGTGATATTGCATAACAGCATAGACCGTGACAGCTACACCTATGTGAAATGCTTGTATAGTGCTGAGACATGACTTCAAACTTGTGACAGGCACAACTTTATTTTACATTGTAGCCTGAGCCAGCTGGTCTCATGGTGAAAGGCGCAGCTTTTATTTGGAATTCTAGTTTTCCACACTGTACTGTTTGGACACTCTGTGATAGTCCCACTATCAGGCTGTGCCACATGCATCGTGTAGTACTCGGGGTTTATTGGTCTTGACAATGTCATGATGCAATGTCATGTCGGAATGTTTTTGTTGCTGGATTCTACTCGAATAAGTTGCTCTGTGGCCTGTTACTACCTTTACAACTACTGTGGTGCAGTCACTTCAACATTTTGGCAACAATCGCCAGCCACGTGTTGTGAATGACACCAGACTCTGGTGTGAGTAGAGTCGGTGCTGGGGCCAGCAGCAGCCGCTGGGTGTGTGTCGCTTCTAAAGGAATTTTGAGGCATGGGCAGCACTGGAAAAGGAGTTTTAAGTCAGTGCTTCCAGTCAAGATTTATGTCAGGTGGCCGAAGTGAGTAATGGGCACGTTTACTTTTCGCATCCTGTGTCTGCCTGCTGTGTCTGCAGTGTAACATTGTCTCACACACCAAGGCCTCTGCTGAGCTGCCATGCTGTGTCTGCCTGCTGTATCTGCCGTGTAACATTGCCTCATGCACCGAGGCCTCTGCTGAACTGCCATGTCAACCGCTCTACAATGCTGGACTTATAATGTGTGAAGACTGCGTCTGTCAAGATGTGCGTTTGGGATCTGAAGTGTGACTTGGGATCGCTGTGAGTAATGGGCGCATCAGACTGTCTTGTCTGTGGTGTCTGCCCGTTGTAGCTGCTGAGTAACGTTGCCTCACAAGGCCTCTGCTAAGCTGCCTGGCTGGGCACACACACTACACAACTGGTCTTGTGCTGGTAAAGACTGCCCGCTCTCTACACGATGCACCTGTTGGAACCAGTCCCCTACCGTTTGGGTCAGTGTAACTGTGGAGGAGGATCCATCAGTTCTGCCCTGTGGCTGGGGTGTTTTTGAAGACGGAGAGTCGCACTGCGAGAAATCAGTGGGGCAACGCTCCTCCGTCCTATTGAAGGAGCCGCCCCTGCAAAGGCATCATTCAAGATTCTGGATAGATGGGTGGAACTGATGGATCGACTCCAGCTCTTTATTGAAGATCGTACCCGGAGAAAGGAGAGGCCTTATGTTACGCTTCTTCCCAACGATATTAATCCTAGAGGTTACAGGGAGAACAGATAGAAGTGTTGGGATATTTTTCATCTCCCATTGAGTTCAAATCACGACAGGTCGTGGGAAAAGCTTATGTGGCTGAAGATGGGCCAACTATTTTGGGGTTGGTCCATCAGTTTGACCGGCATATTGTTATTGATCGAAAAAGGTAAGAGAGTCTGGCTAAGTAGAAGGCGTTCCTATAAAGGACGGTTTCCCTCACCCAGCAGAGGCTTCATCACAAGGAATCCCCCTCGCACAATGAAGCCTAGTCATGGTACGGGCTACAACCCTCTCGCTGCGAGGGAGGAGCTCAGGGATGTTTTGTTTTCAGAGGGGTTCTCATTAAGACCCGATATGAGCTGGAAGAGTGTTGTGAGAGGTACAGTGCTAATGAGAGTGAATTAAAGATAGCTGCAAGATTTACCGCATACTTTTATTCTGGCAGCCTTATACTAGGGTTAAAAACAGCAAGGAGAACATACCGAGCAATGTATGAGTAAGTACACAGCTCATAGTGGCTGGCTCACTATGAGTTGTATACTTACTCATATATTGCTCAGTATGCTGTTTTTTGTTCCCCTACAGGTACCACCGGTGAATCCACCATCTTGCTACCCCTTGATCACTGGTCTAGTATCAAATTCAGTTTACTGAAACACTTACCATTCTTGTTATTTCTTTTCACTATTACAGCAGGAGCTCACTCACTATCCTGAAGAAAACCATGATACTTTATTATTAATATTATTATATCATTAATAGAGCGCACCGCAACCCTACGGCCATCCTGGCGCTTAGAAAAATGCGACTAAGAAGTGAACAGCAAGGGGCAGGGAGGGGAAATGAACAGGATACTCCTTGGGTGGATAGACTTTAGGGAAGAGCCAGGTCTTTACCTTTTTGCGGAAAGGCATCAGTTTACTGGTTTTGCTGATCGCAATTGGAAGGCTATTCCAGAGGTGGGCTGCTGCTATGCTAAAGGCTCTGCCACCTGGGTTGCTTTCCTGATTCTAGGAATACTGATAAGGTTAGTGGATGAGGAGCGGAGGGTCCGGGTGGGCTCATACCATTGGAATTTGTTTTGTAGAGGTTTGGGGCCAGACCATGTACTGCTTTGAAAACAGTACATAGAGATTTAAAGTGGATCCTCTGGGGCACGGGCAGCCAGTGCAGCTCGGCCATTGCTGGAGTAGTGGAGGATCGGCGTCCTCGAGAGAGTGCCATTTTAGCTGCTGCCGCTTGGATACTCTGAAGTCTGGAAATCAGATATGCAGGAGATTCCAGTAGCAGCGCGTTGCAGTAGTCCAGGCGGCTAAGAATGGTACTCCTGACTATGGTTGCTCTGGTCTGTGCTGGGAGGAGAGGCAGCAGCTTCCGGAGGCCCCGCATTAGGGTGAAGCAACTGCTCACTTGTTTGTTTACGTTGGTCTCCAGGTTTAAATTTTCATTGAAGCTGACCCCCGAGTTCCGCACCGTCTTTACTGGTGTCATAGGTCCATCTGAGGCTAAAGGCCAGAAGTCAGCAGGCAGGCTTCTGGCAATTCTTCCCACTTTACATTGCATAAACTGTCTTTTACCGCTATTAAATTGTAGCGAATTGCTTTTTAGCCATGTTGCCATGGTTAATGGTTCCAAGGTGTGGAAGGTCTCAAGTGATTCTGCATGGGCGCCATTAAGGGAGATCATCAGCTGCGTGTCATCCGCATAGTTGATCACGCTAATATAGTGGGCCTTGATGATGCCCATCAGGGGTTGCATATAAACGTTAAAAAGGATTGGACTGATGGCGGACCCCTGTGGGACCCCAGGTGGGACTTTAACAAACTCAGACTGGTATGGAGGGAGTGCCACTGCCTGCCATCTATCTGTCAGGTACGATCGCAGCCAATTAAGTGCCGTACCTTCTACTCCAAAGGTTTCCAACCTTGTCAGTAGGATGTCATGGCTCACCGTGTCGAACGCGGCGGACAGGTCCAGCAGAATTAGAATTGCTGATTCTATGGCAGGACCGGAGGCTCAGATTATGCTTTTCTTTCTCCGCCATTTATTAAAACACAAAACGCACAGCAGCCCAGAAAAGCTCTTATTGGAACATCATCATCGGTTTCAATAAAAGGAAGAAAAATATCAAATAAATCAACATAGTGCAAATGTCCCAGACTTCAACTTCAAGTCCCAGCACTCCAACTTGTAAGGATCCGAGGGTAGTCCTTTCACAGTGTCCATTATCCATAAGCAGTCCCCTCTCTCCGTTCTTCCTCTTTCTTCGCTGCTCCCGCAGCCAGTTAAGTGTTTTCTCTTTGCTCTTGGGTTAATGTGGTGTTTACCTCACTTTGGGGTTTTTCTTGATTGCTCTTTCGGGGTCTGTGTCAGCGTTGTGGCTGTTTTTCTTCACAGAGTCCCGAGAACGTCGCAGGGGTGGTTTTTCCGCACCTTTTGCGACCTTTTTCCCGTTGTGGTTCAGCCGCTAGAGGGCACTGCAGCGTCTCGTTGATCTTTCGCGCGTTTTCTCTTCAGAGGAGCCGCGCTGGGGAATCCAACGGACGCGAAGCCTTGCCCTCGTGCCCCCTCAGTGACGCTCGGTGAATCCGGGTCTGTAGCCCCATTTCAGTGCTTTTGTCACTCTTACGCCCTGTTGAGGGTTTGTATTGCGGTTTTACCGCGTTGCTGCAGGTGGTGCCGGTTCGAGCACTCCTTAGCCCCTGGTGTGGTAGCGCGCTGTGGGGGGGCAGACCTGGTTCCTTGTGGTGGGTCGGCGCGCTGTGTGGGGTCCGAGTGCGCCCTAATTGCGGTCAGTTCCTGACGCCCAAAATTTGTACGGTCCTCCGGGCTGTTGGAATACCTTTGTACCCCCTGGTGTCTGGGGCTGTGTTGTGGAGGCCGTTGGAAGTCTCTAAGTCTGGTGGTGGTCGTCTGTCAGAGTAGCTTTCATTATGGAGAATGAATACTACAAGGAGCCCCATTCCTACCTGAATGATGAGGAGTTCTATCATGCGATAGTTCTATCTATAGGTGTGTGACTGAGGTAGTTGGCCCTATGGAAGACCGCCTTTCGGCTCGTATCATTGAGGAATGCGCCAAGTTGGCGCGCGCTGATCTTCCAGGTCCTTCGGGGGAGGGTCCTCCAGCACCGAAGAAGCCTTGCAAGGAAGGGCCGTCGGAGCATTCCCATGGGGAGAACTAGGGCGCCTTTGAGCGTCTCCGGGACGCTTTCTTAGCGAAGGTGACCGCGCCCCCCGCGGAGCAGTCCGCCGCCCCGGTCCCGGTGGCGCCTTCGGAGGTTGCCCCTTCTTCCCCTGATAGGGATTCCCCAGATACCGACGATGACGACGAGTCGGAGCGTTCCTGGCGTCCTTCGGGCTCGGTTGCGGAGTTGCCTCTGGATAGCTCTGGCATGCTGGACCCGGATGAAATTATTCATCCGCGGTCAGCGGCTTGGGCCCCGGGTGACAAAGTGGCCAAGTTCGGGCAAGCAGGCTTCGCAAACCTCTGGAGAAGGAGCCCAGAGGCTGTCTGAGGGGGGAATGCCCTAGGCTATCATTGGAGGGCAAGGTAGCCATGACTCCTGACCTGGATGCCAAGATGGCGACATTTCTAGCCAAATTCATGAAGGACCCGCGCAAGGGCATAGACCGTTTTTGGCGGTCCTGCCAGGATAAGTTGTTAGACGGGTGGGTCCGATCACGAAGATCTTAGATATGGCGGAGGAAGCGAAGGTCACGGGTGCGTCCATTGACCCTGAGGTGCTGTCTAATTGGGCACAAAGGGTGATCATTTTCCTGGGCAATGCCAACTGCGCCCTGTCCACAGAGCGCCGTCGGTCCTTTCTAATTAAGTTGGACCCGAAACTTGGAGATCTGGCCTCTTCGGAGGCGGGGGCTGTGGCCCAAGGAGGTCTCTTTGGCGAGCCTTTCATTAAGGAATTGGGCAAATTCGTATCTACCTTTACCTCACTGGACAAAGCCCAATCCAGCATCAAACGTGTTTTCCATCAGCGTTTTTCCTCCGGGGCTGGTCGCAGCAGGGGCCGTGCGACCGGCCGTACAGGGCAGAATGCCGGCAATCAACTATACAAACTTCTATCCCACCAGAGGACAGCGTTTTGGAGGTCGTGGCTTCAAGAAACGAGCAGGAAAAACTCCAATTCCGGTGAGTGTAATTCCTGCAGACCGAGTTTGTGTTGGCGGCCGTTTAGCGGCCTTCTGGGGGGAGTGGGCACTTCTCACCGCGGACGCATGGGTGCTATAAACCATCCGCGGTTTCCATATAGAATTCTACGACCAGCCCTTTCAGGTGAGTGCCCCTTCTCCGATGGTGTTCTCAGAGGCCGATGCGTTGTTGATAGACGAAGAGGTCGCGGACTTGCTTCGCAAAGGGGCCGTTCGTCGTTCAACTCGGCATCCCTCGGGGTTCATCAGCAACCTGTTTCTAGTGGACAAGCCAGGCAGCGGACGTCGCCCAGTCATCAATCTCAAGGAGTTCAATGGGTGGCTGGTGTATCGCCACTTCAAGATGGAGGGCATCCATCTGTTGCGCAACATTCTTCTGTCACAGGACTGGTTGGTGCGGTTGGATTTGAAGGACGCTTATCTGGTGGTTCCCATTCATCCCCCGCACCGTCGTTTCCTGCAGTTTATCTGGAAGGGTCAGGTGTTCGAGTTCATGGCCCTTCCTTTTGGTCTGTCTTCCGCTCCGTGGTGCTTCACGAAAGTCCTGCACCCGGTGATAGAATTCTTGCGCGGTCAGGGCGTCCGGCTAATTGTCTACTTGGACGACATTTTGCTTTTGGACCAATGTCCTCGGAAGCTGTGCGAACACCTGCAGCTGGCGGTGTCGCTTCTTCAAAGCTTGGGGTTTGTTATAAACGAGACCAAGTCTGTTCTGGTTCCCTCTCAATGGATAGAGTTCCTGGGTTTCATCATAGACTCTGTCGAGTCCATCCTCAGTATTCCGGCCCGCAAGTTGTCGAAGATCCGTCATGTGTTGCGGCAGACTGTGGGGAGGTCCCACACCTCGTTGAGGCAGGTTGCCAGAGTGGTGGGCCTCTGTCCTCTTCCATCCAGGCGATTTTCCCAGGGCCGCTGCATTACAGAGCCCTTCAATGCCTCAAAGCCTTTCATTTGCGCAGAGGTTTGTCTTACGATCAGATGGTTCCTCTCTCGGAGGAAGTGAAGGAGGAGATGACGTGGTGGCTTTCTCACATGGAAGCCTGGAATGGTCGGGCGATCTTTGGGTCGGTCCCGGATTTAGTGATCGAGTCCGATGCCAGCAGGGCCGGTTGGGGCGCTCGCTGCGGAGACTTTTCCACAGGCGGCGCCTGGTCGCCGGAGGAGCAGAAGTTGCACATCAACTGTCTGGAGCTCTTGGCAGGGTCCTTTGCGGTTCGTTGCTGGACCAAGGACACAGTGCAGTTGTGTGTACTTTTGAAGATGGACAACGTCTCAGCCGTTCGGTATGTGAACCATCTGGGAGGTTCTCGGTCCTGTGCGCTAGCAAACCTAGCGAAGGAGTTTTGGGCCTATTGCCTGAACAATCACGTGTCGGTGCAGGCAGAGTACCTGCCGGGCCAGTCCAATCAGGTAGCGGACTGGCATTCCAGGTATCTACGAGATTTCAGTCAGTGGAAACTGGATGTATCGGTTTTTCAGTGGTTGAACGACCTCTGGGGTCCTTTTTCGATCGACCTCTTTGCCTCGCGGTTGTATCATCAACTTCCGAGGTTCTTCAGCTGGAGGCCGGATCCGGTGGCGGAAGCCACGGACGCGTTTCTTCAGGACTGGAGTCGGGAGTCGCCTTATGCGTTCCCTCCCTTCTCCATGATAACGAGAACGGCGGCTCAGCTGCGCCGGCAGAGAGGGGAGCTGGTCCTAGTGACTCCATTCTGGAGGTCGCAAGTGTGGTTTCCGGTTCTACTGGAACTTTCTTGGGATTTTCCAATCCTACTCCCCCAGTTTCCTCACCTGCTTCTCAGTCCAGATCAGGAGCCTCATCACCTCCTCGCGCAGGGTTCTCTCCACCTCATGGTATGGAGGCTTTCAGGGGACGCTGGTCGCTCCCAGGCCTTTCGCGACCGGCTGAAGGACTTTTGTCCAAAGCCTGGGCTCCCAGTACGTCGAAACGCTACAAGTCCGCTTGGACTAAGTGGGTACGTTGGTGTCTTCAACATGACTTGGATCCCTTGGTCGCAGGAGTGGTTCCCATCCTGAACTTCCTAACGGAATTGGCTACGGCGGGTTTGGCGTATCGCACAATCAATGCCATGCGTTCAGCAATTTCTGCTGCGCACCTACCGGTGAACGGTTCCCCAGTGGGGGAGCATGCTTTCGTGTGCAGGCTGTCCGGTTGTCCTTGCCGCCGGAACCTCGTTACTCCGTCCTCTGGGACATGAATGTGGTTTTGAATTTATTTCTCTCCTGGCAGGCCAATAGATATTTGTCTTTGGAAGAGCTTTCAGCCAAATTATCCATGCTGTTATGCTTGGTGTCGTGTCGCAGAGTGTCAGAAGTCCGAGCTCTGGATGTGTCCGCACGGGTGTTTTCGCCTGATGGCGTCACCTTTACGGTTGGCCGCCGTACAAAGTCAGGCTCCAGAACCATTACATATCCTGCTTTTGTGGATGTCCCAAAATTATGTGTTGTGAACTGTTTGAAAGCGTATGAGGACATGACTTGGGATCTTCGCCCTCCGGGTGAACGTCAGTTGTTGATTGCCTTGCGAAAGCCACACCATGCAGTCTCTTTCCCCACAATTGCCAGGTGGGTGCGCTGGGTCATGCAAGAAGCAGGCATCAATACTAAACGTTTTGGGGCACATTCTGCCAGAGGGGCCATGGCCTCTAAGGCGTTTGCAGTAGGTGCACGTTTGGAGGACTTGATGCGTGCAGCGGATTGGTCTTCAGAGTCCACTTTTAAAAAGTTTTACTTCAAACCAGTGGTGGACATTGCCCGGTTGGTGGTGAGTAAGCTTTAAACTAGCATAATCTGAGCCTCCGGTCCTGCCATAGAATCGAAATTTGCCTAGCTAGTGTGACGGTAAGTTTCAATTCTATTAAGGACATGGAGGCGAGGATTATCCCACCCAGATCGTCCGCGTGTGACGTCCCGTCCGTATGCCAGTAAGTACGTAGGTTTCCAGTTGATGCTGTTCATTTCATGCCTGTTGATGTCCGTATTCTATTGCTGACATGCATCTGGTTGTACAACACTTACGCAGTTGTGTTTTGTCACTAGGTAATGATGGTGCCAAGCAGGACCAGTAAAGATGTTGCGTAATTCGCGAAGAAAGAGGAAGAACGGAGAGAGGGGACTGCTTATATAAGGATAATGGACACTGTGAAAGGACTACCCTCGGATCCTTACAAGTTGGAGTGCTGGGACTTGAAGTTGAAGTCTGGGACATTTGCACTATGTTGATTTATTTGATATTGTTCTTCCTTTTATTGAAACCGATGATGATGTTCCAATAAGAGCTTTTCTGGGCTGCTGTGCGTTTTGTGTTTTAATAAATGGCGGAGAAAGAAAAGCATAATCCTCGCCTCCGTGTCCTTAATAGAATTGAATCTTACCGTCACACTAGCTAGGCAAATTTCGATTCTCCCCTGTCTGCCCTCATTCGCAGGTTGTCCAGGACCATCAGCAGAGCTGACTCGGTCCCATGGGCTGGTCTGAACCCAAATTGCTCCTCTTCAAGGATGTTATTTGTCTCCAGGAAGAGAGACAGAGACCTACTGACCAGCCGTTCCGTGATCTTAATCGGATACGGCAGGAGTGAGATCGGTCGGTAATTCTTGTGGCAGCTAGGGTCAAGATTTGGTTTCTTAAGCAGGGGTGTGATAACCGCCTGTTTCCATTCCCTCGGTACAATGCCTGTGCAGAGGGATTGGCCGCATAACTGACGAAGTACGGGAAAGAATTCAGCCCCGAGTTCCTTTACGACTTTGTGGGGTAGAGGATCCAGTGGGGATCCAGAGTATATATTGAGGGCGATTTGAGCAAACTCTTTTTCTGGAGGTATTTCGAATTTGTCCAAAATGACCCTTGGCAGTAAGTGCCCATCCATTCCTTCTCTATTCTTCCCATTATCCACGCTACTCTGGTGCTGTGCTAAGGAAGAGGGAGCGTCCTCCATACTCTCTACTATTTTTGTAATTTTTTCCTGGAAGAAGGATGCTAAACCATCACATAGCTCCTGTGAAGGTTTGATGTAGCTACTGGCGCAGCTAGGGTGGAACATTTCTCTTACTATCTTGAAAATGTCACGTGACTTATTAGAGCTTTTTAAGATAATGGCTGCAAAGTGTTCTGCCTTGGCAATCTCTTTTTTATATTTAATTATTGTCAGCCTCCAGAGTAGTCTATTCTGTTCTGTATAATCTCTCCTCCATTGTCTTTCCGCCTTTTTACATGCGATTTTCTGATTTTTCAGTATTTCCGTGTACCAGGGCGCGGAAGGACTGCCTCTTTACCTGATTACTTTCAGAGGCGCAATATGATCAAGTTTCCTGGTCACATGTTCACAGAGCGACCGATAGTTCACTGTAATGTCATTTTCCGGGTTAAACAGGGTCTCTAACTGAAAGAGGGCATCCCCTTTTTCCCCTTTTTGTAGTAGTCCTTTCCAGTCACGGCTGATAAAGGTTCTGACCTGTTTGTTTCCAGGCTTTAAGTTAATCAGAGTATGGACATTGAATGCTACTAGATAGTAGTCTGACCATCCCACTGGTAGGGTTTTTCCCATGGATACGAGCTCCTCCTCTGCGAGGATTAGGTCTAGAATGTTGCCTTCCCTGTGTGTGGGAGTGGTTACCCATTGTTTTAACCCTAGGTTGGCACTTTCAAGGTCTTAGGCTGAAACATGTTGATTTAGTTTGAGGACGACTTGATCTAATGGTTCCTGCCATACCTCTTTTTCTCCTTGCTGTTTTTAACCCTAGCACAATGGGTTTTGCTTGGTCTTTTGTTTTATCGCCCTAAGTGCGGCGGGTATGCCCCCAGAAGTGGGTCCCGGGCTCACTGTACCAGTGGATTCAAGTTAGCCTGGCTGATGGGGGGGTGAGATCCCGAAACTGGTCCCAGGATGCTTATTTACTGTCCAGGGAGGACCTAATTTGGCAGTTCAGGCTGGACTGTTCCCATGAGGCACAGGGTCAAGACTGATTTGCATGTCTAAACTGGGGTGGCATGTTGAGCAAAAGAATGATGGATTTAACCCAGATCTATTGACTGGGGATGAATGTTCTGATTTGTTCGCCATTCTGTCTGTCAATTTTGTTAGTCGCAACTGCTGGAGGTAAGAGCGGTGGGGCAGTTGGGCCGGCTTGAGGGGGGGAAGGCGGGATTTTGAGAGACAACCACAAGAGAAAATGAATTATTCATTTAATTTTCCCTTGTGGTCGTCTCTCTAAATCCTCCCAGCCGGCTCCACCGCTCTCACCTGCAACGCTGAATAGTGTGTCTTTTGCTGTCTCACCCTAAGTGCGTGAGGTATGCCCAGATGTGGGTCCCGAGCTCACTGTGCCATTGGATTCAAGCTAGCCTGGTTGATGAGGGGTGAAACCCCGAAACCAGTCCCAGGATGCTTGTTTCAGATCCAGGAAGGACCTGGTTTGGCAGTTCGGGCTAGACTCTTACCATGAGGCACAGGGTCAAGACTGATTTGCATATGGCCAGTTCTAAACTGGGGTGGCATGGTGAGCAAAAGAATGATGACTTTACCCAGATCTCTTGACTGGGGGTGAATGTTCTGATTTGTCCTGCATTCCAGCCATCAATTGTGTGTCTTTTGTAAATGTAAATGTCCAGTATTTGTAATGCGCAAACAGTTACCCGAGGGTGTCAAGGAGCTGGGGGCCGTTGGGAAAATTTAAGCGAGCTATTGCCCAGAGTCACATGGTGCTGGGCAGACCCCTGCCGTCAGAGCCGGGGATCGAACCATGCTTCAAAGGATTATGGTGGAGCTTTTCAGAGATCTGGAAAACCTAAAGTTTTTCCAAGATAATTTTCTGGTTTTTGAAGAGTCCATTCAGGAACACAGCAACATCTTAAGGCTAAGGGAGGCTAAGGGGGCTGGTCCTACCCTAAGGAAGGAGAACTGCAAGTTCCTTGTAGAGGAAATTGAAAACCTTGGCTGTACGTTTTCGGGGTAGGGCATCCAACCTAAAATTTAATTTTTGAAAGCTATTAAGTCTGCACCTATTTGACATGATAAAGACCAGTTACGTTCATTTATGGGCCTGGTCGAATACTATACAATTAATTTTCCCAATTTTGAAACAAGACTGAGGAATCTAGAATGTTATTGCGGAAGGGGTGTTCATTGGGTTAGGGCAATGCTGACCAAAGTGCTTTTGATCGTGTAAGGAGAGACATTTGTGAGGCGGGAATTCTTGCACCTTTTGACACTCATCGTAAAACATTTCTAATGGTGCATGCCAGTGCGCATGGTTTGGGGGCAGTATTACCCCAGGTGCGGACGGGTACGCAAAAAAACGGTGGATTCTACCTCATGCTCATTGAGGGAACGTGAAAGCAACTATTCAGTTATAGAGTTCGAGGCCCTAGCAGCTGCCTGCTCTGTCGAGCATTTTAGGACCTATTTATTGGGTTTACATTTTTGCATACGCACCGATCACAAACCCTTGGTGAAAGTTTTAAGTCCTGGTGGTACTGGTGAGGGCTCAGTTAGGCTAGCTAGACTCGCTTCCAGACTTTAGGAGTATCGTAACAACGTTGCCCACATATCAATATAGAAGAACGCGCACGCTGACTGCCTTCTTGTACGTCTTTGGAGTGTCCTGGGGAAAACGGTCACAGTGGGTCTGCCTGGGATCAGGAAGGGCTTTGGTTTCATTGTGCGATGTGGAAGAATGTAGCAGTGGCTGGGTCTGTGCTGATGAATTGGGTTCGCAGGCAGTCAAGTGGGATGAAAACTGGGGGAGGGTCTCTCAAAGGGGTGTGACCGATGGTATTAAGGGCGTGGCTTAAAAAATCTAAGCTAAAAACCTATGCTTAGCATAGTGTGCCACCAGACAAATATTTTGCTGCTTCTGTCATTGCATTCATATATATAATACACCACAGACGATTTCACCTACAACAAACTAGGACTATTGGCTTTGTCATTGGTTGTTATTTGTATAAGATAAATAAGCAACAACTATGGCTTTGTTGTATATAATATTGAAAATACTTCCGTTCTGAAATGAGACTGAAAGAACTAAAACGAGTCTCTTTGAAGTTACATTAAAGGCAGTGAAGGATGGCACTGCTGCAGAGTCAAGATTTTTTTTTCACCCTTTGAGTAAGGTCAACAATGGGGAGGCCATCTCAGTACCTGCTTTTTAGAACTGCCAGTGAGCACCGGCAGGACCTGGCCCGCTTAACGCCTTGGGTGTTCGTGCATGGATCGGGACGTAGTGTTGAACAAATTAATTTACCTACTATGGAAATAATGATTTTTTAAATTCATACTAGAACTAAGGACCACTGGAAAGGCGCCCTAGTATATCGACCTCCGGGCCCCAATGCTGGCTTCTCACTCGCCTTAACTGAAATACTAGCCCCACACTTAAGAGCTAAAGAAAATTTTATTGTTCTCGGAGATTTCAATTTCCATGCAGATATTGCAGAAGACCCTGACACTAAACTCCTCCTTGCCGACCTGGCTCTTTTAGGTCTTCACTTAAGAAACTGTGGCCCCACTCACAGGAAAGGCCATACATTGGACTTAATATTTACCAACTATCCCTCAATACACTGTCACCCACGGATGTATGACGTTACAACGCATACTATTACAACTACCTACCGTTACAACGCGACCATTACAACGCATACCATTACAACGCATAGCGCTTTGAGGTGCTGGATAGTGGTAAGTATAATTTACTATTCTAACTCCAGTCCCCGTGGACCCTAGGGAAGGTGTTGGATAGTAAATTATACTTATTCCCTATCCTAGAGCGCCCCCCAGCGCAATGCGTTGTAATGGTATGCGTTGTAAAAGTTGCGTTGTAATGGTAGTGCGGAGTAAAAGATGCGTTGTAACGGGTGTATACCGTCACCCACCTATATCCATCAGCTGGTCCGACCATAGCATGTTGGAATTTTCCTTTTCACGACTTGATAAACCCTCTGCTCCCCCTGCCACTCTGAGCATCACCAAAAGAGCATGGCATAAAATTACACCAAATTCTTTTGAACAAACCTGGAAAGAGCCAACTATTTCGGATTCTGATAACATCGATTCGGCTCTATCCAAACTAAATAGCTCCCTTCTAGAGACCATAAATTCTCTAGCCCCGCAAAAGACTGTTAAAAAACCCCGACCACCAAAAAAGAAATATGGTATTCCGATTCACTAAAAACAGAGAAACAAAAATGTAGGAAACTGGAAAAACAACGGAGAAAGAATCACTCTCTCGCTAGCAAGGAACTTTACCAGCAGGCCACACCCACCTACTACAATAACATTAAAAAGGCAAGAAAAACTTGCCTGCTGTCCCAGCTTGATGAAGCTGCCAACTCTACCAGAGAATTATATAAAATTCTCAAGACTTTTACTAACCCTTTGGCATGTGAAAGTCCTGACACTTTCTCTCAAGAGCTATGCAATAATATTTCCCAAATCTTTGAGGACAAAATTGACACCATTTACAATAAAATCCTGGCCAAACACCCTAATAATTCGGAAGACCCTATTACCTTATATAAAGAAACTCCCTTAGAGATCTTTAAAGTCATTCCAGAAGTTACAGAGAATGAAGTACATACGCTTCTGAAAAATATGAAATCTGGCTCTCCTCATGATCTTCTCCCGGCTAGGCTAACCAACAACCTGAGCAGATCATTATGCCCTATCATTACTAAAATCCTCAACCTTTCTTTCAAAGAAGGTAAACTCCCGCAACAGTGGAAAGAGGCAATTGTGAATCCGATACGTAAAAATACCACCTCTCCCTGGACTGAACTCTCCAACCTTCGCCCTATCTCTCTCTTGCCCCTCCTGACCAAACTGGCTGAGAAATTTGTCAACACCCAGATCTCCAGTTTTATCGAAGCAACAGGGGGCCTGGACCAATCCCAATCTGGGTTCAGGCCCAACTACATATTTTGGAAATAAGGGGAACCCCTGCTGCTTCAGGCCCAACTACAGCACCGAATCTGCACTCCTCTCCGTGACCGATAACATCAAGATGTCACAGGATAGAGGAGGCTCGATGATTCTGGTGCTGTTAGACCTGTCAGCTGCTTTCGATACTGTATCTCATAAGATCCTGTTGAACCGGCTACAAGGAGTGGGCATTAGAGGTCAGGCGCTTGCATGGTTGGAAAGCTTTCTCTCTGGCCGCTCACAATCTGTCAGCTTGGGCCCCTACCACTCCATCTCTAGGGCGCTCACTAAGGGGGTGCCACAGGGCTCATGTCTAAGCCCCACATTATTTAATGTGTATGTAGCCCCCCTTGCTGAGATTGTGAGGAAGTACGGATTCACACCAGTGTCGTACGCCGACGACACTCAACTCCTCTACCCTTTCCATGCCCCTGACCCTAATGTTAGGGAAAACTTTGCGGAAGGCATGAGGGCCATCTCTAACTGGATGGCCGCCAACTACCTCCAGTGTAATGTCGGGAAGACAGAAGTGATGCTCTTTGGGAAAGCTAGCATGCTCTGGTCTCCTGATTGGTGGCCCCAAGATTTGGGGCCTGTACCCTCCCCTAAACCCACCATCAAAAATCTGGGTGTGAAACTGGACCAAAATTTAACCTTAAAAGAACATGCAAATGTAATTGCAGGTGCTTGCTTTCACACCATTGGACTACTCAGGCGAGTCTTTCCTCTGTTACCGGACACTTACAGAAAGACCCTGGTACAAGCCCTTGTAATAAGTCGCCTCGACTATTGCAATGGGCTTCTGATGCAAGCCAATGAGGATGCCATCAATCGACTGCAGGTGGTCCAGAACACGGCGGCAAGACTGATTCTGAATGCCCCTCCTAGAACATCTTCTTGGATATTTGGATATTTGGAGGGGTATTTATAAAGCGCAGCGTTCGCTCCGGAAGGAGCATCATGGCGCTGTAAGTCCTAGAAACCAGATCGCAGAGTGAAAGGAAGAGGGGGCTAGATAGCCGCTTTTGTCCAGACATCGGGGAGATTAAAAATCCACGTTTTGAGGAGCTTCCTAAAAGGCTTCTCAAGAGTCTGAAGTCTGAGATGTCTAGGCATGGTGTTCCAGGCTCTAATAGCCAGAGTGCTGAGGGTTTTTCCGCCTTTAGACTTCAGATTAAATTTGGTGGGGGTCATGAAGTTTTCTTGTGAGGATCTGAGGGAACGACACGGATTGTAATGAGGGAAGCGTCTGGATAAGTAGGACGGGCCAGATTTGTTAAAGGCTCGGAAGGCTACGGTGAGAATCTTGAAGAGTATTCTCTTGTGCAAGGGGAGCCAATGTAAGGTTTTAAGGGCTGCAGAAATTGATGATTTGCGTGGCAGTTTTAGGACAAGGCGGGCAGCAGTATGCAGAACACTTTGCAGTTTCGAGAGGGTGGACTTTTTGGTCCCTGCCAGAAGGCCATTGCAGTAGTCCACTCGTGAGAGTATAAGGGCTACCGCAACAGTCTTTCTGGAGTCAAGAGGGAGAAAGTCAAAAAACTTTCTCAAGGACTTAATTATGCCGAAGCATTTTCCTGCTACGGTCGAGACGTGGAGATCGAAAGAGAGTTCCGAATCGAAGAGGACCCCGAGGTTTCTGGCCGATGAAACTGTTTGAGGAGGAGCTGCAGAGTTGTCAGGCCACCACAGGGCAGGGCAAAAAGAAGTATTCTTTCCAATGGGGAGGATCTCGGTTTTATTTGAGTTGCAGCGGAGGTGGTTAGCATCCATCCATTGAAAGACAGCTGTTAGGCAGTGTTTAAGATTGAGCTGTGCCTTGTTGGAATTGTCGTCTAGGGGGATGATAAGCTGAGTATCGTCGGCATAAGAGGTGACGGTTATGCCGAACGATTCTATAAGGGTAAGAAGAGGGATCAAATAAATGTTGAAGAGGAGGGGACTTAGGATGGAACCTTGAGGAACTCCGGAGGACACCTTTTTCTCATTGGATTGGAAGGAGCCGAGGGTGATGGTTTGGTACCTATCGCTGAGAAACGATCTAATCCATGATAGGGCTGAGTTGGTGATGCCGATGTCCATAAGTCTATTTATCAGGATGGAGTGGGAAATGGTATCGAATGCTGCCGTGAGGTCAAGGAGGATCAGAATAGCCTTCCTCCTTTGATCTTGAAGGGTTTTGATGGAATCGGTCAGCTCGATCAGGGCGGTTTCGGTTGAGTGTTTAGACCGAAACCCAGATTGCTGGGGATGAAGTAGGTTGTGGGAATCCAGAAAGGTCTTGAGCTCTTTGTGAACTAACTGTTCTGTTATTTTACCCAGGGCGGGTAACAGGGTGATGGGACGGAGGTTGGTCAAGTCCGTTGGGGGTTTGTTCGCCTTTTTCATAAGTGGCTTAACCACGCCTTTTTTCCAAGAGAGGGGGACAAGCCCGGATTTGAGGGAAAGGTTGATTATTTCATTGATGATGGGGTTGACTTCATCAATGACCCCTGTTGAGAGAACTACACTGGCTCCCAATACGCCAACGGGTTAAATTTAAAATTTGCTGCACTGTACATATATGCCTATTTGGAAATGGCCCCAACTATCTAGCTAAACTACTACAGCCCTACAAACCGGAACAAGATCTACGGTCAAGTAACCAACTCCTGCTCAAACCACCATTCATTAAAAAAAACAGACAAGGCGGCCGAGCCCTCTCATCAGTGGGGCCGGCCTTGTGGAATAACTTGCCGCTCAGCTTAAGACGGATCTCCAATCACCTCACTTTTAGAAAAATGTTAAAAACAAATCTGTTTATGGAGACATAACTAAAGGATGCCCCCTTTTGCATTCTCTGGCTATCTGTACAGTATCTTTGACACTTGTTGCAGTCAAAGCGCGGAGATAACCCTTTCGGGCTCGATTCCTGCGCTATAGAAATATATAAATAAATAAATAAATAAATAAATAAATAAATAAATGGTAGTGCATGGCGAGCTTAAGGAGAGCATGGTTGGTCCTTCTGTGAGACCATTTGTTAAGATTCTGGATGAACTAACTCTGAGTGACACAAAAGTTCTAATGAGAAATTACAAGTTTGTACCACCTGAGGGTTTGAGGTGCTAAAACATTATCGTGAGGGGCACTTAGGGCAAACTTTGACAAAAAACGGGTGAGGGAGAATTTTTGATGCTCCCGTATGGATGGTCAGATCAAGGCTTGTGTGTGGATTGTAAAGTGTGTAAGGAGAGGGGAAAATGGCTTAAGACCGGTGTCCTTACAGCACAAGGACATATTGAGTACCCGGATGCACCTTGGAGTACGGAGTACGATACCCTGAATAATAATTAAGAGAAAACTAAGGCAGAAAAGTGATGTTACAAATTTATATATATGATTTTGTTTAAAGTCCCATTTAGTGTCTTACCCGGGCCTTTCAGACTCTTAAAACAACAACATCGGGTCGGTATTTATCTTGTGGAAAGGGGTCAACCCTGCCTGAGGTGACAGCATGAAAAGCACAGCAGAGTCATAGTGGGCCCTGCTCAAGCCTGTAGGATGAGGGTGGAGAGGCACCAGAGGCTAGCGCTGAGCTGTCTCCTGCTGCCATAGGTCCTGAAAGTTAGATAAGGAGGCGAAGTAGTTAAATGAAAGAAGAGTGACTTGAGCTGGCTTGAAAAACCCTGGCCTTGTGCACCTGCAGAGCCCAACGTCTGCCACATGTCTAGTCATCAATTAAATGTGTGTACGGGCTGTAGGCAGAGCCAGCAAACACAACCAAAACAATAGACTTACGTGTTGGCACTGCCGTAGCGAATCCAACAGGCTGTTCTTTTAATTTCCGCATTAAAGCATGCCTTATGCCAAACTGAATTTGATCTGGTGGATAAAACGTCATGGTATTTTTCTCTATTTACGTTGCTATATACCCTGCAGTGCATTTGAAAAACCCAATAAAGTGTTTAAAAACAAATGAAAAAAGAAGTAAGCTGTCAAGTTTAATTGCACCACTAACACATATTCTCATATATTTAATGAAATACAAAGTCTCGCTTCCAGTTGACAGCTTCTTGTAAATACTCTTTAGTCCTCTGCATCAGTGTTCAGTCCTGCCAAGCGTCACGCAACAGGTGTGACAGTCACGCATTTCAGTGCGGTGATCCGCATCACAGCACTGAATGCATTTGTCACGCATTTTTGCCACCTGTGCCAGCGTGCCAGCAGCTCCTGTGCCCCGGCTCTCTCTACTGTTCTGAGAGTGCTGCCTAAACAGTTAACTAGACTGCAGCTGAGCTCTCTGAGCTCGTGAGCGGCGCCGCGCTACAATGTATCTCTCTGCTCTGCCAGTCCGACGAGTCTGTTGCCCTGGAAACTAATGCGAAAAGGTGCAGTCTGCAGGGGGGCCAGCCCGGGCTGCCCGCTATGTCGATACAGCCCTAGAGCTGTCAATCACGGTGGCGCACCACAGGGGCCAGGATTAATCCTGAATGTGCCGGCCTGGGATAGGGCCATCACGTCCGGAGGAAGCAGGAAGTGGCAGAAGCAGCTGGAGATTAGAGTGCAGGCTGCGGCGCACGAGACGCAGTCTCGCATCATGGCCACCCCCGCCGCGGCCCCCTATGCAGCCCCGGCGCTAAACACAGCTGCAGGTTGCAGCGTGCCACCTTGACCACCACTGTGGCAGCTCAGCTGAGCCGGCGACAGCTCTGGCCACCAGGAAAACTGCGAGCGCGGCCGGGCCCTGCAGCAGAGCCCAGCCACCACCTAGTCGGACGCAGCAGCGGCGTTCCGGCCAGCCCGAGGCATATTTTCGCACACTATTGTCAGTCAGTGACACAGCACGGTGGCCTGCCGTGCTGCTGCACTGCATGATGACTGGCATGATCGGCGCAGGAAGTCTGCCGGCAGTGGCGCAGCTTATCTTATGTACCGGTGGGCCGTGACCCCATCACCAGGGTGACCCCATGCAGCTCACAGCAGCGGCCGCCGGACGACCGTGTAATCACGCTTGACTGAGAAGACCCGCTTTGTCCCAGTAAGTTTTTACTGTGCGTTTTAGTTACTCAAGTTTCCGCCACTGCTGGGCAGGCGCTGCTGACATAGCCGGGCAGTTGGAGCTATAGTACTTTACAGCTCCTGTGAAGCAAAGCAGGCATGGTTTTGTTTTCGTTATGGGGGCACCACAGAGAAGTCAGACGAGGGCACATATTTAACATGGCTCTCGTGCTCCCCTCACCCCCCAAGACAACATAATGACTGATGTTGCCAGTCGCCCTTCAAATCACACCCAGGAGCCGAGAGGCCTCTGTACCATGTCGTCATCAGCGAAAACCGAGCCCCACTGCAGCTCTGGGAACAGCTGCCATCCAGGGGCCGTAATAATTATGGGGTCATTAAAAAAATAATCATGTCACAAAGAGAAGCGCTGTGCATTTTAGAGGTATATTTTGTGTTCTATGACTGAATATTTACCTGCCTTTATTAACTTGGTCTTTTAAGGAGTGTCACTGCGTTACATTGATAACTACTTCTGTAGCCATCAAGAATGTTAACTTATTTTGGGTCCGTTAAGGAGACGACGTATTGGTAAATTCAGCTATTGTCAAAAGCGTTCTTAATTTGCACTGCAGTCAATAGGTTATAAGAAGGGCTGGTTCCAAGAAGAAGTTACGAAAAAATGAAAATTGTCCGAAAAAAGCTATTGAGAGCTGTCTTTAATTTATTACAAAGTGTCAAATATAAGCCAGTTGAATGTTACTCATAAATACCCTGAAAGCCTATAAATGCCACACATGGGAAAATGGAAACCATGGCTTCTATGCCCATACCATCCAGACACCAGAGCACCCACCCCCTGACTAAAATAATTTACTGAAACTACAGAAAATGAGTTCACTGGCTAGTGAGATCCAGTTTCTCCGTGCTGGAAGAGACACAGCAGAGTAATCACAGGGCTCTCTCTGATTAGGTTAAGCAACATCCTCTTACTTCCTCCTGCAGCAATTGCTCCAACGAACTGCCATCGCAAGTCAGCCTTGTGTACTCAATATCAATATTGCATAATCTGCATGGTGCGGCTGAGATAATCTTCTGAGCAGCTACAGTGCCTGGTGACCCCCTGTTGCTGAGCACTGGTGTCATGCAGTCTGTGTTCCATTAGTGTCCTACCATTCCTGGTGCTTTTAAGCAATTTTAAGATATAATTAGTGCTTTTTGTTGCTCAGTGGATAGTAATTTCTAATTGGTATATGTTTCCTTCATCTTCATTGCTTGATTTTGCTCGTGAGAAAATGTCACTCATATTCGTTGAAATGTCACCCATATTTACACAAACATTATGGAGATGTCACACATAGCAATTTGAAACCTTGGCAGCTATGACTGTGTTTTGAAGATGCTCGTGTACAGTGAAGCTGTAAATACTTTTCTACAGCAGCAACCGAGAATGAGACCCTGTACTTGCACTGTGTGTGTCTTAAAAACATCCATATCTGTGGCATCTAAGAACCCAAGTTTTTCCTGCCACAAATTGTTTGTTTGTGTGAAATGTGTTCACTCCGGGGGACTGGGAATGGAGGTTCTGTTAGTGGCCACCAGAGGGCGCTCCTCGCTTGCTGATGAAACCACTGAGCACATTGTATTAAAGGAAAGAGTTTCCTTTTCCAGGTCAGCGGTGGCAGAGACAGCACCAGCACCTCTTTATCTGTTCCCAGTCTGCTGCAGAGAAGGAAGAACGCCCTGGCTTTCTGTGCAGTTATCTTCATCTTGAGACCTTCACAGACCCCCCCAGACCGCAGATGTGCACCTGCCCCGCCCCCGCCCTAGGACGTGGAGAGAGCCTGTAAATGTCTGCACAGGTTTCTACTCAGGTAGGAAATTGTCAGCACCTTCTGCTGTGTTTATACAAATATACGGTATAATCCTGGGCGGCTCCTCTACGGGGTGGGGGGTCGGGGAGGGGACAGGAGGGGAGGCTTTCATTCTGGCCCTGTGGGTGTTTGTGATCATCATTTGTGTTAAGATCTCTGCAAGGTGCTTTGCATCTTAATGCACTAAGACAAATCTGTGTACAATGCAGTGCATCTTACTGCACTATGAGAAATCTGTGCATGCTCCACTGCATCTTACTGCACTATGAGAAATCTGTGCATGCTGCACTGCATCTTACTGCACTATGATGGATCTGTGTCACTGCATCTTACTGCACTGAAGAATCTGTACCACAACACTGCAATTTAGTAAGATGAAGTGCAGTGACACAGATTTCTCATAGTGCAGTAAGATGCAGTGACACAGATCTCTCATAGTGCAATAGGATGCACTGCTGTGTGTACAGATACCACATAGTTCAGTAAGATGTAGTGCAGTGTGGGCAGATTTCTCATAGTGCAGTAAAGTGCAAGGTACACAGATTTTTCACAGTGCTGTATATGGCAGTGCAGTGCATAGATTCCTCATAGTACAGTAAGGTGCACTGCTGCATGCACAGATTCCTCATAGTGCAGTAAGAGGCACTGCAACGTGTACAGATTCCTCACTATTTAGTAATATGAAGTGCAGTGAGTGTGTTTAGAGTTTAAGAAATGTGTGTGCTCTTCACTGATTATTGCCCACACTGTGAGAGGTATTTACTTTTTGTGGAAACTTTCACACACTGTATCTTTTATGTCTGGCACTCTGAGGGGGTTTAAATAGATGCGGGTGTCTGTGACCATTGCACTGCATTGCACTCACACTGTATGCAGTGCTAACAGAAGAGGAAACCACTACACTGCACTTCACTGTGTGGAGACCTTCACTGAAGACTTAATCTGTGTATATGGAACTGCTTTTTACCTTGACTGGGGAAAATAAGTTGGGATATGCATAATCATTTGTTAAGTGTATTTGTAGAACGCATTATCACCCGAGAGGTATCCTGGTGCTGTGCAGGTGTGTAAGTCTACCCTAGAGGGAGGAGTCATTCAAAGAACCAGGGCATCAGCTTCTTGGTTAGCTCAAGAAGTCAGGAGGAGGCTCTGATGTGTTGAGGGAAGTCGTTCCACCCTTTAGGATCCATTTCTGTGTATGCGTGGGATGTGTCTGAGTATGAGTCCGGCTGAACATAGGTGCAAGGAGATGGAGATGCAGTTGTGAATGTAGGCATGGATTTGTTGGTTAGTGCCTTGAAATGTGGGCGCTTATATATCTGGAGCTAAGCAGCTCTGATATGTGTTCTGAGTGGGAGGTTGTGGATACGTCTGGTTGCTGCATTTTGGGTGGTTTGCAGCGGTCTGGTGAGCTGTTTGATGATTCCTACATGGAGAGTGTTCACGTAGTTGAAACTACTGGTGATGTGGGCGTGGATGGCGGTCTTCTGGTGATTCTCGTGAGCCATTCTACATTTTTCTGCAGGGTGTGGAAGCAGTGACATCATAGACTTGGGCGAACAAGTTAAGCTTTTTGTAGATGATGATCCCTAGGCTGCTGGCAGGCGAGTTAGGGGTGGAAATAGGTCCTATGTTGGATGGCCTTCAGGTGGAGTCCCATGGGCAGGTGTTGTTTCCAAAGATCAACACTTCTGTCTTGTCAGTGTTGGTAGATACTTCTGTCATGCAGGTAGTAAACTTGTTTCTTGTGTTGTAGATTTTGCCCAAGAGTGTCACTATTAGTTGTGTGTTGTCACTGTAGGAAAGGATGTTGATGTAGTGGCTATGGATGACGTTAGCCAGTGGGGTTATTTAAGTGTTGAATAGTGTTCTGTTGAGGAGTGAACCTTGAAGTGCTCCGCAGATGAGATTTCTGGTTTCCAAGGAGTATGACGTCAGGTTGAATGTCAGAGTTCTTTTTATCTGGAAAGAGTAGATCAATTGCATGCAGATTCTTGAATCTCGATCTTGTGAAGGCGCCTGGTGAGGATGAGATGAGGAACCATGTGACACACCGCCATGAGGTTCAATAGGATGACGGTCTTACCCTCTCCTCTGTCTAGGATCATCAAATGGCGTAGGTAGGTTCAATGGGTGCTGTTTCTGTGCTCTGGTTGGGCGGCATCGAGATTGGATGGCGTTGAGAAACTGGTGGTTGATGAGGTAGCTGGTCCGACACTTATTGATGGTTTTCTCTAGGACTTTGGCCATGTATGGTAGGAGGGTGATTAGTCCGTAGTTGGAGAGTTTGGTGAGATCCTCTGAGAGTTTCCTCAGCAGGGCTGTGACAGCTGCCTGCCTCCAGGTTTCTGGGAAGAGGACCACATTGATGGAGTCATCCAGGATGGGAGTGAGGACTTCACTGATGGTGGTTAGACCTTTGTTGAAAGTGTGGTGGGGGCATGGGTCTAATGGGGCTCCACAGTGGATGGTCTTCATGGTTGCGTCAGTCTCGTTTGCGGTGTTGCCGTTCCACATGGTCAAGGTCCATTCTTCAGCTGAGATTGGAAGACTGGCTGCGAGGTCGTTGGAGTCAGGTTGAAGATTGAAGTTGCGTACGTGGATGTAATCTTCCTCCAAAAGAAGTTAGAGATTGCTGCAATGGGTTTTGTAAGGGGGGGTTGTTGCTGACTTCAATGTGGTTGTTCTGGGCTGTTCACGTGGCATTTCAGACATGCTGGTGGACTAATGTCAGGGCAGATTTGAAGACGATGTTGTCTGCAGTGTCTTTGCTCATTCTCAACTTGCTTTAGAGTTGCTTATACTGCTGCATCACCACCCTGAGTTCTTCTGTGTACCAGCTGGCATGCTTTTTTGATCTTGATTTTATTTTTGTGTTGCTATGCTTGAGGGGGTGCAGGTAGTGATCCATTCATTGACGTACTTGACATCATACGTTTGGCTGCTGGTATGCTTGAGGGGGTCTAGAGTGTCGGTGCAAGTGGGGATCCATTTTTTGAAGTTCTTGATGTCTTCCCTTAGGCTGCTGGTTTGCTTAAGGGGGGCCAGGGTGTGGGTGCAGGTGGTGATCCATTCATTGAAGTTCTTGATGTCTTCTGTTAGGTTGCTGCTGATAAGCTTGAGGGGTCCAGGGTGTTGGTGCAGGTGGTGATCAATTCATTGAAGTTCTTGATGTCTTCTGTTAGGTTGCTGGTATGCTTGAGGGGGCCCAGGGTATCGTTGCAGGTGGTGATCCATTCATTGAAGTTCTTGATGTCTTCCATTAGGCTGCTGATATGCTTGAGGGGTCTAGGGTGACGGTGGTGATCCATTCATTGAAGTTCTTGAGGTCTTCTGTTAGGTTGCTGCTGGTATGCTTGAATCGGGCCAGGGTGTTGGTGCAGGTGGTGATTCATTCATGGAAGTTCTTGATGTCTTCTGGTAGGCTGCTGGTATGCTTGAAGGGGGCCAGGTTGTTGGTGCAGGTGGTGACGCAGTCATTGAAGTTCTTGATGTCTTTCGTTAGGTTGCTTCTGTGCTTGAGGGGGTCCAGGGTGTTGGCACAGGTGGTGATCCATTATTTGAAGTTCTTGATGTCTTCCGTTAGGCTTCTGACATGCTTGAGGGGGGCCAGGGTGTTGGTGCAGGTGGTGATCCAGTCATAGAAGTTCTTGATATCTTCCGTTAAGTTGATGGTATACTTGAGGGGTGTTATGTTATAAAGTAAGGGTTGACCCAATGGTACTGGGACCTGGGTATTCAATGTTATGTATTAGGTGGTCCCAGTTAAAGCAATATTCCAAATGCACAATAACAATTCTCATGCAGTCAGCATATTTTGAAAAAATACTTTTAGGACAAATTATTCTCGAGGAATGCTATTTAATATAAATCCTCAAATGCAGATCAGTTGTCAGAACAATCAACAAAAACAATAATAGACATTCAATCTTATTGCCCAAAGGGGGGGCGTGGGAAGGGAGGACAGGTGAGTGGAAGGGGCCGTGATCAGGATAGTGAGAGAATCAAATAAGTTGTGAAGTAAATAAACCGTGGTCTTATACACATTTGAAATTCAGTACCACATTGACATATGTACATTATCATTCAAAATAAATATACATTCGATATTCCTATCCCAGAATAACACAGCCACTTAATGTTCTGTTGTCAATGGGTGGGAACAGAGGAAGATGTGTCGACGTTTCGACCCCAAAAGGTGTAGGCTGAATCCTGCCCTACTGCGGGGTCTTCTTCAGGACAAGTGGGGGGTGGGGTACCGGAGTGGTGAAGGAGGACACCTAAGGATTTAAAACAAACTGTTCAGTGGTAGAAAATCTAATATTATTCCTAGTATGTGCAGTGTCAGTCACACCATATTACCTAAACAAATCACATCTTTTTCGTGTGGCACCGTCTACAGTAATAGTACCTTAATTTTTATATAAGGAACTAGAAAATGGCAATACTTCCCGTCATACTCATTTCGGGCGTCAACTCTTCCATTCTCATGCTTCGTTTCGACTTATATTGAGGTGCCCATAGTTCTGACAATAATACTGTAGTGAAGTGCTCATAGTTCTAACCATTTCACTGTGCGTGGTCTATCGTGAAATACGCTAAACAGTGCGGATGTTCTGTGTCACTGCATACATTCTGAGTATTCCAAAGATGTGGTTATTGGGGTTTAAAGGCGTGCTAATGGTGCCGATGAGGTTTACCACGAGTCGTTGGTTTAGCGTGGTTGCATTCATGCTTAATACGCTGCGCGCGCTCTTTGAAATGCGCATACCTTGTCTTATTTCGGAAATTGCTCCCTCAGGGATTTAGGCTGATCGAGAGAGGCCTTACTTAGTGCCTTCTTACTCGGTCCCGGCAGCATGTGCTGACTCTGCCTCTCCTCACCCGGAACTACAGGGTGATGCGGTTCCTGGTTGATTTTAACTCCGTGGCGGTGGAAATGGAAGAAATACTTCAGCAATAGGTGCCGAAGGTCTCTTTTAAAATAAAACCCACCATTATTATTGGTAATTAAAGGAGTGCATAAATTAGAAAAAATGGGGGAATTATGTGTATAAAGGAGCCGTTGTTATTTTGTTTTCAATAAGTGAGAGAGGCTCATGAGTTGTTGCGCTTTAAGGTAGAATGCAGAGATTTTGTTAGATGGGTCTTTTTTGAACTACAGTATTGGGCTTGTTTTTTGGGATCATTAGTAGAGTACATAGTTTGTGATCACCAAGGATGGGCAGAGATACTAGGCCATTGGGGTACCCTATTTAGGTGGATTGTTGAGAGTTGAAGTCTCAGATCATCTGTTGAGAGATAACCATGGAACAGAATCGTTCAGGCCCAAGGTATCTGTTTTTAACCTGTGAACCCAACGCTGTTCTTTCTCGAACAGTATGTTTTCCGCGTTTCTGTCGATTGTCTCAAGGCTTTCCAGGATCACCCAGTGGAGATCATTGACAGTGTGTTGTTTTTCTTTATAGTGTGATGACATCTTGGTTGTGCTTTTCTGACAGTTCACATTACTCCTGTGTTCACTGAGTCTCTGTTTCGCTTTTCGGCATGTCATCCCAATATATCTCATGTTGCACGGGCATGTGATCATATATACCACGTGGCTGGTGTTACAGTTGGTGTGTCTTTTTAATTTCCATAACATGTTTGGGAGTAGTTGCAATTCTTTTGTTGGCTTTGTAGTGGCACAGGCTACGCAGGAACCACAAGGATAGTGTCCAGTAATTGGAGGATTATTCCAGAGGCCTGGTTGTTGTTTCTTTTTTCTTGGTGGGGGTCTCGTGTGGACCAGCAGATCCTTGATATTGGTGCTCCTTTTGTTGGCAAATCTTGGTTTTGGCCAGGTCAGGGTGTTTGATGTAATAATCTTCCAGTTGCGGTTGATTATTTTCTTCACCTGATTTGTTATTGGGCTATACGTTGTTACGCACGTAGTCCTGTCTTCAATCTGTTTTGGGTGACTTTCGAGGAGAGATTCTCTCGGTTGATTTCTGGCTCGTTTCGCACAGGAGTTGATTATTCTTTTTGGGTAGTCTCTGGTTGTTAGTTTCTCACAGAGATCTTTTGCTTGCGTTTTATAGTCATTTATTGAGCTGCAATTTCTTCTCAGCCGTAAGAACTGGCTGTACGGAAGGTTTTCCCTTAGCGGGCGGGGGTGAAAACTGTTGAAGGATAGTAGACTGTTTTTTGCAGTGGGTTTGAAAAACGTTCTTGTTTGTAGGCTGTCTTCCTTGGCAAAAATGGTGATGTCCAAGAAATCCAGGCTATGTGCATTGGATGTGAATGTGAACTTTAGACATTCGTCCTGATCGTTCAGCCACCTGTGAAAATCTGTTAGTGACGTATTGTTCCCTCTCCAGATTAGGAAAATATTGTCGATATATCTCTTCCAAAAGAGTATATGACGAGAAAAGGGGTTATGCGCGTTGTGTACATAGGTCTGTTCAAAAGTGCTCACATACAGACCTGCTACGCTAGGCGCAAAGGTGCTGCCCATCGATGTTCCATGTTGCTGGAGGTAGAGGGTGTCCTTGTATTGGAAAAAGTTTTCCATAAGGGCCAATCTACAACATTCCAATACGAAATGTCTTGGGGTCCGGTGTGGCCAGTCAATGTTAAACAAGATGGTTTCGAGAGTCTCTAAAGTTTTCTGTTGCGGAAGGCTTGTATAGAGACTTTCAACGTCCAGTCCTACTAGGAGCATACTACTTTCCGAGTACTCGAAGTTTTGTAGCATATTGATCAAGTCTCGTGTGTCTTTTAATTACCAATAATAATGGTGGGTTTTATTTTAAAAGAGACCTTCGGCACCTATTGCTGAAGTATTTCTTCCATTTCCACCGCCACGGAGTTAAAATCAACCAGGAACCGCATCACCCTGTAGTTCCGGGTGAGGAGAGGCAGAGTCAGCACATGCTGCCGGGACCGAGTAAGAAGGCACTAAGTAAGGCCTCTCTCGATCAGCCTAAATCCCCGAGGGACCAATTTCCGAAATAAGACAAGGTATGCCCATTTCAAAGAGCGCGCGCAGCGTATTAAGCATGAATGCAACCACGCTAAACCAACGACTCGTGGTAAACCTCATCGGCACAATTAGCACGCCTTTAAACCCCAATAACCACATCTTTGGAATACTCAGAATGTATGCAGTGACACAGAACATCCGCACTGTTTAGCGTATTTCACGATAGACCACGCACAGTGAAATGGTTAGAACTATGAGCACTTCACTACAGTATTATTGTCAGAACTATGGGCACCTCAATATAAGTCGAAACGAAGCATGAGAATGGAAGAGTTGACGCCCAAAATGAGTATGACGGGAAGTATTGCCATTTTCTAGTTCCTTATATAAAAATTAAGGTACTATTGTACATAATTATGTGTTTTTCCATACCCTTTCTCCCTATTTGTCGCTGTCTGTGTGCGTGTTTTTTACATTTGCAGGTACAATGAAACCTTAAAGTCGCGAAGAATCAGGTCAATATTCCTTTATTCTTCTCACAATTTTTTTCACTATCCACTTAACCCCATTGGCCTGACGAAAGCCTATAGATCTATTGACTACCAAAGGCTGAAACATGTTGACCTCTTTTTAACAATACCAATGCAATGCACTAGAATCCCTCATCAATTCGCAAAGTGCATCCGTAATTTTTAACTATAGTCCGAACCCAGACTTATTAAAGTGTTCTTGTCTGGCCTTCCAGATTTTTTTTTAATCACACCACTACCCCCCACTTTCCACGATCACTACTGCCTTAAACCTTAAGGCAAACCTCCTGGTGGAGGGTGCACAAGACAAAAAATGACTCAATGATTACGCACGCACGTGTAGAAAAGCGGGGACACAGTATATACCGCAAAAGAGAGACCATCACTATCAATATACACGTGTATGAGAGTCATATATGTTTGGGAGATACCAGGTCCTTGACTTGTGAGCCCAAGGTTTAAGCAGGACCAGTGATCCTTTCCCCCTTCTGATTATAAAGTTACCTACGGAGACTGAAAGGATTCTCACTCTGCCTCCCCCACCCCCATGATTATACATGATTGATGTAGAAGGCACAGACAAGAGCAAAGACCGGAACCACTCACTTCCAGTAGCGCGCCATTTTGGTCGGCGCTCTAGTTGCTACAGGCCCCCTGCCAACTATTTTAATCCAATATGGCGCATGAGCGCAGCGGACACGCGCAGCAGGCGTGCCGGTGGCGCGCCGAATGGCGCGCGAAAGGCAAGCCTGTCTGCGCCCGTCTGCGCCAGTACGTCGCCTCTTGCCATAAATGCTGGCCAAAATCTGCCAGGTAGCTGTCTTTACTCCAGAGAGGTTTTATTAAATCTGCGTTCTTCATCTCACCATTGTAGCATTCCCCCACTTCATCCCCTGAGTGGCCCGTCATGCTGTCCGTGCGGCACGTTTGTACTTTCTAAACCTATGCCTTTATCCGTATCTCCTGTCATACCCCCTCAACATCGGCTAAAAATACTGCAGTTAAATGTAAGGTCATTAGCTAAACACCATGCGGAAATATACGACCTTATCATTGATGAAACTCCTGATATTTTCTTTCTGACCGAGACTTGGCTTAGTTATGATATGACGGACGCACCGAATCTGGCGCTACCCCCTGAATACTCGATTTCTTTGGTGAACAGAGCGACTATGGGAGGCGGTATCAGTGTTAGAACCAGGTCTAGCTACTCCTGTCTTTTTGATAAAGTTAATATGGAGTGAGGTGAATGTGCTCACTTTATTATCTCTGTGAGCACTCATTTTACCCTTTCCGGTCTATTAATATATAGGCCTCCCAGACCTGCCTCCGGTTTTAACAATGCTCTCTTAGAGACAGTTGGAGCATTTGCTGTGGAATTGGCAAATTTTAGCATTTTTGGCGATCTTAATCTCCACTTTGATCTGGACCAGGATCAGACTATTCGCACTATGCTTGCCGATTTAGCCGCATTTCAGCTCCATCAAATAGTTAAAAGCCCTACACATAAAGGAGGTCATCTGTTAGACCCCATATTTACCAACACTGAGATGGCCACAGAGACTACCCCTACTCCTATGGCCTGGTCCGACCATCACCTAGTCGAAATGACCTCTCCCACGCCTACATCTTCACACAACAATACTCCACGTTTGGTATATAAAAGACCGTGGCGTAAGTTTCGACTTGAAGATTTCCACGTACTTTTAGAAGCCGTCCCTTTAGGCTCTTTTAGTAATGTTGAGACAGGATATGATTCATTTTGTGCCTGGATCACCCGGGCTCTTGACACTCTTATCCCGGCAACCGGGATTAAGGGTTTCACGCAGGATTCTTACCCCTGGTATAATGACACCTTGACTTCTCTGAAGAAGGCATGTAAAAGGTATGAGCGCGAGTGGAGGAAAGACTATGCTCCTGGAAAAAAAGCTTACTATCTAGCCGAACTTAAAACATATCATAGAGCTGTATGTAGGGCTCGAGTGGAGTACTATGCTTCTGAGAGCTTTCTACAATCACCGCTACGAGTCAGCTCGCGGTTGTATCACTCCTGGTCTGCTCGGCTATATCCTAAATATCGTGTGAAGCCGAAAATTGTACCTCCTATTTGGAGGCTGGTTTTCATCACGAGGCCCTGACCAATTTTAAAACAGAACACTTTATCTCATTATACTTTTTGCGACCAGGAGTTCTTCGACTATCCATATCACTCGAAGATTTTATCTTGAAGAAAGGATCCTCCAAGGGAAAAAGAATTCCCGGATACAAAGCATTGTTTTCGTCAGACTGAAGCTTACCTAAAATAACTTGGCTAAAAATATCTAAACTTTTAATATACTTTATTTCCATATTCATCAAATACAACCACTACCTTTGGAATATTGCAAAGGCAATCACCTGTGGCTACTCCAGAAGAAGGCGCTAGTCGCCAAAACGCGGATCGAGAAAATTCCTTTTGCCACTTCTATCCTTTTCTTTTCACCCTCTTTCTTCTCTTTCCATTCTTTCAATTTTAATTGTGATTTTTTAAATATATTGTAATTTCATGTATTGATGCTTTGATTAATTTGTGTAGTTGGCTAGTAACATTCGAGAACCAACTTTTTTTTTTTCAAAACCATTTTTATTATGAGTCCGAGCAAATCTTGGTACAGCCCTCCACATTCAGGAGGAGACTGTCAACGACAAATATTGAAAGATACAGCATTGACATAGCATTGAACCCAGTACTTTCAGAATGATATACCCCCAACTACCCCAACCCACCCAATCCCAAGAACACCATCCAACCCCCCCTTAGCTACCCACCCCTTATCCCACCCTAACCCAGTGCACGTGATCACAGTTCAGCAACATGAGATGGAAAACAAAGGTGGTGCTGGCCAGCAGCCTAGGGTACGGGATCCACATCCGGAGGCAGTGCATCATCAATGTCCATGGGGGGATCAAGGGTCAGGCCCCTGTAGTCCGCCCACCGTTTCCAAATTTTGTAATGTTTGCGGGGACACCCCCGGGCTTCGAAAACAGGCTGTTCCAGACCCATGAGGAAGTCCAGGCCCGCCTTCCAGGCACCGAGCGGGGGGGCACGGTCGCTCTTCCAGGCCTGCGCCAGATCCCTTTTCGCCACCACAAGCCCCAGCAACAACAGATGACGTTTGTAAATGTTGCCCCCAACATTCGCAAGAACATGAAGAAGGCCCAGTCTAGGGGTACGAGGCAGGTCCCACCCCAACACCTCCGACAGGCAGTCCCAAACCCCCGCCCAAAATCTAGACAGTCTCTCACAGGACCACACAGTATGGAAAAGCGTCCCCCTTTCAGCACCGCACCTCAGACACTCCGGAGCCGCTATAAGACCCGCCCTCCACAGGCGGTCCCTAGTGTAATAAGCCCGGTGAAGGTATTTGAATTGGATAAAGCGGAGGCGGATAGCTATAGCAGCACCACGAGGAGATTCAAGGGCCTCACGCCAGTCATCCTCATCCAGGGGACCAACATCATTCTCCCAGGAGGCCTTCAATGTCGAGAGGGAAGGGGAACAGTGTGTGACCAGGGAGCGGTATATCTGAGAGACCTTCTTGTCGCCCAGGTCCCCCATAAAAAGTTTCGTCTCGATGGGGCTAAAGTCAGGGAGGTGCTCCAGGCCCACCAGGCTAGGGGTAAGAGCGTGGCGAAATTGGAGGTATCGGAAGAACTGAGACCTGGGCATGCTAAATTCAGAACTAAGGTCCTGAAAGGACTTAAGTGTAGTGCCAGAGAGGACATGGCCGAGGGACGAGATACCGATCGCGTCCCAGCCACCGAACCCGGACAGGGACATCAGCGCCGGAAGTAGGCCATTGCGCCACAGTGGAGTCTCGGCCGTCAGTCTACCCCACCAACCCATACGGTGCAGAGCCCGCAGCCAGACCGCGAAGACCACCTGGGTAACCTGCGGGAGCAGTCGCCTCCGCCTGGCCGAGTACAGCAGTGTGTGGAGGGAGGCGCCACCCATTAGAGAATGCTCCAGGGCATAGGCCGGATCACTACGGTCCCCATACCACCACTCGTTAAGCACAAGGAGATGGGAGGCCTGATAGTAAGACAAAATATCCGCGGTCGCCAAGCCACCGCAGTATGTAGAGAGAAAGCATGTGCGTAGTGCTACCCTGGATGCACCTCCGGCCCACAGAAATCGGCCCAGCACAGAGTCAACACTCCGGAACCACTGCGGGTCAATCTTATATGGATGATTCTGTAGTTGGTAGAGGAGACGAGGCAGGGCCACCATCTTAAAGATGGCCGACCTGCCGTAGATGTTAAGAGGCATACGCGTCCATGTCTTGATATCCATCTGGACCCGATCCCACACCGGCTGGACGTTCCTATCCCACGCCATCGTGGGCGAGGCAGAGAGGAAAACACCCAGGTACTTCACGCCATCCACAGCCACCTGAAGGGATGCAGCCCAAGGACAGTTCACCGCGTCACTTCCCAACACCCATAGGGTCGACTTGCGCGAGTTAAGGAAGAGACCCGTCGCCCGACCAAACTCTTGCATCAATTCCACAGGGGTGTGGAATTTATTGAAATATGTACTTGTCCATGGGACAAGTAGCTTCATAAATCTACTTGTCCTGTAACAAAATCCACTTGTCCCTTTGGTGCCACCTAGTGCGCCGTAAAATAATGTCAGGAATCTCATTATAGAAGAGCTCTGATAATAGCCTCTGTGGTAAACGTCAGGCTAATACTATATAGGAATTTGACATTTGGGGTTTTTCACCAGCTCTTCTCTAATCTTTTCCCATAGTGAGAAAGGTTGGAAATTTAATGGTAACAACAACAGGAGTAAAGTTTCTTCCAGGGCTGGGAAAATGGGGTTGGAGAAAAAGTGAACTTGTGAACACTCAATAGATTACCACTGGGGCACATTCATCTTTTCACATGCTAAAATGCAATTCACAAATATTTTCTAGGATAACGGTTTCCTGGCCTACTTATGGAAATTCATGTGAATTCATGAAAAACGTAAATCTGCATTAATATAAGGACATATATCATGGGTGCACTTTTGTTACTAATTCAATCTGAGGTAACCAAGACCTTTTGTTTTTATTAAAATGCTTTCTTCCTATCTATCGGCTGGATTAAGTGTGTATGACAGCATTTTGCTCTTTTACAAAGTAGTTTTCTTCAGTGCTAGGAATTTCTATGGCACTGTGGCCTTTATGAGCACTAATACTGTCTGTCTAGTAAGAACGCGCTGGCAAACAGCACCACGCCTACCTGATAATCCCCAGGTAGAGAAAGGAGCATAGAGCAGGCCAAGTGAGTAACCAGAAAATTAAAATATTCCTCCGTTTGATCCAAAGCTTATGCCACAAAGCAAGCGAATAAAATCATTGGAATCCTCTCTAGAATTGCTTTGCCTCTTCCATATAAGCATCTATCCATTCATCCTTTTACCCACTGATATCTAGCATGTCACCTTTACATTGTCATCCATTCATTCTTTAATCTATTAGCCTTTCACCAATATGTTCGTCCATCTGTTGATTTGTCAGTCCATCCGGTCATCCATATCCAAACCTACCCATCCATCTCCAACCTAACCATTTTAGCCATCCGTCCATCCTTTTGCTCATCCATTGATCCACCATCCCTTTCACTTTTCTATTCATCCTTTCACTCATCCATCCACCCTTCAACTAATCCATCAATCCATCCTTCCACTCATCCATCCATTTATCCTTTACACTTATCCATCCTTTCGCTCCCTAATCCATACACCCTGTAACCCATCCATCCATCCACCTTTTCCTTCATTATAACATCCTTTGTCCATCCACCATCCCCGTCACTCAACCATCCCTGTCACTCATTCATCGATCCATTTAGCCAGCCACACTTGCACTCACTCATCTTTTCACCCGCACATCTACCCATCCATCCTTTCACTCACACCCACCCTTTCACATTAATTATGAGCCTTTGTCTATCGAGCTGCAGACAGGAGAGGCCCACCAAGAGCTCCATCTCTACAGTAGCTGCTAAAGTGGGGCATTCACGAAGCCACTGTTCCAACCTATCGATCAAACTCATCCATCCTTTTGCTCATCCATCCATCCTTTTACCCCACACATCCTCCTTTTCGCTCATATTAATCCACCCTTTCACTCATCCCTCCATCCATCCTTTCACTCATCCATCATCCTCCTTTTCACTCGTATATCCTTCCACCCTTTCACTTCCTTAATTTGTTTTCTCTCATCCACCCTTTCGCCTCATCCATCTCCTGTATCGCTGATATATCCATCCACCCTTTCATCAATCCCTCCATCCACCTTTACACTCAACTATCCACCCATCCATCAATCAACCCTTCCACCCAGCCAGCCACCTACCCACTCACTAATTCATCCACCCATCCACCCACCCAGCCATCCATTTATTCATCTACTCTCTCTCACCCATTAATCCAAACCTTTTATTCAGCCATCCACTTTCACCCCATTATTCCCTTCATTCACCCTTGCACTTATCCATTCATTCTTTCACGCATCCATCCTTACATCCATCATTTCACTTTCATCCATGCATCTATCCATCCACCCTTTCACTCCACCCATTCATCCATGCACCTATCCATCCAGCCTTTCATTCATTCATCCATGCATCTATCCATCCACCCTTTCACTCATTAATTTATGCATCTATCATCCACTCTTTCACTTATTCATCCATGCATCTATCCATCCACCCTTTCACTCCACCCATTCATCCATGCACCTATCCATCCAGCCTTTCATTCATTCATCCATGCATCTATCCATCCACCCTTTCACTCATTAATTTATGCATCTATCATCCACTCTTTCACTTATTCATCCATGCATCTATACATCCACCCCTCTCACCGATTCATCCATGCATCTATCCATCCACCCTTTCACTCATTCATCCATGCATCTATTCATCCACCCTATCACTCTCTCACCCCGTCACAAACCCCTTTTAAATCCATTATGGGCTTTTGTGTGCGGACCTGCAGACTGAAGAGGCCCATGAAGAACTCCACAGCTGCTGTAGTTACTACGGAAGGGTGTTCAAAATGCCCCTGGTGCATGCACGAAGTGAGATGAGGGCCTAGTGCAAGGATAGAAATGGGGGTGGCCTTAGGCCTGCATGAAAGCCTCATGGAGAAATGTATGAGCTTTAATGTAAGCCCTGGATGACGTAAGATATGAGAGGCCATGGGGAGCGGGTAAGGGCTGTCAGAGAGGGCGGTGGGGTGGGATTAGCAGGTTTAGGCACCGGGTGAAACATAAGATGTACAGGAAAAGCAAAGTAGGAGGTGTACAGGAAAAGCAAATTGCAAAGAAGGGGGTACACGAGCTGCATGGGAAGGGAAAGCAAAGGGAGTTGAAGATGAACAGGGATCTTGGCGCTGTATGAGGCCCAAGAGTGGAGCAGAGATTAAAAAGCAGGGGTCATACAGTTCAGGTCAGAGCAAGGGGCCAAGAGGCAGATAAAGCAGCCTTCTGTTCTGGAGCTGCAGAAGCATGATGTTTGTCTCATGCTGAAAGAAAATAAAAGGAACAGGGGTGGGCCAGGGAGCCACGCGAGCCTTTGGAGCTGGCTGCAACTTTGAGTTCTGCTTTATCATGTTGTTCTTCTGTGCTGGGGAAATTAAAGTGCAGGCCCCAGCTTTTGCATTGACCCTGACACTGCCATTAAACTGCTCAGAGCTACTTATAAACATGGCTGTGACCAACAGGGTTGAACAGCATTGTATCGGATTACAGATAAGACTGTCTACTTGTCCTTTGGACAAAATACAAATTAAAACCTCTTGCCCTCCTTAGAAATCTAGATGTCTCGGGCGTCGGGAGATAGGAATTCCCCACCCCTGAATTCCAGGACACGAGGGCCCGTACGCTGCAGGTCAGTCATGAAGAATAGCACATCATCGGCATATAGAGCTATGCGGTCCGAATGTTCCGCCCCCCACACGAAGCCTCGATAAAGCACATCACGGCGCACCCGGGCGGCAAGCGGCTCCATGGCCAGCGCGAAAAGGTAAGGGGAAAGTGGACACCCCTGACGAGTGCCCCTGGTCACCGGAAACCAAGCGGAAGTGGCCCCTGAGACACGCACCGAGGCAGTGACATCTGTATAAAACAACTTGACATAGGAGACGAAGACCGGGCCTAGGTTCAGCAGCGGTAGGAGAGCAAAGAGAAAGGTCCAGCTAACCGAATCAAAGGCACTGTCGATATCAGCCAACAGGAGCGCCGCCTGATCCTCCGAAGACCCAATCGCGTCAATCGCAGCCTGCGCCCGCCGAATGTTGTGCCTTGTTGCCCGGCGCGGCATAAAGCCCGCCTGATCCGGGTGAACGAGGGCCGTAATGTGTGGAAGCAGGCGGTTCGCAAGCGCCTTGGCCAGGAGCTTGGCTTCAAAGTTAATGAGGGATATGGGGCGATAAGATTCATGTCGATCAGGGGGCCTACCCGGCTTCTGGAATACCACAATTTCGGCATGGCGCCAATCCGGTGGGAGGCGGCCGTGCTCCCGCGCCTGTTCCAGGGCCCGCATGTAATGCGGCCCGAGCTGCAGATAGAATTTCTTATAGAATTCACTGGGAAATCCGCTCGGCCCCGGTGCTTTGCCCACATTCAGTTGACCCAACGCGTCGCCCAGCTCCTCAGCCGTTAGGGGAAGATCCAGGGCATCGCGTATTTCATCGTACACAGTGAGCGGGGGGACTGTCGCGAGGTAGCCCGCGATGTCGTCGGGGGAGAGAGTCTCCCGGGCGGCATACTGGAGCCCATAATAGCGCGCAAAGCTCGTTGCAAGAGTTGCGGGGTCCATAATCGCCACCCCGGCATCGTCAACAAGTCCCGGTAGAGTGAGAGGCTGCAAGGTCTGTTGGCAAAGCCTGTGGAGCATAGAGCAAGACTTGTCGCCCCACTGGTACACTCTACTACGTGTGGCCAACCACGCCTGGCGAGCCTCATCCAATAAGACCGAGGAGTAAGACTGCTGTGCCTGTAGGAGCAGCCGCAGCAAAATATCATCGGCAAGAACCAACTTTTTAATAATTTTTATCTATTGTGTTAATAAAACTTAAGTCACTGATTCCTTTTTTGGATTTATTTAGTAATTTTTTCTCCTCTGTCACCGTTCCATGAGCCTTAAGCATTGAATTGCCGAGGTTGTTATCTTTCATAAATTGCTTTTCCCTGACCTAGGAATTACTATATTCACATATTCAGGGGGTCCTTGTTACCTATAAATACCCCTGTTATAGTGACACCTTGACTCCTCTGAAGAAGGCATGTAAAAGGTATGAGCGCGAGTGGAGGAAAGACTATGCTCCTGGAAAAAAAGCTGACTATCTAGCCGAACTTAAAACATATCATAGAGCTGTATGCAGGGCTCGAGCGGAGTACTATGCTTCTGAGATTAAATTGAGCTCCAACCTCGCTAAAGTCATCTTCAAAATTCTCAAAGATCTCAGTGCCAAAAAATCTCCAGCGCCTATTCCTACGTCAGAACCTCAATGTGAAGAATTGGCCTCCTTCTTCGTGGAGAAAATACGGGCTATTTATCAATCTTTTCCTTCCACGACTATGCCCGGTCCATCTCTTTTCATTAGACCAGCCCTAGCCTCTAATCTGACGACTATCCCCGAGATTTCCTGGGAAGAATTTAGCAAAGTGACTGTGAAAATTAAGTCCGGCTCTACGGCCGACCCACTCAAACCTGCTCAGTTCAGAGAATCCTCTCTGCCCTCATGGCCCCGCTACACCAGCTGATTAATGCCTCTTTCTCATCTGCCATTGTTCCGGTGAAATGGAAACAGGAGTGGGTCTCTCCCATCCCTTAAAAACCTAGTTTAGACCCTGTGAAGCCTGAAAATTTCAGGCCTATCTCTCTTCTTCCCTGGGTAGCGAAGGTGGCAGAATCGCATGTTAATACTATACTCACCAACGTCCTGAGCTCCAATAACATTCTGTACGAAACGCAACATAGTTTCCTCCCCGGTCATAGTACCAAGAACGTTTCTTGGCCATGACGGAACACCTGCGGAGTATCCTTGACCATGGTCAAAAGGCGGCATTGTGATCCTGTTAGATCTCAGTCCCGCCTTTGACACTGTATCCCACAAGGTTCTAATCCACCGTCTTGAGGAGGCAGGGATCACTGATCTGGCCCTTGCTTGGTTCAGATCCTTTCGGACGGAGAGGTCCTTTTGTTTTTCCACCCCTCCTTTCCTATCTCAAGTACATCTTATTGAGCAGGGCATCCCCCTAGGCTCGGCATTGAGCCCCAGATTGTTTAATCTTTATGTTCAGCCGCTAGCTGATGTCACCAGACAATGGGACCTCACCATCGTCTCATATGCTGATGACACGCAGCTAGTGGTTGCCCTAACTGAAGGATCGGCCACAAATGTCTCCAGGTTTTAAAGTGGCCTTATTGCTGTGGCAGAATGGATGACATCTAACTGTCTGCAACTAAATGCAAACAAGACAGAGGTGCTACTGGTTGGAAAAAACGTAGACCTATGGGGCGATCACTGGTGGCCCAATGCTCAGGGTAAAGCCCCAGAACCCAAAACAGAAGTCAAAAACTTGGGGGTGGGGGTGGACTCCTCCCTTAGTTTTTGCTTACATACAAAAAAGTCGCTGCTACATGCTTTGGCATTTTATGAGGTCTAAGACCTATTTTAAAGTTCTTTGACTCATCTACAAGGCAGCTGATAGTGCAGTCCACGGTTCTTTCCCGATTGGACTAGGCTTGTTACTTGCTTCTGGGAGCCAATCAAGCTGAGATCTCTCGGATGCAGCGCACTCAAAATGCGGCTGCCAGAGCTTTAGTAGGCCTTCCCCGATTTTGCTCCATCTCTGACACCATCCGAAGACTCCATTGGCTCCCTATGGCTCAGCGAATTCAGTTTAAGACACTATGCCTTTCTTTTAAAATCTTAAAACTTGCTACTCCTAAAATGCTCTGCAACCTTTTGACCCCGTATGTTCCACCTTGCGTATTACGCTCTGCAGGTCAACATCTGGTCAGGGTACCCCGGATCATGCGCTGCCGAGCAGGAGGACGCTCCTTCCGCTATTTAGAAGCAAAATTGTGGAACTCATTACCAGCCCACATACGAGAGCAGGAAGGCCTGTTGGACTTCAGAAAGGCAATCAAAGCCCACCTCTTCCCCCTAAACTAAGCTTTTCTGGAATTATGCCCTGCTGAATCTCACCTGAGTCAGTTATCTATCTGCTACAACGCGCCGGGACGCCCCTTTGCTGGGGCAGCTGTGCGCTATATAAGCTATTTTAACATAACATAACATTGGCTGCGGTAGACTTGACATTAATTTCTACCTCATCTCGGGTAATGGGCACTCCATGTCATCCCCACTGGATATTTAAAGAGAACGAAGGTGCATGCCTGTTTTAAACTGATTCAGGAATATCTAATACTTTTTAACTATTGGTGCTACGGTGCCGCACTCGCTGTTATACCAAGTGCCTGTAGAGAATACTATGAAGTACTAGCAAGAGAACTTACTAGCACCGTGCCCTGTTCACGGAGTTTCAAAACAAACCCTCATTCAGGGCCTACAGAAGAGACATATGGAATAATGATACATGTTTTTCAACAATATGTTTATGATTGATATCATGCGTAGGATATGAAAAAAATTGCAAATATACTGTGATTGGATTTATATTTATGGCTTTATGTAAGACTTGATAGTTAAAACTTATGTTAAATAATACAGTATATGTATGGATCTAATTGAGCAAGTGTGTTTTGTTTGAATATTTGTTTATGATTGAGGGTTTGGTTTGAAACCCAGTGAAAAGTACAAGGTGCTAGTAAGTTCTCTTGCTAGTACTTCATAGTATCCCCACTGGATAGCCAGCCAGTGCCAACCGGCGCAAGAGAGAATCTCCTCATGCTCGGGATACTTCCTCTCAGCCATAGTCCTGTCTGCACCTCCATCCTTCAGGGTAATGAGCTTCCTCCCTTGGAGGTTAGCTAACAGCACAGACCCCATGATATTTGGATGGATGCACCTAGGGACATCTGTGTCCCCTTCCAAAATGGTGATTGCTGCTAGATTGTGTCCAACAAGGGGCCATTACCCAAGTTAACAACTCACTATAATGGGTGCCGCTGGGACACGTCTGTCACCTGACAGTTCTTTAGTGAATGCCCCCTCAGTGTGACCCCTGTAGCAAGTTATCCCTTTGAGCTTGAAAGGATGTTCTTTTTCTTTTGTACTGACTTGAAACCCAATTCTTTTTTGCTTGCGTCCTATCCATGGGAATTTTATCAGTTCCTACGTATTAAGTAGGACTGTGTATTATGGACAACATAAACGTCAAAATATGGGAACTTGGTTCACAAGTATCATCAGGAATTGTTGGCCTGGTTCCTAGCTAGCTCACAGTGCCCCATCTGAATCCCCTAAACTCACTAGGATACCAGATGGTATCAGCAACCACGAACATGACCACTTTTTTACTCCCCACAGGAAACATGGAAACAGACCCACCCTTTTGTTGTTTACTTTTGCATGCCCAAGGTAAACACAAGAAAGATACAAATTGGCTTTTCAAACATTTATTGAAACAATCGTATTCTTGTGTAAAATGAGTGTGTTGCAATTATCAGGCAAAACAAGCAAAGCAGTGTAACCAGCATTACAAGAATGGTTAAAAGACAAAGATGTAATGCTTTCCCTTTTGGGTCCACTTTGGTTCTCCCTTAGTTTTGTATTTTAGGGTTCCTCTGCTCGCTCTGCATAGCCACATATAACACATTTGTGTTTTTATTTAAGACTATGCTATACAGGTTTGTTATTCAGGGACTATTCTTGGGATTTCGTCTACATATTTCACTCAAAGTGCTTGAAACAAATAACAACATAGTGTACTGCTTTCTTTGCTCGTCCAGCAACAGCTCCTTACATTTAGACATAACACGGTCGCATAACTGCAACTCCAGCACAATAGTTTTATGATATAATCAGTGTTCCGTCCCCTTGGGGGCAGAGAGGAGAATTCCGGCAGAGGGGACTGTTCTGGAATGACAGCAGTGCCCGATATGCAGCCCTGCGTAAACTAAGTTTACACTCATGATGCGGACCATCTTACTACTTACACTAGGTATGGGGTCTATGGCCAATCCCAGAGATCCCAAATGTATCCCTCTGCTCACATAGTAAGGGTAGAACTAGACACATATGTAATTTGCCATGGTTGGGATGTTGGTCCTATACAATCAGATTAGTAATTCTAATAACTTTTAGTTGCATCTGTCTAATGATCGCAGCACATTTGCTTCATAATAAAATATGATAGTTTCAATAAATGTATTTTAAACATTTGTTGTGTCCTTCTTGTGTTTAGAATGGGCATGCATGAGTGAGTAAGTGAGTAACTAAAGGGGATGATCCGTTTCCACAGTGCCCTTGGGGATAGAGGGTCGCGTTTGAGCTTGCTGAAATCACCTGTTACTCTGGAAAGATTAGGCGTTCAGGTGAGGCACTGTGTGCTGCCAGGATTGGGCCGACAAGTACTGACGTTGTTGAGAGACTCAGTCCCTAAACTCTGATGTCCTGTCGTCCTAACAAACAGTTCTGTGTGACCAACGGAATCAGTGCAACAAGTTCACCATTGTAACATTACTGTGTGGTTATATGATTATATTATTCTACTCCTACCTAACACTATTTATACGATTGCTAGCATAGTGGGAGTACCCTTTGTCAGATACCTTGGGTTAGCCTAAACTGCCATACCTGACTAAGATGTATCACAAAGCCAGCCTGTGTAGAATGGTTAGCATCCTTTTTTTTTTTTGCATCAGTCTTTGTGCGTGTGTTAAATTTTAAGGCAAATACAATTCTGTTGTGTTTAGATATTTCGAAGGCACACGGTTTGATTTTAAAACCTGCAAGTTCCACTCAATTCCATAATCGTTCTCAGTTGACTTTGTCCATGCTGTAAGAGAGAAGTGCCATTCAGTGTAACATACATATGCATAAGATACAATATTACTTAACGATTATATATGATTTGGCCATGCTGTCATGCCATTGTCCACAACAGCCAATGCATTTTCCAAGATAATCCTGTCAATTTATATTAATCTTAAGCTTTCAGCGGCATCCACAGCTCATTGTAAGTGGTGTAGATGAATCTTTTAGAATGTGGTGACCTAGGACCCAACAAGAAATCTTGTAAATCCATGTAATCAGAAAGTAAATATAGATGTTCCTTAACCCTTTCCACGCGGGGCTAATTCCCCCGCGGTGGAGCTGTGCTTATGACGAGCTGAGCTCATCATGACTCCGCCCACTCCTTTAGAATGCCCGCACAGGCGGGGAATTACCCCCGCGTGGCCGGCAGCGGCAGTGCCTCATGGCGAGCTGAGCTCGTCATGAGCATGCAAGGGTTTAACTGCAGATAATGTGGAATGTTGTAACCATTGCTGTGTTGAAGCAGGTTCTGATTATCAAAAAGGAGAACAGCGAGGCTTGGCAATCAGTAACAGTTTAAATGCAATTAAACAATAATGATCAGGAACAGCAGCCACATCTCCTACAGCTGCTTGCTGAAATTCCCTTTGCATTAGGTACATGGCATGCTTTATACTGTACACCCGGTGCGATAAAGTGGAGCTTGTCCCACTTTGGGCAGGAAATACTGGTACAGTGGGTCATAAATTGTGTGTTTACATGCTTAATCCCACTCTGATAGAAGGGACCATAAATACTAACAGAAAGTCACATTCTGAGGTGGTCCAGGTGGCTGCGTGGTAACCCATTCGCAAACGGGAAGGGGTCCCCTCTGCAAATGCAGGGGAAAATATTTTTGAAGGTTCCCAGGGGCCACTCCCTGCCTTAAAAAAATGAAGGGAAGGGGTCCCGTTTGCAAATGCAGGGGTAAAATTTTTTAGGGGTCCCAGGGACCACCACCTGCCCTTAATAAAAGAAACATAAATGTTTCTTTTTTTTCTGAAATGCATCCCCTTTTCCTCTAAGGAAAACGGGCTGCTTTAAAAAAAACTGCTTTATTTAAAAGCAGTCCCAGACATGGAGGTCTGCTGAACCTTGCAGGCCACCATCCCTGGGACAGCCAGCCATTCCCAATGGGGTTGCAAATTGCGAGCGCCTCATGAATATTCATGAGGCATGCAATTTGCAACCCCATTGGGAATCGCTAACAGTGTCTCAGACACTGTTATACATGGCATTTTCCGACTCTCAAATTGCAACTCGCAATCAAGCGCAATTCGCGAGTCACAAATTGTCAGTGTTGTACATCTGGCCCCTGTGTCTCCATCACATGAAGTGCTAGGGGTGAACAGAGGGCGGCTGTGTTATGTTAATTGGTTAAAGTGAATTTAGATAGCGTAGGCAACAGTTGTTCTGTGGTGGGCTGGACTCCTAAGAGCGGGATCTTTCTATAAATTAATCAGAAGCTAACATTACCCCATCTAATGAGTGTCTTGAGCATGGACGGTTTCTCTTTCTGTCTTGAGGTTCGATCGTGTCCCCTGGCATTGGCTGTCCTAATCAGGTGTATTCCCCCTGTTTTCTGGGTAGCCTTCTTCACACAGGCACATATTAGTTGAAGGTTGCATCACAGCAAGAGTAAGATTACAACCACTGGTAACAAGGCTTTGCATAAGTCTGCGATAATCCTTGGTACCCAGGTAAACAAACCTGTGAACAATTCTATGTTTGGGGCACCTCCTTCTTTAATCATGACCTTCTGTAGGTTGTGCAGTGTTTGGATGGCGATTGACAGTGTGCAACTGTATAGGCCTTTCATGGGGATGAATGTACAGCATGCTGTACCTATCTTGGCGCATTCACACCCTTCCATTATGCTCATTAAGTCCAACACATACCAGTGCTGCCTCACCAGGAGACAGATGATGCACATTTTTTATTTTCGTTGAGGCCATCTTCGGTGGTGTTCTGCAGGCCCGGATCTCTGTACTGAGATTAATGTATGACATTGTTGCGCATTCTGTCCATCAACTTTTGTTTTTGCATCTGTCTCCCCGAGTGTTACGAGTATGCCCAGACGTGGTTCCTGTGCTCTCCATGCCACTGGAATCAAGCTATCCTGGCTGAACAGGGGTGAAACCCCGAAACCGGTCTTAGGATACTTGTTTACAGTCCAGGGAGGACCTGGCTTGGCAGTTTGGGTTGGACTGTTCCCATGAGGCACAGGTTCTAGACTGATTTACATATAGGTGGGTTCAAACTGGAATGGCATGGAGAGCAAAAAAACGATGGATTGAGGCACAGCGTCAAGACTGATTTGCATATGGCTGGGTTCAAACTGGAATGGCATGGTGAGCAAAAGAACAATGGATCTAGGCCCAGATCTCTGTACTGGGGTGAATGTGTGACATTGTTCTGCATTCTGTCCCTCAACTGTTGTTTTGTGGGCCGTTACAGATGAGGAGCTATGCCGCTGAGTGCCCGTATTTGCCGTCCTACGAGAATCATCTCTACAGCTATTGTGGGCCGCTACAGCTGAGGAGCTGTGCCGCTGAGTGCCCGTATTTGCCGTCCTACGAGAATCATCGCTATCGCTATTGTGGGCCGCTGCAGCTGAGGAGCTGTGCCGCTGAGTGCCTGCCTTTGCCATACTACAAAAATCGATTCAGAAAAGGGGGTGGTGATGAACAGAGTGTCTGAATTAAGCAGACCACTCTTACCCAGTCCAAAGATCAGGGCTTGATCCATCACCGTTATTAATCTCACTGCACCATCCCAGCTCAGAACCTGGCTATATGCAAATCAGTCTGTCCCTGGCCCAGTGCATCATGGGAACAGGGCAGACTAAACTACCAAGCCAATTCTTCACCAGAAAGGAGACAAGCTACCAGGGACCGGTTTCTGGCATTTCAGCCGTCTTCGGCCCGGCTTGCTTGAATCCTGATGGTGCAATGAGAAAGGGACTCATGTCTGAGTATACCCTGCCACACCTATAGTGGCCAAAAACGATTCAGAAAAGGGGGTGGTGATGAACAGAGTGTCTGAATTAAGCAGACCACTCTTACCCAGTCCAAAGATCAGGGCTTGATCCATCACCGTTATTTATCTCACTGCACCATCCCAGCTCAGAACCTGGCTATATGCAAATCAGTCTGTCCCTGGCCCAGTGCATCATGGGAACAGGGCAGGCTAAACTACTAAGCCAATTCTTCACCAGAAAGGAGACAAGCTACCGGGGACCGGTTTCTGGCATTTCAGCCGTCTTCGGCCCGGCTTGCTTGAATCCTGATGGTGCAGTGAGAAAGGGACTCATGTCTGAGTATACCCTGCCACACCTATAGTGGCCAAAAATGATTCAGAAAAGGGGTGGTGATGAACAGAGTATCTGAATTAAGCAGACCACTCTTACCCAGTCCAAAGATCAGGGCTTGATCCATCACCGTTATTTATCTCACTGCACCATCCCAGCTCAGAACCTGGCTATATGCAAATCAGTCTGTCCCTGGCCCAGTGCATCATGGGAACAGGGCAGACTAAACTACCAAGCCAATTCTTCACCAGAAAGGAGACAAGCTACCGGGGACCGGTTTCTGGCATTTCAGCCGTCTTCGGCCCGGCTTGCTTGAATCCTGATGGTGCAGTGAGAAAGGGACTCATGTCTGAGTATACCCTGCCACACCTATAGTGGCCAAAAACGATTCAGAAAAGGGGCTGGTGATGAACAGAGTGTCTGAATTAATCAGACCACTCTTACCCAGTCCAAAGATCAAGGCTTGATCCATCACCGTTATTTATCTCACTGCACCATCCCAGCTCAGAACCTGGCTATATGCAAATCAGTCTGTCCCTGGCCCAGTGCATCATGGGAACAGGGCAGACTAAACTACCAAGCCAATTCTTCACCAGAAAGGAGACAAGCTACCGGGGACCGGTTTCTGGCATTTCAGCCGTCTTTGGCCCGGCTTGCTTGAATCCTGATGGTGCAGTGAGAAAGGGACTCATGTCAGAGTATACCCTGCCATCACCACCCCCTTTTCTGAATCATACTACAAAAATCATCGCTAACAATGTTGTGGGCCACTGCAGCTGAGGAGATGTGCCTCTGAGTACCCACCTTTAAGCCCCGTACTTTCACAGCTGTGCATCACTTAGTGCCAGCTGCAATGTTTAGGTCTGCGCAATTGCGCATATGGATTCTGCTGCATTGACAGCTGCCCTGACACTTTGGACATAGGGCATTTTGAACCCCTTTGAGAAGGCCGGTTGGCCAGAGGGACTGTCAGGTTTGTAGGGCGCCAAGCCCTAATGTGATGGATGTGGTGCTAGGAAATGTGATTTATGCAGTATGATTTACGCGCCCTGTTTTATGCCTCTAAATGTGGTTTATGATTATGAGGTTTTGAATACTGTATTTATGTTTGAGTTATCCTCTACTGTGGTTTATGCTAGTGAGATTATTTCCTAGGGTGAGTTATGCTTAGGAGGTCATGGGCTAATATGTTTAGGCTTATGAGGCTGGCGCAGGATATATTTCATGCCTAATGTAATACAGTGGATAATATGATTTATGTTACAGGATGATGCTGAGTCCAGTGTTTGCCATTAATTTCTGGTTGCGTTCCAAGCTTATTATATGTTCTCCGTATCTCTACTAAGTGAAGGTTCTGACAATGGTCCAAGTGGCCCTGTCATGTGTATATAATCCCCTGTAAATATTGCCCAGTGCCAGTTGGCACAGTGTATATTGTGTGATTACTATTCTAATGTGTTTTATGATAATACAAAGGCTATTTTTTATGTAACCTTGTGTGGAGTTCCTTTTGTGATGTGCCTAGTATGTTGTTGCTGTGTGGATTGTGCAAATGCTTTACACATGGCCTCCGGGATAAGCCTGACTGCTCGTGACAAGCTACCAAGCGGGTGAGCAGGGGTTATCTTTGGCGTGTAACTCCCTTGCTCTGACTAGAGCAATAGTTTCTGCCTGGATACGGCTCAAGTCCTAGCGAACCAGAAATCCCATTTCTAACAAGTCTCATCTATGTGCTCGATTGACATCCACCAGCTGGTTGGAGTCACGTGTTGGGAGCTTTCACTAAATATTCAGTGATGACAAAATAATCGTATTTCTTCCGGGAGCAGCGCGCGTCCGTCTGACAGCTTCTTAGATGAGTTAAAGCAAACGTAAGACATTAAGTCAGATACCATGGTAAGGTAGAAAAAGACAAAAAGTACACACTTCTTCGCAGCAGGGATACCAAGGTATATCACTGGCTGTGATGAAATCTCTATTATAAATGCTGCAATCTTCCAACAAATACTTGAACCATCACTAGGAATGTGGCAAAGATAACTTAACTAACAGAAACATAAAGGCAGAAGTTGGAACTTCAAGTGATCCAGTGTGAACAGGAAAGTATTGTGAATGGAGCTGCATTTGTTATATACTTCCTGAAGTGTTACCTTTATTACATACATCGTTTCCTTTGTCATATACTGCCTGAAGAGTTGCAGTTGTTATACACTTTGTAAAACCCAAGTGACAGCTGCATATCCTGATCATCTCTTTTTCCACAATGTCTTCTTGTTTAAATCTTGACAATGTGCGTCTTCCTAAAGCTCTACCTCTAGCAAATGAGTGCTCCGTGAATGCCCTTTCTTTACTAAGTTATCACCTCCTTTTCTGAATTAAGATGCGGCATGTTCAATAGAACATTTAGTTATATATCTGTGTATGGTGAAATATCTCATGGTTACTTTAAAAAATGGTAAAGAAGAGATGGCTTTTACAAATAGTTTAATATTGTATATTTAGAATCTCTTACATTTCGATTTAGTGATTTTAAATTTCTTTACATCCAACAGGAAACCAGCCTTGAATGGACAAATGATTGTGAATAATGACTTTAATCGTGTAAATCTGCAAAAAGTCATCAGAAAAAATTAGCTCCAATATTCAGGTAAAGAGCTGCACAGAATGAGGAACCTGAACATAAACTGATAGATCCTGGAAGAAGCAGTCCAGAGCAATTCAGTGGATTTGAGAGGCTGAGCTGTGCACCTCCACGCCACAAGACGAAGAAATGACCTCTAGAAAATGAATGCAACTACAATAACAACTAACCACTGCCTGTATTATCAAGACTCCAAGATTTAATCATTGGATCGGTGTGAGGTGGATACAGCATTGTTCTGTTTCCTGTAATGATGGCAGACCACCATTCAGTGCGCTAGGTATATTGTAAACTATTTCTGGCTAAACCACAGGAGCGAGAGAAAAGCACAATGAAGTGGAGCCAGACAACTGAAGGGTAAAGGAAAGAGAGTATCTCTGATCTACAAGACTAATCTTCACTCATAAACATGCAAAATCATTATACAATCTAAAGACATAACCACATACAAAGAAGCTTTACTTGCCACAATTATATCATATGTAGTCGGTGAGTCTTGCATTTCGTTGTGAAATCTGAAATCAAGCATCCAAAATACCACACACATGCAGGGAATGTGAGAATAACACAAGTGCTTTATCAACCGTGTTAGCTCCTCAAGAAACACAGTCATGGGATGCAGACAAATATAAACCCGACCCAGTGACACTAACCAAGAAAGAAGAATCATACACAAGCAGCAAGAGCATTATTTTATCAACACTACTAAAGAGCCATCAACAAACACACACAGGAGATGCAACGTGCAATTGCAACAAATGTGTGAAAAACTTTAGTCAGTTAGCACTCCTAAAAGATCATCAGCGGACACATATGGCGGAAAAACCATACCATTGCAATGAATGTGGGAAGGCATTCAGTTGGTTATCACAACTCCAAATACATCAGCGAACACACACAGGGGAAAAACCATACCATTGCAATGAATGTGTGAAGAAATTCAGTCAGTTATCAAATCTACAAACACATCAGCGAACACACACAGGGGAAAAACCATACCATTGCAGTGAATGTGTGACGAGCTTCAGATGGTTATCACAACTCCAAACACATCAGCAAACACACACTGGGGAAAAAGCATACCATTGCAGTGAATGTGCGAAGAAATTGAGTCGGTTATTAGACCTCCAAGTATATAAACAAACACACTCTGGTGAAAAATCATACCATTGCAATGAATGTGGAAGTAGTTTAAGTGATTCCTCAACTCTCAGGATTCATCGGCGAACACACACAGGGGAGAAGCCATTCGAGTGCAGTGAGTGTGTGAAGTGCTTTAGTCAATTATCATCCCTAAAATTACATCAACGAACACACACAGGGGAAAAACCATACCATTGCAATGAATGTGTGAAGAGCTTCAGTCGATTATCACACCTACAAATACATCACCGAACACACACCCGGGAAAAACCATACCATTGCAATGAATGTGGAAGTAGTTTTAGTCAATCCTCAACTCTCAAGATTCATCAGCGAACGCACACAGGAGAAAAACCATTCCAGTGCAGTGAATGTGTGAAGCGATTCAGTCAATTATCACAACTCCAAACACATCAGCGAACACACACTGGGGAAAAACCATACCATTGCACTGAATGTGTGAAGAGCTTCTGTCTGTTATTTCAACTCCAAATTCATCAACGAACACACACTGGGGAAAAACCATACCAATGCAATAAATGTGTGAAGAGATTCAGTATGTTATCAAATCTTCGAAAACATCAGCAAATACACACAAGAGAAAAACTATACCATTGCCATGAATGTGTGAAGAGCTTTAGCCAGTTATCACAACTCCAAATACATCAGCGAACACACACAGGAGAAAATCCATACCATTGCAATGAATGTGTCAAGAGATTCAGTCAATTATCACACCTCAAAATACATCAGCGAGCACATACTGGGGAAAAACCATACCATTGCAATGAATGTGCGAAGAGCTTCAGTCGTTTATCACAACTCCAAATACATCAGCGAACACACACAGGAGAAAAACCATACAATTGCAATGAATGTGTCAAAAGATTCAGTCAATTATCACACCTCAAAATACATCAGCGAACACATACTGGGGAAAAACCATACCATTGCAATGAATGTGTCAAGAGCTTCAGTCAATCATCACACCTCAAAATACATCAGCGATCGCACGCACATGGTAGAAACCATTCCATTGTAGCAAATGTGGAAGTAGTTTTAAGGAATCTTCAAAATTAAGGAATCATCAGCGAATACACACTGGAGAAAAGCCATTCAAGTGCAGTGAGTGAGTGAAGTGCTTTAGTCAATTATCAGACCTACAAAGACATCAGTGAACACACGCGGGTGAAAAACCCTACCACTGCAGTGAATGTGGAAGTAGTTTTAGTGACCCAACAACATTAAGAAATCATCAGCGAACACACTTAGGGAAAAAGCCATTCAAGTGCACTGAATGTGCGAAGAGCTTTAGTCGATTATCAAATCTACGAAGACATCAGAAAACCCATACAGGGGAGAAAACCATACCATTGCAGTGGACTTTAGAAGTAGTTGTGAAAAGAATTTTCAGCTAACTACAGGGATTAGTGATAAAACCTATAAACACAACACACTTGAATAAGTTTAACAAGCACAGACTGGAGCATATATGTAGCTGGTTTTGGTGTTTGGCCATTTTGTGCAACAACTGGTTCAATGACAGCTGCTAGAGAACAACGTCCAAAGGCACGAGAAGTCAAAGTAGGAAAATTTAACCTGTAACTCTGAGAGTTAATGCGTGCAGTTCAGAACATTTACTTGCGAAGCCCTGACACAGGAAACAATGATGCTCATTTCGATCATCACATGCATCTGTTAATGCACCCATCAAAGTGGCACTTCCCCAGAGGTGTCCAATATCAAGCTGGACCCTTTGGAAATTTGCTGGCTCACCACTGACTGTAAATGATTCACAGTGAGATTAATTGTATCTGATTATATTTTAGACGTTTCTATTTACAGAGAATTACCCAACCAACTCCTAACTGGTTAAAGGACAGAACCAGTGCATGATGGCGAAATGATTGATCGGAAAGAGAGCTGTTGAAAAGTTTAGTTCTAAAAAGGTTTCTGAAAGCTAGACAGTTAAATAAAGAATCTTGAGCAGTAAAGAGTTCTAGCTCCTAGGGTCCAGAACTATCCATTCCCTGCTTTACATTTCTTGAACCCTGACACTGGAAAATAAATCTGGATTCAGAAGTAAAAGAACACAAAAGATACTGAATTTTGACACAAATGATCTTCAGGTTCGTTTTTACATGCAAAAGAAACCCTTGTTTTATAAACTGCCAGGGTATGAATGGACATACAAAGTATGTGCTGCCTCGTGAGCAAGCAGTGAAACTTTGTGATGCAGTTGGGACGTCCTCCGACCACAAATAAGATAGATCGTAGCATTCTGAATCATCTGTAAGGTGCTTTTGTGTTGCTGGAGCTGCCAAATAAACAGTGTTCTCATAGCCTTGCCTTGCTTAGAGGAATGTGTTCACAAATATAATATGCACATCAGAATAAAGGATACATCTTCAGTAGCCAAAGATAGTAGAAACTAATGCTTTCCACCAAGGTCATTTTAACAAAGTGCTGAGTCCGGGAAGTTCTTCCTGCTGCCGACCATCATCATCACCACCGCCACCACCCAACCAGTGAGGAACAACAAGAAGACTGCTCTTCAGCACACCCATCCTATACATAACACACTACAGGGGTTTGCTCCAGGGTCAAACTCACTTTACCTTCACGTTAACAGCACCACGTTCTAAACTGAACAAGTGGTTTGTACGGCCATTAGTGGCATAATACATTTGAAACCCAATACTTTATAAATCTATATTAATAATACATAACCAAACATCCAAACACCACCCATGTATGGACATCCAAGAGCCTTTAAAAACCACACTACAGAGGTGTGTACCAGGATCAAACTCAATTTATTGTAACGTTACCGTGAACTAAATTATGATACAGCAAGTACAGTCATGATGCAATGAAATGTACACAATGATGACTAGATTTTACATATTACTAACAAATGTATGTTTTTTGATATGTAATGAAAACAAAAAAAATGTTTTTGAATTCATGGTATTTGACTGCTGATTGTATGGAAAGAGATGTTAAATGTGATTTCTTCCCTAAACTATAAAGATAGAGAGGCGGTTGAGATGGTAATTCGTCTCCTTCTGTATTAATGAAGAGAGAAATGCTACCAGTAATACTGAGATCTAGGCTTCACTCCTGTGTTGGAAACTTAATTCAGTCGTTTTTACCCAATAAATACCAGATTTATTTTGGAAAATGAAAAATATGCGTGTATCGTGGCACTCCTCTCGTTAATAATCCATAAAAATGCTACAGAATGCTGAGTACTTGAAAGCATTCTCCCATACGAGGGATTTAAATATGCATTTGTCAAATACAAAATTGACTTACATTTTTACTTTAAGGTTCTCATACAGCGCTTCTTTATCCAATAATGCCTGATGGGTTTTCTCCGAGAGCCCCTTCTCCTTCGGAAGAAGTTTTTCATCGACAGACCCAATGTGATCTCCAATGGAAAGATTACAGTCTCTCCAACTCTAAACAGGGCTGGTGGGAGGACCGTTGGTTTGGCTGGTATAATGCTTTGTTTAATTTTTGATAGAGAGCCCTTTTCACCACACCCTGAATCCCGCCCGTCTTTCTTTAGTGATTTTTGTATTTTGAGTTACATTTGAAGACTGTCCCCCTCATTTATAGATTAACAGGTGCTCCACGGTCTGCCAGAGGAGCAGGCATAACAACTTCCACTACCCATTGGACTACCGTCCACCATATTTAGCAATCTCCACCAACCTGGCTATCCCTGTGTCTTCAGAGGAGCAACAGGAGCTCCGCTAAAAGCACCTAACGTTTGCTGAGTGGCTGCCATGTTTCACACGGGTGCCCAGCAGACTCTTTTGTTTTACTACTAAAGTGAAAGTTTGCTTTTACTTTTTGTAAAACCAATAAATGATGTACTTGGTACACTGAGAGATTTCTACAAGGGAGTCTGGGTAATTTTTCTAGTTTTTTTCAGTTTGAGACAGCCAGTTCGTAAGCGTTTTCACACCTCGTCCTTAAGTAACTGTATCGTAAGTATCAAAACAGTCATTGACAGTAGCCCAATAAGCGTTTTATTCCTGCGTCAATTTGTTAAACAGTTTCAAAATACTTGGCAGTAGATAACAAAGGGCGCAGGGCGTGGTCTTTGGAGTTTCGTGGCTCACTGGTTAGAGGCGGCAGACCCGTAAGCAGAGAACGGCCCGGGACCAGGGTTCAATTCCCCACGCGGCAGGGTCGTGGACCAGGGTCGAAACGGACTCGATAATTCTCGCCTCGGTGCCTACTCTAACCAGGGAACACACTCGGCAACTCTGGGCATTAAGCTTGCCTCATCTCTACAACGGCCCCCCACAGACGCCAGGGATGCCTGGTTTCACCTTGGAGATACCCAGAAAGGGGCCATCTCACAGGGAAAACCAGGACGGGTTCCCCAGCGGTCTTCAGCGCCAGTATACTCCATGGAGTCCCAGTGCGCTTTACAAGTACACCCACATTTACATTTACATTTTCGGGAAAATAGTCTTCGTCTCTCTCTTTCTCTTGGTCACTCTTCCCCGTAGGACACTCGTACCGACGTCTCCCAACAGGCAAACAGAGGAACACTACAGTCACAAACTGTATATATTCTTAAAGCTCTATGCGTGCACCCGTCATCAAGAACTTGGGGTCACCGAGACTCGTAATATCTTTATTAAGGAGGAAGGGTCGGGTAGTGAGGAATGGGGAAGGGAAAGGAAAGCGTGTTTCGCATGCAGCGTGCACCACTCTATTTATGCCACAAGCCCAACAATCCTGTGCCCTCCAACCTCCTCCTCCACCGTTCTCCCCACGTTACTTGCCTGGAGCTACGGTCCCCGGTGACCGTAGCAATGGGTATCGCGGTGTCCTGTTGCTTGGAGGGACAGCCGGATACGAGTGCGGTGTGTGTTGGGAAAACCTCCCGTGGGTCAGCTCTGTCGCTCCGCTTCGCCTCCTCCGTGTCTCCAGCACCTGGACTCTCCTTTCCGGTTTCACGTGTTCCGTCGTCCGATCCTCTGTCCTGCGTAGCTTCGCCTCCTCTCCCGCAGCCGTCCGTCGCAGCATCGCCTCCTCCGGATCTCCAATCACCCGGCGGCCCACAGCTGAGCTAACGGCTCTCTTTTAGCTTCTGTCCGGGCCCCTGCTCCTCCTTTGCGCAGCAGACTAGACCGCTCAACTCTTCTGGTTGGAGTGGACCACTGGATACCATCTTGAAGTTCCCGGCAGATCGGGTGATAGGATGCTCTCTATCACACAGTCTTTACATAATGCTCCTGAAGAGAAGCAAGTAGGTCAGAATGCCTTCCATAAGTAGGGCAGACGGTCTGATGTACTTATACCAACGGCCCCAGGTATGTCGGTCTTTGTTTTGAGGGTTCCTGAGGTTCTGACATCACTTCAAGTAGAAGGGAACATTGATGGCTACTTCTCACCACCCTCCAACATGCTCCTATTTATTTTTATATTCCGTTAAAATACAATTTACTAATGGATTATAAATGAGAACCACAGCCATGCTCTCTTCTCTTATTCATGCATTAGGGATCATGAAGGTGTCTCTATGATTCTTGACCTCTTATTCGCCTGCTTTGCAGTCCTTCTGGGATAACCTCTTCCAACAATTTATTCTTTGAGAATTCCTGTTGCTTCATGAAAGAGCCTTATATGTGCAGTTTCTCCTAAATTGTAAAAACTGTTATAAGTGAAGTTTCTCCTTAGAGACTCTGAGAAGTTAGCCTGGTATATGATGTGCACAATTCTAGTGGGCACCTTGCACCAGTCTAAACAACCCTTATGGTGATGGTTGTAAAGTCAACCTTATAGACCAGCTATACTAGTGGTAGCATGGACAAAGCAGTCTCAGGCTAAACTTCAGAGGGCATGTAAAGCCAGCTGTTCTACCATATATAATCCCTTGAATATCAAATGAAAGGACACCACACAAGGTATATATAAAAGATATATGTATTTATTACTAACACAACCCCTTTGGACTCTTTATGAGGTCAGAGGTCGAAGTACATTACAAGTTTCTTAATCAGCATTCTATAAGTTGCACAAAATACAGTTACGCCCTAGGGACCTCACAAACCATATACTAAGTAAGTGGTATAAGAACCACTTCAGGAATAGGGAATAGGCCTAGGGCCTAGGGAATCGCTGGGGCCACACTGGACAACCAAAGAATTGGATGTAGGAGGCCCACGGGAAGCGTATGCAGTGTCTAAACACACACGTGCGTTACCATAGAGTTATAATGGGAACGTAAAAGTTACAAAGTAGATTTCGGACACTTCCAGGTGAACTACGGTGAAACCTCTTAAAGCTTGGACACTTGGCTAGTCAACACCCACGTGAGTACCGGAGCACTCGAGTTACCTCACCCAGGGAAGCCGGGTGCATAGGTGTTCTTCTGTGTCGGGTTTCGTCGTTGTTTCCTATGGAGAGCTGCAAAGAAGTGCTGCAGGCGACCAGGAGAAAAGTGTCCGGTTGGATCCAAGGGTGGATCGAAGATGTGAAGAACCTGTAAGCAGAGGGAACAGAGTCTGGGTCACTAGCCAGTGAACAGGAAGGAACCAGGAAGGAACCATGCGTTGTCGAGTGCTGTCCAGGTGAAGAGGTGAAGCTTGTCTCTGCATCCACAGGGTCCAGGCGGCGTCGACGACGACCAGGAGCTGGAGGGTGACTGTCCCACAAAGGATCTTGTTGGCTGGGGTGTCGGTATCCGGATTGGAGCCAACAAGCCGTGGCTAACGCAACTCATGCAGGAGATGAAGATCGGCTTCTGTTCAGACCAGCAAAGTCTGGGGAGCTTCAACTTTGCAGGGAAGCTGGGGCGAGCCTGGAGCAACTAGGTCAGCAGTGTAAATTCAAAGGAACGTCTTCAAGGGGCTAACTAGCCAACGGGCTCGCAACCAGGAAGACACGGTAAGCTGTAAAGTGCCAGTAGGCCCCATGCGACACTCGTGGAGTGTGGAGGGCTAAGCTTTGGCACAAATGGTGCTCGGGTCTGGGGCTTCTCAAACCCCAATGCGTAACTGCAAGGGTGCCTTGGTAGTTGCACAGTTAGCAACAAGCAGGATCTCCAGGGAATCTGGTCCCCCATCTCTCGTGTCCTCCACGGGTCTCAGCTTTGCTATAGGTGTGGGTCGGAGTTGGAGAAGTCTGGAAGTCCAGTCCTGAGTAGCTGAGTCTTCGGGTTCCGGCAGGAGCGTCGACAAAGCAAACCGGCGAGTTGCTGATGGTACCTGTTTGCACAGGGTAGGCACTCTTTGGCCACAAGGGAGATTTCTTCAGTCTTCTAGTCGTGTAGAATGCCGAAGGTCCAAGAGTTTTGTTTCAGAGTTTCGGTCCAGGATAATCTAATGTCTCTAGACACAGCTTCTATCTTTATACTAAACTAAGGAGCTGGATTACCTGCTAGGTCCCTCCTATGGGTGGGACCAGGGAAGGGGGTGGTTACACCCCTCTCCCTTTGTACAGTTTCACGCCAGAGCGGGGCTGGAGTGCCCCAGCAACTGGTTTGAACCGGGCTATGCATGGAGCACCTTGTGCTCCCCAGGCAGTGACTCTTTCTCAACCCACCCTGCCCCAATACACTAAAAACCTGTCTGGGGAGGTGCTATCATCTCCCAAGGCAGGAAACCTATTGTCCAGGCCTCCCCTGCCGGAGTTTCGTCCAGCAGCAGGAGCTCTGACTCGTGTCTGTGGCAGAGGCATCCATTTTGTGATGCTGGAGCTCTGTTTAACTGTAACCGGGATTAACAGTAACTACATGTCTTCTCCCTCTAGAAGGGTGGAATGCTACCCCCGTTGCCAGAACTGGCAAGGGGTTAGTATTCCAAAGTGTTTGACACCTTACACGACATGTTTCGATAAAACCAAACCAGAGTTAGCATTAACTGCGAGGATTATAATGCACTTAAGAGTATATGGTATGGCTATATCATAGAACAGCTATAAGGACATGGTTCCGAAAGCTGTAGAAGGGCTCAGCTCATGCTGGAGCACCCTCTCACATAAAACCAAGCACTCTGCCTCCAGGATTGTCAAGGCCTACCCTAGGAGTGACTTATAGGTGCATATGTGTCTATATATAAGGAAGATATAGAGATACTATATCTAAGTAAGGGGTGATTACACCACCTTACTCCAGCTGAGTGGTCATCAAGTGGTGTCAGTTTGGATGGCCAGCCAGGGGTGGCATAATACATGCTGCAGCCCCTGGTAGGCCTTGGATGCACCTATGCCCTGGGTACCTAGGGTACACTCTACAGGGGCTCACAAAGGTGACCCAATTCCCAAATAGGTATGTACCTAAATTACATGGTATTAATTTAGAGAGAGAACAGCTGGGCTGTGGGTCTGATTAGCAGGCCCACAGCCACACTAAAGTTAAAAAAACAGAGAATCACAGCAAAAAGTGGGGGTGACCATAGGAAGCAGACCCTACTCTCCTACAGAGACCTTGGTTGGAAGCGTGCAGCATTGTGTCAGCTGTTGTGTAAAACCAGTTTGACATTCTCCAAGGCTGCTTTGTTGCATCAAATGTTGTGTAAAATCAGTGCGCCACCCTCCAAGGCTGTGCTGTTGAATCGGATGATGTCTAAAAGTAGTGTGCAGCTCTCTTAGACTGCACCGGGCTTGTGCAAAACCATTGTGTCTCCAAACACTTGCTGCTGACTGCGGTGTCTTCGTGTCCACGTTCTACCTGGGATCTTATCTGTTTGTCGCCACCGTTATAAGACGCTGGTGCTTCAGATAAAAGGGCATGAGAACTGTAGGGATGCCTTCATACAACCAAAGATCTTTAAAAAACATTCTCATGTGTCTGCGCCCAGCTGTCGCGAGGAGCCCAGACCCCTACACTTTTCATGCCTGACTTGGGACACAGGCAGATATACTCTTATATGGGCCGGGAACTCCTAGTTATCAAACGATCAAGCACATCTAAATGTATTAACCACCCACATGACACTTTCGGGTATTCCATGACATGGAGGGGCCTTTTGAGTGCAGGAGCATGCTGCCCGCTGCTAACTGATCCAGAAAAGCCAAAACATAATTATAAATTAGATGCTCTCCCCCAGACTTGTCCTCAGACTGCCCAAGACTGTCCTTCTGACAAATTTGGTCAGGGCTTGAACTGCTTTTTGGGCAATGTTAGATCTCTGTCCAAGCATGTAACGGAAATCTGCGGCCTACTATCTTCTGAGAATCCCGACATCGCATTTCTGACTGAAACGTGGCTCAAACCTAGCTCCACCCCTGCTATTGCGATGACAGTTCCTGATGGCTACCATATTCAAAGGCTGGATAGACAGTCTAAGGTGGGTGGAGGGATAGCCATTATCCATAAAGACATCATTAATGTATCGACACTTGAGCAATGTTGCCATGATAAAACAGATATGGCGGTTTTTAGATAATTTTTTTTTACTTCATTACAGCTGGAAAGGTGCCCTTGTATTTCAGCCCCCAGGGCCCCTTTTAGATTTCTCGCTTCAACTGATGGAATTAATTGCCCCTCATATTATCTCCGCTAAACATTTTCTGTTACTAGGTGACTTCAGTGTACATAGTGAGAACACTTCTAATCAGGAGGCCTTTATGTTTCTCACAAATTTGGCCACTTTAGGACTAGGAAAGATCAACAAGGGTCCTACACATCTAGCAGGACACACGTTAGATCTTATCCTGACCAACTCTCCAAACATCTTTTGTGGACAGATCACTCTTTAATTTACTTAGGGGACCCAGGGTCAACTCTGCCCCTTCCATGGCCCCCTCCAGTCTCCGTAGACAGTGGCATAACAAAACACCTGACCCTTTTCTTGAACACATTCCCGACAACTATTATCCTGGAATCAGGGAATATTGAGGAATGTTTGGCCAGCTACAACTCCATAGTAAAAACAACCAAAGATCAGCTGGCTTCATTGAACCATTACCATAAATCAGCCAGATGCCAACATGCAGCGTGGCTCTCTCTAGATTTATGGAAGGAAAAATTGATAAAGAAAGGTATAAGACCTCTCTGGCTCAATATAATAAGAACTTAAAGAACACACACAGAGCCCACATTCCGTTGCACTTTAACCAGGCAGGGAACGCCCCTAAAGAATTATACCAAATCCTTAAATCCTTTACCAACCCAAAGGCCTTCAACAATGAAGCTGCACCATCTCAAGAACTCTGTGATGTAATAGCTAATCATTTCGTAGAAAATCTAGCTCATTTATGATGAAATCACTAAAGACAAGAACCCTCTGAATGACAATGCATTCCACCATCTCCCATCCTTGACCAATGTGCATGCACTGGAAAGCTTTCCCCCTCTCACAGTTGATACAGTTGGGACATTGCTGTACACAGTTAAATCAGGTTCCCCTTTGGATATTATTCCAGCTAACATTTCCTCGTTACTCTTTAAACCGTTGTCCCCATCTACCTGCTCATTCCTTAATCTTTCACTAAGAGAGGGCCAGTTACCACTTGAATGGAAGGATGCACAAATAATTCCCATCCGAAAGAAAGCTAATGTCCCAATGGAGAATCCGTCCAAATATCGTCCAATTTCTCTTCTACCCCTTCTGAGTTAGTTATTGGAACATCATAAACATCTCTTTCTATGTCGAATCTACTGGATGCCTTGACTCCTCCCAGTCTGGTTTAGGCCACTGCACAGTATTGAGTCAAAACTGATTGCCGTCACTGACAATATAAGACTCTCCCCTGACAATGGACAAGCAGTACTACTAGTGCTGCTGGATTTGCCAGCGGTTTTCGTCACTGTTTCTCATCACATCCTACTCAGACTTGGATAAATTGGAATCCAGGGACAAGCCCTTAAGTGGATTTTGTGCTTTCTCACTCCTCAGACTCAGACCATCAATCTTGGCCATTTCCAATCACAGACCATGGAATCGACCAAAGGAGTTCCTGAGGGATCCTGCCATAGTCTCACTCTGGTCAACATTTATGCTGCTCCATTAGCTGGACTCCTTGGAAAGCTGGGCTTCACACCAATCTCGTATGCTGATGACGCCCAGCTTTTACTGTCATTTGACTAAAATTCCCACAATACTCAGACTGCTTTCTCGGAAGGCATGATTGCCATCTCTAATGGAGGAGAGTGGAGAGGTACACCACTAAATTGTCTTTTCAAAAGATGTAAGGGTACAAAGTTCCTTAGTATTTGAATTCCTTTATTTCAACAATGTCATAACTTAGGGTCCAGCCAATGTGTTGCCATCGCTACTTGGAGGAGGAATTATTTCCTACAGCTAAATGCTGGGAAAACTGAGATCATGCTATTCAGAGAAGCGCCTCTGCTCTGGTATCCAGAATGGTGGCCTCGGGAATTCGGCGATAAGCCGGTTCCTAAGACTGTGGTCGAAAACCTAGGCATACGTCTGGACCAGAAATGCACAATGAAAGAGCAAGTTACAATCACCGTGGGCTCATGCTTTCATACATTAAGCCTCCTACACAGGGTATTTCCATTTCTCTCCCTTGCCAGAACAGCTTCTCTCTGTCTATTACAATGTTTGCACTTACTTCCAATAAGGAAGCTGGTCAGATTTAAGATATGCTGCATTGTGCACAAAGCACTAAACGGTAAAGGTCATGGCTATCTAGCAGAAAAGCGTATCAGCCACCTAGATCTCTACGCTCATTTATTTATTTATTTTTGCAATTTGTTCAGCGCACAACTACCCGGAGGTGTCTCGGCGCTTTAAAGATCAGAAACTACACAAACAAAGGCATCTCATGAGACAAATCCTTGCTCCTTGTCCCGCAATTCAAAAAATCCCGCTTAGGTGGCAAAGCATTTTTCCACTTGGCCCTCTATTATTAGAATCAGCTCCCTATTCTACTCCGGAAATGCCCAGAATACCTTCTATTTAGAAAGCTCCTTAAAACGGAGCTCTTTTGGGGGTGATTCGGGCACTTTATAAGCCAATAAATATAAATAAATAAGAAAAATGTGAGAACACGCTGGGCTGAGTATATCGGTTTTGCTTGCTGCAAAACTTGAGGGGGCCCCCCCTGCAAGGTACACACAGAGCCCCCCTCTGTACTCAACCAGGAGCTCTCATGCCAGGGTACTGTGCTGAGGGGAACCCCTGGAGCTCAGGCCCGCCCACACCGAAGGGTCTGGTGGGTGTTTGTTACCCCTGTTGCGTCTTCTTTTAACATCCAATACTGTGCTATTGGTCTGTTCCCGGGCGCTGCTTGAAGATATCACCTTATTAGCTGCTTAATGTCGGTCTTTATAATGTACATGCAGAAAAAGATTACATGCAAAATTACACTCTCTGATCTCTTCAAAATGTGTGCTCTGAAGTTACGTTGTGATGTTGCAAATACTCCAAACACTGTGCCCCTCATACTCTTCATAGTTTAGATAAACAACCCCCAGTGTACTAGTGCTCATTGTTTTAGCGCATGCATTTCAACACAGCACAGCACAGCATGTTTCACTTTGACAAAATCAATGTGTTGTCTTATATAGCGACCGGGCACATTTAATTGCCACTGAGTAGAAGCTTATAACCATTGCTCGCTATTAGTACTCAGTGTACTTGCCTAGGTGAAAATGAACAATGTTTGGATCTTGGAACATGTTGTGAATGAATCACGTTGTAACAACATGTATTACATCGTGAGTATTCGAATGTAAAACACGTGTATGGGATACAGTGTAGCATAAAATCCTGCCTAGATCTATTCGAAGCCAGGAGCCTATTCAGTTGAACCCATAAGGTGTTGTTATTAAAATGTTACAGATCACAATGACCAGTCGCACTCAATTAAATGCTGTGGCTCTGTCACTATTGTGGCAAATATCTTAATCTAGCTAGCGTCTTCATCTAAGTCTTACAGAAAAGTGAACACACTTAGATGGACCATCGTCTACACCACACTCTATTGATAGGAAACTGTGATGAAGCATCCAGTACTTTGACTATTAAAAGATAAATTAGGATAAGTAGACCTCCTTTACCAAAATATCAAACGTTATACTGTGATAACGTAGTCTTCTGGCCTCCCTCTCTTGGTCTTCCCCCTCTACCCTCAGCCTCTGTAAAAACCCTGGGAATCAAAGTCAGCAAGGACCTCACAACGCGTCCTCAGATCAGCACTGTGGTTTCATCATGCTTCCTGACTCTCCGATCCATACGCAACATCTCTCACTTTTTTTCTTTTTCAGCTCTCAAACGTATTCTCCTTGCCATGATCATGTCACACCTTGATTATGGCAATGGTTTATATGTAGGTGCTCCTGCATACGAACTCCGGCACCTACAACTAATTCAAAACCAGGCTGCCCGTCTGATCTACCGACTTCCTAAATTTCACCATGTCACCCCCCTGTTAAAAACCCTCCACTGGCTGCCCATACTCAAACGATCCCTATTCAAGATAGGCTGCACGATTGTTCTGGCCCTGGCTGGCACGGCGCCAGCCTTTATCAATTCCAAAATTAAAGCTTACGTCCCCAACAGAGATCTCCGCTCCTCACCCCAGCTTCTCTTATGTGTTCCTCGCTTTAGGAGGTAAAAACTTGGAGGCATGAGGTTCTCTACCTTGGTCCCCCCCTTCTGAAATGCCCTTCCCTTTTCTATCAGGTCTACTCCCACCTACCTGGACTTTCGGAAAGCTCTTAAAACTTTCCTCTTCTCCCGCGCTTTCTCAGACTAAGTGGCCTCCTCTGCCCCCTCCCGGAGCCTTCCGTCCTCAGCGCCAAGAAACCGCACGGTGATCGAGCGCTATACAAAATTCTTAACTTCAACTTTTATTGTGTTAAATGCCTGTCCTGAGAATCCCGATCTCTCTCTGATGGGTCTATCGAGTCTAATTGACCATGATTTTGCGTTTCAGACAGCCATAATATGGATGTTTTGGCTAGGTAGTTTCCTTGGAATTCTGTTCTCAATTTCCAGCTGTACAAAACATTTTTAACAGCAGTGGATTTTCCTGCCTTTCCGGAGCGACCAATTCTCTGGGATGCTTGATGTCATAAATAATAGGAAGCTTGAACATCGGGTATCTGAGTGCTTGATTCTCAAATCCATCTTTACTTTAGGAAACTTCATTGTCCTGCCTCCTCTGCTACTCTTTCCCGATGGGTTACGTGGTCCATGAAACAATCTGGAATTGATAGAACCTGTTTCATGGGGTCATTCCTGTAGGGGTGCCATGGCTTCCTAAATGTGTGCAATAACAGAACATACTTCTTTTTATTCTGTGTATATGTTTTTTACTCCTCAAAAAGCAGTCAGCGTTCCAAACTATTTTGAATGGAATAGTACAATATGGCAGTTTTTCCTCATTCATGTTCCTCATCTCATCAACTCTTTCAAATACTTCTGCAACCAAGCTGGTAACACCATACAGTTTAAAGCAAGGGAGTGTTCCTTTAGATCTGGCCTAACAGTGCAGTTCTGTCAACCATTTGTTATTTTTGTTTATTGAAATGCTTGCAACAAGTATACACAACACCCCAAGGCTGGGGTGCTGCAATATCATCCTCACATGTGTCGATACAAGCCAATTTTCATTTTCAACATAGAAAATGCAAAAAAGAACTGAACCTCGTCCCCACCACACCACACACCTCTCCCGGCACTGAAATAGTTTTGCATCATACAATTGTCGGATCCAAAAGCCATGTGAACGCACTTGAGTGATAGCACAAAAAAGGTAGTTCCAAGTCAAATAAGTCCTGGCCAGACACATGAGGGAAGAGATCATGTAAATACGTGAGGCACGTTACACGTCAGGGTGGCTCAAAAAGTACACAGTCAGTGGAGCCCAAAAGTCTTTGGGTTGTGAGGCCTCAGGCAGCTCTTCTGCGTACGCCTCCAGTTGTTCCCTTGCAGGATATTAAGTCTCGGATACATTTCTTCACAGTAGGAGTGGATTTTGCACCCCAACATTGCGCCAGAGCACGCTTATCCACAGGGTCGAGATAGCGACTACCCGCCTTTTGAAGGGCTTAAGATGCTTCATGCTACCCAGCAGGCATGCTTCCGGTACACACCGCGCGCTCTCCATCACAACATCTGAAAGCACACTTGCTACCTTGGCCCAGAAAATACAGCTATCCCATTGCACTGCCATGCCAGGTGTAAAAAATCGGCGTCAGCCTGCCAGCACCTTACACAATTAGCTGTGTCCCGCAGGCCGAATCTGCTTAATTGCACTGGAGTATAATATAACTGGTGCATAAATGAATGATGTGCAAATTATAGTTCGCCGTGAGGCGTCCAGTCAACTTGCAGCAACATTTCCAGTGATCTAATGGTAACTCATATCCCAGCGTAGTGTTCCTATTAAGATATGAAGGGTGGTCCCCTGGCTCCCTTTCCCGCTGTGACTCATCATATAGCCTAGTGATCAGACCCTTGCTTTCTTTCCCAGCCAGCACCGCCTGCGGTGCTCGCAGTGTTTGTGGTTGAGTGGGACAGTTAGGGTAAACGGCCCTGACCGCCTGCCACACCCACATAGGTGAATCCCAGAATCCCGACCCGCCTGTACATCTTGGAGTGAGCGGAACAGACCCCGTTCATATAGGTCACCCATTTGCGTAACACCAACAGTCTCCAACGCGTCGCTCCTGAGCTGCCAAAATGTCCGGCTGTGCAGCAATAGGGAGCTTCTGGACATATAGCTAATCTAGCTGTGCCCTCTTGTCAAGCGTCCGTCAGGACCAAGCAGTGCACTGTACCGGATAAATTTCTGTCCTCTGGACGCCGTGCCCTCCAGAGAGTGTTGCCACCACTAGCGGCATTGGGAGTGCCACGTCAGTCTTAATTGCCGTATGAGGCAAGAACCGCTGCGGAAAGAACCAATAATGGGCAAACTGCGCCTGCATGCAAAGATAATATAAGTGCATATCGGATGCCTCAAATCCTCCCCGGTCAAATGGCTGCACCAGAACATTCCAACTACATCGTGGCTTCTTACTCCCCATTCAAATGACAGTAGGGCCGATTGCAGTGTATTGAACAAAGAGATATTCAGCCGAATGGGGATATTCACAAACAAATATAACAATTTGGGTAATATAGACATTTTCGTAACTGCAATACGATCAGCAAGCGACAGTGGCAGCCGAGCCCACTGCTCCGCCCTATCTGTGATCTGTGTTACAACATGACCCTAGTTCATGGTGATTACCTAGTCAGGATCCCTATGCAGCCATATCCCTAAGTATTTCACCGGATCCAAGTCAGTGGGAAGTTCAGCTCAACCTCACACGTGCCAGCTGTCAGCTGGAACACCGTTGACTTTGCCCAGTTAATCCCTAACCCAGAATAGCCCTCAAATTTAACGTACTCGCGGTTTAATTCCTGCAGGTAAGTCGCTGGCTCACGAACATAAAGTAGCATGTTGTCAGAATATAAGGAGAGACAACAAGGGGTCGCTGCCGGAAACGCAAAGCAGCTGACGCATGCAACTGGCGCAATATGCAAGCCAAGGGCACTAACGCGAAAAGTATCGGAGACAGGGGGGGCAACCCTGCTGCGTGCCTCTACCGATCAGGAAGGCCGAAGACACCCAGCCATTGACACTCACTCTGGCCACGGGAGTGGTATACAGCACCCTAATCCATTGAAGGAAGAACGGTGGAAGGTCCATCCTTGTTAAAACATTGAACATATAGTCCCACTGAAAGGAATCAAATGCTTCCGCTGCATCCAGCAGCACCACCACCGCTTAAAAGTCATGGTCAAAGTAATGTAAGGTAGCGAAAACCGTGCGCAAATGGTGTATAACAGAACATTCTGAGAGCAGCTAATCAGTTTTGGCTTCCACTTTCAATACTTTCCATTGCCAACCAATTGTGCATGTGTCTTCTGTTATTAAGCAGCTTTAAAATAGCATGATGGCAGGCTCCAGTCTGGCAAGAAAATCCAGATGTTCCCAGTTTTAAAAATGTCAATTCATCCAAACACTAACTTTGCTACCACACAAGGCAACACACGTCTACTACCAGCTCCTTGATATCTGCCTTTCAAGGTCTGACAGTGAATGAGAAAAATAAATATGTAATCTAGTTTGACATTTTGGTACTCTAGTTTTACATATTCTCATCATGCTGGTTTATCCCATTTATGTCTCAGGTTGATGGAAAGCCCGCCAATGTAGAGTAAACTTCAGTTGTTAACACTATACATACCTCATGAATTGACCACTGAATTTGAGAGTTATTTGCCCCAGGTTACCGCAAGAGCTCCTGCGAGACGGCTGCAGCATCCATTCATATCCTGAGAGCCACTCCAGAGCGGAGCGGAGCTAAGCTCAGCTGATGTTTGTTTTCTTTCCAACTCAAGTCTCGTAGTCACAGCTTCTCCAATGTGAACATGTATGCAGTGCGCCAAATCCCAAGATACTCTAGAGGCACGTTAGCTACTCCAAACTCTTGTAGTGTAGCACATAGAAGTAGTCTTCCAGTTGCTAAGCTCCTAGGAACATTCCATTGGTGTTACAAATGTTCATATTATTTTTGCTGCTAGTAACAGACATTAGTGCTGTGCTAATTATGTTCTATGTGGTTATTATTACTCATGTACTAAGCAACTAGGCGGTTGAATTAAACACTTTCAAACATATTTAGGGCATCATTAGGATGGCGGGAGGACAAAATCCGCCCGCAATCCTGACGGAAAATGGGACCGACCACCATATGTGCAGGGGTCCAGTGGGGGAGATTAGGATGCGCCCTCCACACTGACAGGTGCATCACACATTTTCAACATTGCGGCGGGCGGTGCTTTCAGCAGCAGCCGCTGCAATGGTAAAATGCATTGTGCATGCAAATGCCATAGGTACCCCCCATGTGCACATCCCATGCCCCAACTACCTGGTTTGACGCTTCACAGAACTATTGGTATCCCAGAAAGCATGGATACCACACCAGCAGGTATGCCCGGTGGGGTTGTGTGGTGGTACAATAACTTTGAACTCTGTTTAAGCGATAGAGCACTGAACTCAGTCCAGGCACCCGTGGATGGGAAGGCCAAAGCCTAGTGAGCTAGGCCAGCGCCCTAGTTTATGCGACACAACAATATCGTTTACATGATTATTGGGTTATCATAAACAATATCTTTAATCCAAAAACAGACAAACAGGAATCATATCTTTCACCTTGCTTTTCATAAGTCCGCGTCTTTCAGTCCGTTATATTTGTGGTATTGTCTTGCTCGGTATCTTATTACTTCTCATACTTATAATTTACATAGCGGGTTTAGGCTTAGGCAAAAATGTATTCATTTCCAATGCTCTCGGAGAATGACCTGCCCATGGAACACACTTTGTTCCATTTCTGTCCGAAGTGCCATTCTAAAGTCCCTCACACCGACCAACATATGCTTTTCGCCCAAACTCCGAGAAGACAGCTGTGAGGCCTGCAAGTCTTTTCAGTCCAAAAAGACTCTTAGGGACTGACATGTTAGAAGACAAGGAATGCAGCGCAAACAAACTGACAATATCTCTGACATCTTGGGCTCGGCAAGGAGAGGACAAAGAAGCTTCAGCAGCACAAGCGGAATCACTTTCCACCCATGATTCCAAATCAGAGTCTCAATTAGAGGAGGTTTCTGACTCTGTTTAGCCGGCAAAGAAGCAAAGTACTGTGAACACTTCTACACCTGCTCCAAAGCCCAATTCATCAGTTCCCCCCCAAAAAATGCTAACGGGCCACCACTGCACACAAGCCATGGTGCGTACTGAAAACCTGACTCTGAAGCCTCGCCCTCTGTCTTGGCTCTGAAAGTTCAGCCTAAAGCACGGGCTTTCCTCCATCCGAGAGCATAACGCCTCGGTTCTCAGTCTCAGCAACAAAAAAAAAGACTTGTTTCGGAACCGAATGTTCATCCATCGAAGACAAAGCATCTACCACCAAAATGCTTTGTTTTCAGACCAAAATCTCAATCCTCGAGCAGTTTCAAAAAAATCTCAATCCAAAACAAACAAAATGCTCCAAATTTAGCTAGGAACTAAGAAAATAATGGTACAGCCACCAAAACAACATACTCCCAAGAACCAGTTCAGTTTTGAGGAGGTTTTGGACATTACTTTTCAACCCTTTTAAAGAAGAGGAGAAAGAATGCTGCAACTAGTCCATTACACATTACCATTCTTACTTTACCTGTACCACAAACACCAGCTACTCCACCACCTCACTCACCACAGTTTGAATCAGGTAACGGATCTCCTCAGTCAACAGTAGGGGACGATCAGGCGATCCCAGATGATACACAACCTGAGAACGCTTAGGATGATTATAATATTGACCCTCATGCTTACACTGATCCCGATTTATACCCCAGCCGTCGATCACCAGCAGATGATAGATCTGCTTATCAGACTCTCATAGCCAGAGCAGCCACATTTCAGCAGGTGCCTTTATATAAGTAGAGGAGGATTTCCTCTTTGAGACTTTGTCTACTGCACAAAGAGTAGCACAATATTTGCCAATGCTCAAAGGCATGACACTTCACTGAGATGAACTATTTAAACACTCAGTCAAAGCAAGGATAACAACCCTGCCCATTGACAAAAAATACAAACCACCACTATCAGACCCCATTTTAATGTCTCACCTGGCGTTGAAGCACAAAGCGCTGCTCTAGGGGTCAGAAATATTGTAAGAAAGTAGATTTGAGAAGGGGACTTGAAGCCCTGCCCCTCATTTTCATTGGCTGGCGTCACCTTTTATTAGGTCTCGCCTGTGTAGGCTGCGCATGTGCAGTCTCTCTGGCGAGATTTTATGTTTCTGGTGATCTTTCCATTATGGGTTTTAAGCCCTGCCCCTCTTTCCCATTGGCCGGTGTCACCGTTTATGCTAAATGGTGGCCAGCCATTGGGACACCTTTTCTCTTTTTCTGCCTTCCCACTTGGACGGCCTGGCCTGCCTTCCTTCTGGCGTAAAAGGTTTCTTATCTTTATGGGGCCAAACACGTGGCCCCATAAAGATAATAAACCTTTTACTTCAGAAGGAAAGCAGTCTGAGGCCGTCCAAGTGGGATGGCAGAAAACATAAAAGTCTCAGTCGTGGCGAGCGCTTGTGCTGCACATGATTCGAGGTGAGCGGGCAATCGAGCTTAGAGGCCAGGAGATCCAAAGCTCTCTCTGTGTCTGCCCATAGAGAGGGGCCATGAGTTCGTATTTCGTTAACTCGTTCTCCTCCAAGTACAAGGCGGGGGACTCCCTGTGCCCCACCTACTATGACTGTGGCTCTGCGCAGGAGCTGTGGGGCCAGGAACCAGGGGCTCCTTCCAGCACCCCGGCCAGAACCAGGACTTCTACCATGGAGCGTCGTCGCTCTCTGCCTTCACCTACCAGCAAAGCCCTCCGCCGTCACCTTCCACGGGGACCCCAGCAACTTCTACGGCTATGACCCCCTGCAGCAGCAAGAGGCCCTGTTCGGCAGCAGCAAGGACACCGAGCTGCTGCAGTACCTGGACTGCAAGCTGGCCGACGAGGGTGAGACCTTGGAGCAGAGCCCGTCACCCACCCAGCTCTTCTCGTGGATGCGGCCGCAAGGTGAGGCGGGTTCCGGGCGGACACTTCCGGACCTTTAAAGTATAAGTAAGTATAAGTATAAGTAAGTATAAACCATTTTATAACGCGCTCCGTTACTGGAGAGTATCCTGGCGCGGGAAAAAAGAGAAAAGCAGACAACAGAGCACAGGAAAGAACCTTAGTTTACACTATTAAATAGATGTGTTTTCAGATGTTTTTTGAAGGCAGCTACTGTAGGTGTGGAGCGCAGGTGAAAAGGAAGAGCATTCCAGGCGCGAGCCACAACCACAGAGATCGACTGGCCGCCAAGTCTGGCACGTTTAAAACGGGGAAGGGTCAGTTTAAACAGAGTGGAGGATCTTAGGGTGCGTGCAGGGGCATAACTGATGAATCTTTTTCTCAAATACTGGGGACCCTGATTGTGGGTAGCACGAAACGCCAGTACCAGAGATTTAAACAAGATGCGCTGTGCAACAGGAAGCCAGTGGAGAGTGCGCATCTCAGCGCGCACGCTCTTCCATCTGGGGATGTTAAATAGTAGACGGACAGCCGCGTTCTGGATAATTTGCAGTCGTTTTACTAGATAAGAGGGGATGCCACTGAACAATGCATTTGCATAGTCCAACCTGGCCAGTATGAGTGCCCGAGCAACAGATTCCCTGGCATCTCTTGGGAGCAGGGGAAAGAATTTGCGGAGCATTTTTAAAGTGGCAAAACAGGTACCAGTAAGTTTTTTTATGTGGTGTTCGAATTTAAGGTCCTCTGCGAACCAAATGCCAAGATTTTTTGCAGGTCTCCCCATCTCTTTCGGGCTGGGAATGTCAGGAGGCCAAAGAGTGCTCATAAACGAGGGGGGAAAAGAACCATAAAAAAGCACTTCGGATTTGTCCTCGTTGCACTTCAACTGGGCCTTCGTTAGCCAGCGAAATACAGAGGACAAACATAGATGGACTATAGATGTGTCCAGATTATCATCTGGCCAGGTGAACAGCAGTTGGGTATCATCTGCATACCCTATGATCTTAGCCCCGAACTGTTCCGCGAGATAAACCAGGGGGGTGATGTAGATGTTGAACAGTAAGGGGCTAAGGGTGGATCCCTGCGGGACACCTGTAAGCAGAGGTTTGGGCTCAGAGGCATGGGGAGGCAACCAGACCTGCTGAGTCCTATCAGAAAGGAAGGAGGACAGCCAGTCTAGCACAACCCCTCCAATGCCTATGTCGGCCAGCCGGCCAAGGAGAAGTCCATGGGGGACGGTATCGAACGCGGCAGAGAGGTCCAATAGGATTAGGACCGCTCTGCCGCCTCCGTCTAAACAGTCCCGAATGGACTCGCTCATCTCCAACAGGGCCGTCTCGGTGCTGTATGCGGCCCTAAAGCACGATTGAGCAGGGTGGAGGGCATTGGAAGTTTCAATAAAGCTCTCTAATTGTTGGAATGCCACCTTCTCACAGATTTTCGTGAGTGCCGGTAGGAGGGAGATAGGTCGATAATTCCCTGGGGCCGTCCAGTCCAGTCCTGGTTTCTTCAGAAGCGGCAGAAGCTTGGCCTGTTTCCAAACAAGAGGAACCTCGCCCGTAGCCAGTGAGAGGTTCACTATCTGCGTGATCTCAGAGCAGACAATTTCTGCCACCTCTGAAAGCACCCGGGCTGGACACGGATCGGCTGGAGAACCAGATTTCAAGGACTGAAGTAGAGGGAGAGTAACGTCCTCTACAATCCGCACAAAGTTCGTAAACTGCTGTCCGGAACTAGGACATAGGGAGGCACTTTTTATTGTTTTACGGGTTCCCGCACGCCGCGTCCACTGCTGCTCTTAGAGTTTAATTGCGTTAATTGGGGTCTTCTGTCTTCCTGGTCAGGCGCCCCCCCTTTCAACGACCCTTATGGCACTTTTTACAGCTCTCGCGCGTCTTTGTCTCCTAAGACTTTGCGCACTCCTCGGAAGAAAAAAAACATCTGCAGGAAACAAAGTCTTCCCTCTGCACACGAGCTGCTCCCTCGATCCGATATTGTACTTGCAGGATATTTCTTCGGCTGATGTCGTAGGTCCCTTGGCAATACCGAAGTTTTGAAAATTAGGCATCAGCACAGAGAACGGGGAGGACAATGGACGGTGACGCAGCATCCCAGGAGACTCGGAATAAATATTGGCTGGCGTTGTTTTCCTCATGAACATCTTCACATAAACAACCCTTAAGAAAACCACCGGTGTCGACTGTATTATATTTCCAACATTGTATCAACTGTTGAATGTAAACATGTGCCCAGGATATGTTCAGACTCGGAATAAATATTATATCTTCGCCTAATAAAGGACTCGCCCGCCTTTCAACATTTTTATACGCTTTTTCCCAAAAACCTAACGCGCCTTCTTCCTCCTTTGTACTCAAAATACACCAGGGGCCGGAGCTCACAGCCCTACTCTAGGGCAGCTGCCACTGCCTCATAGCCCCCAGCTTCTCTGTCTATGCACATGGGGTCGTAGCTCCCCTCTCTACTGCATGGCAGCCGCTGCTGCCTCAGAGCCTTGCCAGTGCCACAGCTTCTCGGTCTGCCATACTCTCAGCTCCAACATCCTGGGAGCCGCGACCCAGCGAACCTTTCAACTAAAACTCACAGCTCCCCAGCCATCGGATGCCTTCTTACTACATAGCTGCCAAGGTTTCAAATTGCCAGCTGTGACGTTTTCAATATTTCACTCAGCTCCAGCGCTAGTGGAGTCGGGTCTGGTCGCTGGATCATTTACCGGCATTGCCAGCACTGTCCTGAGTACATAGCTGCCAAGGTTTCAGATTGCCAGCTGTGACATTTTCATAATTTCACTCAGCAGCTAGTGGAGTTAGTCCAGTCGCAGGTTCATTTACTGCGGTGTGAGCAGCTGTGTTGCCATTGCCAGCACGACTCGGAGCAGGTTACAGTTAGACGCCGGTCGGGTCCGGTCCAGTTGCGGGACATATCTCCCCATTAACGGCCGATGTGCGAGCAGCTGCAAGCTGCGCTGCGATTACCAGCAGCTGCCAAAGCTCTATTCAATGATCTCATGAACTGCAAGCTAGGACTTGAAGCCTTATTTTCCTTTAGGGATGACATATTTAAACCTCTTTCTGCCTCAAGCTAAGGGCGAGGGCCCCCTCTCTAAAATAATGTTGGCACTCCGTCCACCTCAAGTTGTTCCCTACATTTTGCTGTGTCTCTGTCCACTTCCTGCCTCACTCAATGCTTGCCTCTGGTTGAACGTCGAAATGGAGCTTTTAAGTACAAGCACTGTCACAGTACGTATCTGCTTCCTCTGCACTGTGTCCTCTTCAACAGGATCTCATCCTCGCTGCCAGTTTTGTAAGACAGGACCCAGAGGATAACACTAATTAGAGCTTTATTCAGCACGTTACAATGACCCGGCACCTCCCTGATCTCTGGCAACTGTCTGCTTCAGAGATTCCCAGAATCCACACACACCAGATTCCAGAAGTGGAATCATCCATGTTGTGGGGAAAAAACATCACAGTACCAGGGTGAAAATATGCAATACAAAAAATAACACTCTGGGGGTAGAGGCTTGACAGATCAGCACAGCACCCTCAAGATGCAGGTGTCTGTTTACAGTACATGGAGCTATCGTAAAGAAGCTAAAAGGAAACACGCTTATTTATTGTTGCCTGTGATATTTTATAACAGCATAGACCGTGACAGATACACCTATGTGAAATGCTTGGATAGAGCTGAGACATGACTTCAAACTTGTGACCGGCTCAACTTTATTTTACATTGTAGCCTGAGGCAGCTGGTCTCATGGTGAAAGGCACAGCTTTTATTTGGAATTCTAGTTTTCCACACTGAACTGTTTGGACACTAGGTGATAGGCCCACTATCAGGCTGTGCCACATGCATCGTGTAGTACTCGGGGTTCATGGTCTCGATAACGTCATGATGCAATGTCATGTCGGAATGTTGTTGGTGCAGGATTCTACCCGAATAAGTTTCTCTGTGGCTGGGGAGGGGAGAATCACCCTACAATATTTGTGTCTGTTACTAAAGGTGTTCTACCTTTACAACTACTGTGGTGCAGTCACTTCAACATTTTGGCAACAATCGCCAGCCACGTGTTGTGAATAACACCAGACTCTGGTGTGAGTAGAGTCGGTGCTGGGGCCAGCAGCAGCCGCTGGGTGTGTGTCGCATCTAAAGGAACTTTGAGGCATGGGTAGCACTGGAAAAGGAGTTTCAAGTCAGTGCTTCCAGTCAAGATTTATGTCAGGTGGCCGAAGTGAGTAATGGGCATGTTTACTTTTCACATGCTGTGTCTGCCTGCTGTATCTGCCGTGTAACATTGCCTCATGCACCGAGGCCTCTGCTGAACTGCCATGCTGTGTCTGCCTGCTGTATCTGCAGTGTAACATTGCCTCATGCTCCGAGGCCTCTGCTGAACTGCCATGTCAAGCGCTCTACAATGCTGGCCTTATAATGTGTGAAGACTGCGTCTCTCAAGATGTGCGTTTGAGGGTCGAAGTGTGACCGGGGATCGCTGTGAGTAATGGGCGCATCAGACTGTCTTGTCTGTGGTGTCTGCCCGTTGTAGCTGCTGAGTAACGTTGCCTCACAAGGCCTCTGCTAAGCTGCCTGGCTGGGCACACACACTACACAACTGGTCTTGTGCTGGTAAAGACTGCCCGCTCTCTACACGATGCACCTGTTGGAACCAGTCCCCTACCATTTGGGTCAGTGTAACTGTGGAGGAGGATCCATCAGTTCTGCCCTGAGGCTGGGGTGTTTCTGAAGACGAAGAGTCGCACTGCGAGAAAGCAGTGGGGCAACGCTCCTCCGTCCTTATTTTACGCTTCTTCCCAACGATATTAATCCTAGAGGTTACAGGGAGAAAAGATAGAAGTGTTGGGATATTTTTCATCTCCCATTGAGTTCAAATCACGACAGGTGGTGGGAAAAGCTTATGTGGCTGAAGATGGGCCAACGATTTTGGGGTTGGTCCATCAGTTTGACCTGCATATTGTTATTGATCGAAAAAGGTAAGAGAGGCTGGCTAAGTAGAAGGCGTCCCTTTAAAGGACGGTTTCTCTCACCCAGCAGAGGCTTCATCATAGGGAATCCTCCTCGCACAATGAAGCCTAGTCATGGTGCGGGCTACAACCCTCTCGCTGCGAGGGAGGAGCTCAAGGATGTTTTGTTTTGAGAGGGGTTCTCATTAAGACGCGATGTGAGCTGGCAGAGTGTTGTGAGTGGTACACAAGGTTTACCGCATACTTTTATTCTGGCTGACTTATACTAGGGTTAAAAACAGCAAGGAGAACATACCAGGCAGTGTATGAGTAAGTACACAACTCATGGTGGCTGGCTCACTATGAGTTGTACTTACTCATACATTGCTCAGTATGTTGTTTTCTGTTCTCCTACAGGTACCACCAGTGAATCCACCATCTTGCTACCCCTTGATCACTGGTCTATTGAAACACTTATCATTCTTGTTATTTCTTTTCACTATTACAGCAGTAGCTCACTCACTATCCTGAAGAAAACCATGATACTTTATTATTATTATTATTATATCATTTATAAAGCGCACCGCAACCCTACGGCCATCCTGGCGCTTAGAAAAATGTGACTAAGAAGTGAACAGCAAGGGGCAGGGAGGGGAAATGAACTGGATACTCCTCGGGTGGGTAGACTTTAGGGAAGAGCCAGGTCTTTACCTTTTTGCGGAAAGGCAGCAGTTCACTGGTTTTGCTGATCGCAATTGGAAGGCTATTCCAGAGGTGGGCTGCTGCTATGCTAAAGGCTCTGCCACCTGGGTTGCTTTCCTGATTCTAGGAATACTGATAAGGTTAGTGGATGAGGAGCGGAGGGTCCGTGTGGGCTCATACCATTGGAATTTGTTTTGTAGAGGTTTGGGACCCAGACCATGTACTGCTTTCAAGACAATACATAGAGATTTAAAGTGGATCCTCTGGGGCACGGGCAGCCAGTGCAGCTCGGCCAATGCTAGAATAGTGGAGGATCGGCATCCTCGAGAGAGTGCCATTTTAGCTGCTACCGCCTGGATACTCTGAAGTCTGGAAATCAGATATGCAGGATATTCCAGTAGCAGCGCGTTGCAGTAGTCCAGGCGGCTAAGAATGGTAGTCCTGACTACGGTTGCTCTGGTCTGTGCTGGGAGGAGAGGCAGCAGCTTTCGGAGGCTCCGCATTAGGGTGAAGCAACTGCTCACTTGTTTGTTTACGTTGGTCTCCAGGTTTAAATTTTCATTGAAGCTGACCCCCGAGTTCCGCACCGTCTTTACTGGTGTCATAGGTCCATCTGAGGCTAAAGGCCAGAAGTCAGCAGGCAGGCTTCTGGCAATTCTTTCCACTTTACATTGCATAACCTCTGTTTTACTGCTAATAAATTGTAGCGAATTGCTTTTTAGCCATGTTGCCATGGTTCATGGTTCCAAGGTGTGGAAGGTCTCAAGTGATTCTGCATGGGCGCCATTAAGGGAGATCATCAGCTGCGTGTCATCCGCATTGTTGATCACGCTAATATCGTGGGTCTTGATGATGCCCATCAGGGGTTGCATATAAACTTTAAAAAGGATTGGACTGATCGCAGACCCCTGTGGGACCCCATGTGGGACGTTAACAAACTCAGACTGGTATGGAGGGAGTGCCACTGCCTGCCATCTATCTGTCAGGTATGATCGCAGCCAATTAAGTGCCGTACCTTCTGCTCCAAAGGTTTCCAACCTTGTCAGTAGGATGTCATGGCTCACCGTGTCGAACGCGGCGGACAGGTCCAGCAGAATTAGAATTGCTGATTCTCCCCTGTCCGCCCTCATTCGCAGGTTGTCCAGGACCATCAGCAGAGCTGACTCGGTCCCATGGGCTGGTCTGAACCCAAATTGCTCCTCTTCTAGGATGTTATTTGTCTCCAGGAAGAGAGACAGAGACCTACTGACCAGCCGTTCCGTGATCTTAATCGGATACGGCAGGAGTGAGATCGGTCGGTAATTCTTGTGGCAGCTAGGGTCAAGATTTGGTTTCTTAAGCAGGGGTGTGATAACCGCCTGGTTCCATTCCCTCGGTACAATGCCTGTGCAGAGGGATTGGCCGCATAACTGACGAAGTACGGGAAAGAATTCAGCCCCGAGTTCCTTTACGACTTTGTGGGATAGAGGATCCAGTGGGGATCCAGAGTATATATTGAGGGCGATTTGAGCAAACTCTTTTTCTGGAGGTATTTCGAATTTGTCCAAAATGACCCTTGGCAGTAAGTGCCCATCCATTTCTTCTCTATTCTTCCCATTATCCACGCTACTCTGGTGATGTGCTAAGGAAGAGGGAGCGTCCTCCATACTCTCTACTATTTTTGTAATTTTTTCCTGGAAGAAGGATGCTAAACCATCACATAGCTCCTTTGAAGGTTTGATGTAGCTACTGGCGCAGCTAGGGTGGAACATTTCTCTTACTATCTTGAAAATGTCACGTGACTTATTAGAGCTTTTTAAGATAATGGCTGCAAAGTGTTCTGCCTTGGCTGTGGCAATCTCTTTTTTATATTTAATTATTGTCAGCCTCCAGAGTAGTCTATTCTGTTCTGTATAATATCTCCTCCATTGTCTTTCCGCCTTTTTACATGCGATTTTCAGATTTTTCAGTATTTCCGTGTACCAGGGCACGGAAGGACTGCCTCTTTACCTGATTATTTTGAGAGGCGCAATATGATCAAGTTTCCTGGTCACATGTTCACAGAGCGAGCGATAGTTCACTGTAATGTCATTTTCCGTGTTAAACAGGGTCTCTAACTGAAAGTGGGCATCCTCTTTTTCCCCTTTTTGTAGTAGTCCTTTCCAGTCACGGCTGATAAAGGTTCTGAAGTGTTTGTTTCCAGGCTTTAAGTTAATCAGAGTATGGACATTGAATGCTACTAGATAGTAGTCTGACCATCCCACTGGTAGGGTTTTTCCAATGGATACGAGCTCCTCCTCTGCGAGGATTAGGTCTAGAATGTTGCCTTCCCTGTGTGTGGGAGTGGTTACCCATTGTTTTAACCCTAGGTTGGCACTTTCAAGGTCATAGGCTGAAACATGTTGATTTAGGTTGAGGATGACTTGATCTAATGGTTCCTGCCATACCTCTTTTTCTCCTTGCTGTTTTTAACCCTAGCACAAGGGGTTTTGCTTGGTCTTTTGCTTTCTCGCCCTAAGTGCGGCGGGTATGCCCCCAGAAGTGGGTCCCGGGCTCACTGGACCAGTGGATTCAAGTTAGCCTGGCTGATGAGGGGGTGAGATCCAAAAACTGGTCCCAGGATGCTAATTTCCAGTCCAGGGAGGACCTAATTTGGCAGTTCAGGTTGGACTGTTTCCATGAGGCACAGGGTCAAGACTGATTTGCATGTCTAAACTGGGGTGGCATGTTGAGCAAAAGAATGATGGATTTAACCCAGATCTATTGACTGTGGATGAATGTTCTGATTTGTTCGCCATTCCGTCTGTCAATTTTGTTAGTCGCAACTGCTGGAGGTAAGAGCGGTGGGGCAGTTGGGCCGGCTTGAGGGGGGAAGGCGGGATTTTGAGAGACAACCATAAGGGAAAATGAATTATTCATTTAATTTTCCCTTGTGGTCGTCTCTCTAAATCCTCCCAGCCGGCCCCACCGCTCCCACCTGCAGCGCTGAATAGTGTGTCTTTTGCTGTCTCACCCTAAGTGTGTGAGGTATGCCCAGATGTGGGTCCGGGGCTCACTGTGCCATTGGATTCAAGCTAGCCTGGTTGATTAGGGGTGAAACCCCGAAACCAGTCCCAGGATGCTTGTTTCCGATCCAGGCATCCAACCTAAAATTTAATTTTTGAATGCTATTAAGTCTGCACCTATTTGACATGATAAAGACCAGTTACGTTCATTTATGGGCTTGGTCGAATACTATACAATTAATTTTCCAATTTTGCAAACAAGACTGAGGAATCTAGAATGTTATTGCGGAAGGGGTGTTCATTGGTTTAGGGCAATGCTCAGCAAAGTGCTTTTGATCGTGTAAGGAGAGACATTTGTGAGGCGGGAATTCTTGCACCTTTTGACACTCATCTTAAAACATTTCTAATGGTGGATGCCAGTGCGCATGGTTTGGGGGCAGTATTACCCCAGGTGTGGACGGGTACGCAAAAAAACTGTGGATTCTATCTCATGCTCATTGAGGGAACGTGAAAGCAACAATTCAGTTATAGTGTTCGAGGCCCTAGCAGCTGCCTGCTCTGTCAAGCATTTTAGGACCTATTTATGGGGTTTAAATTTTTGCATACGCACTGATCACAAACCCTTGGTGAAAGTTTTAAGTCCTGGTGGTACTGGTAAGAGCTCCGTTAGGCTAGCTAGACTCGCTTCCAGACTTTAGGAGTATCGTTACAACGTTGCCCACATATCAATATGGAAGAACGCGCACGCTGACTGCCTTCTTGTATGTCTTTGGAGTGTCCCTGGGAAAACGGTCACAGTGGGTCTGCCTGGGATCAGGAAGGGGCTTTGGTTTCATTGTGCGATGTGGAAGAATGTAGCAGTGGCTGGGTCTGTGCTGATGAATTGGGTTCGCAGGCAGTCAAGTGGGATGAAAACTGGGGGAGGGTCTCTCAAAGGGGTGTGGTCGATGTAGTTAAGGGTGTGGCTTAAAAACATCTAAGCTAAAAACCTATGCTTAGCATAGTGTGCTACCAGACAAAGATTTTGCTGCTTCTGTCATTGCATTCACATATATAATACACCACATAAGATTACACCTACAACAAACTAGGACTATTGGCTTTGTCATTGGTTGTTATTCGCATAAGATAAATAAGCAACAACTATGGCTTTGTTGTATATAATATTGAAAATACTTCCATTCTGAAATGAGACTGTGAAAGAACTAAAACAAGGCTCTTTGAAGTTACATGAAAGGCAGTGAAGGGTGGCACTGATGCAGAGTCAAGATATTGTTTTTACCCTGCGGGTGAGGTCAAAATTGGAGAGCCCGATAGGGAACCATCTCAGGACTTGCTTTTTAGAACTGCCGGTGAGCACCGGCAGGACCTGGCCCGCTTAACGCCTTGGGCGTTCGTGCATGGATCGGGACGTAGTCTTGAAGAGTGTTGAACAAATGGTAGTGCATGGTGAGCGTAGGGAGGGCATGGTTGGTTCTTCTGTGAGACCATTTGTTAAGATTCTGCATGAACTAACTCTGAGTGACACAAAAGTTCGAATGAGAAATGACAAGTTTGACCCACCTGAGGGTTTGAGGTACAAAAACATTATCGTGAGGGGCACATAGGGAAAACTATGACAAAAAACGGGTAAGGCAGGATTTTTCGTGACCCTGAATGGATGGTCAGATCATGGTGAGTGTTGTGAATTATGAAGTGTGTAAGGAGAGCGAAAAATGGCTTAAGACTGGTGTCCTTACAGCACAAGGACATATTGAGTACCCTGATATACCTAGGAGTACGGAGTACAATACCCTGATTAAGAATTAAGAGAAAACTAAGGCAGAAAAGTGATGTTACAAATTGATATATTTGATTTTGTTTAAAGTGTTATTTGGTGTCATACCCAGGACTTTCAGATTCCTTAAAACAACAAAACCTGGTCTGTATTTAACTTGTTGAAAGGGGTCAACCCTACCTGAGGTCAGAGCATGAAAAGCACAGCAGATTCATAGTGGGCTCTGCTCAAGCCTGCAGGATAGGGTGGAGAGACAGAGGCTAGCGCTTAGCCGTCTCCTGCTGCAATAGGTCCTAAAAGTTAGATAAGGAGGCGCAGTGGTGAAATGAAAGAAGAGTGACTTGAGATGGCCTGAAAAACCCTGGCCTTGTGCACCTGCAGAGCCCAACTTCTGCCACATGTCTAGTCATCAATGAAATGTGTGTACGGGGCTGTAGGCAGAGCCAGCAAACACAAACAAAACAATACACTTACGTTTTGGCACTGCCGTAACAAATCCAACAGGCTGTTCTTTTAATTTCCACATTAAAGCATGCCTTATGCCAAACTGAATTTGATCTGGTGAATAAAACTTTATGGTATTTTTCTCTATTTACGTTGCTATACACCCTGCTGTGCATTTGAAAAACCAGATAAAGTGTTTAAAAAAAATTAAAAAATAAATAAGTTGTCCAGTTTAATTGTACCACTAACACATATTCTCATATATTTAATGAAATACAAAGTCTCGCTTCCAGTTGACAGCTTCCTGTAAATAGTCTTTAGTCCTCTGCATCAGTGTTTTGAAGATGCTCATGTAAAAAGAAGCTGTAAATACTTTTCTACAGCAGCAACCGAGAATGAGACTCTGTAACTTGGACTGTGTGTCTTAAAAACATCCATATCTGTGGCATCTAAAAACCCAGGTCTTTCCTGCCACAAAATGTTTGTTTGTGTGAAAATGTGTTCACTCCTGGAGACAGGAAAGGAGGTTCTGTTAGTGGCCAGCAGAGGGCGCTCCTCGCCTGCTGATGAAATCCACTGAGCACATTGTATGAAAAGGAGATGGGTTTCCTGTTCCGGGTCAGCTGACAGCACCAGCACCTGATGGTGACATCACTTCCTGCCTCTCCCTCCGTGTCCAGCCTGCTGCAGAGAACTGTCTGTGCATTTATCTACATCTTCAGACCCTCACAGCCCCCCCACCACCTCTCCCAGACCCCAAATCTGCACAAGCCCCACCCCAGCCCTAGGAGGAGGAGAGAGCCTAGAAATGTCTGCACAGGTTTCTGCTCAGGTAGGAGATTGTCAGCACCTTCTGCTGTATTTATAGAAATAGACGGTATCATCCAGGGGAAATTTCTGTCAGGAGCCGGGCTCTTCTATTTAGAGGGGGGGGGGGTGGCTTTCCTTCTGGCCCTGTGGGTGTTTGTGGTCATCATTTGTGTTAAGATCTGTACACGGTGCTTTGTATCTTAGTGCACTTTGAGAAATCTGTGCTTGCTGCACTGCATTTTACTGCACTATGAGAAATCTACGCACACTGCACTCATCGTACTGCACTATGAGGGATCTGTGTCACTGCACTGCATTTTACTGCACTGAAGAACCTGTACCACTGCACTGCATTTTCCAGCACTGTGAGGAATCAGTGTACTGCACTGCATCTTACTCTTACTATATTGTGAGGAATCTGTACACGCTGCAGTGCACCTTACTGCACTATGAGGAATCTATGCACTGCACTGCCAAATACTGCACTGTGAAAAATCGGTGCACACTGCACTGTCCCTGACTGCGCTCTGAGGAATCTGTGCACTGCATCTTACTGCACAATGAGGAATCTGTGCACGCTGCACTGCATCCTAATGCACTGTGACAGATCTGTGCACACTGCACTTTACTACCCTATGAGGAATCAGTGTCACCACAGTGCAACTTACTGTACTGAGGAATTTGTGCCACTGCACTGCATCTTACTGCACTGTGAAAAATCTGTTCACATTGCACTGCATCTTAGCGCTCTATGAGAAATCTTTGCACATTCTTTTCTTGGCTCTCGCTGTTAGTTTATTGACTTGCCCCCCTGCACCCCTGTGTCAGAAGCATGTCCCCAGGCAGTTGAATTTTAAGGCTTCCCTATTGCCCCATGCCCCCGTTTTCCTATCCGAGTCTAGGTAAAACCTCAGTCATTGCAATAGTTTCCAGCGGCTTAGGTTGGCTTATAGCACTATCTGCTGCAGAGGTTGTGTGTCTGCTGCCGGGATTGTGTGTGTGTGCACTGACCTTGGGTCTCCCAGGTAGGAGGCCTTCCAAGCAGTGGAATGTACATGTCTGTGTTTTTGATTTGTCTCTGCAGGTTGGATGTGTGTTTTATGTGAACAGGATAGCGTTGTCTTTGCAGACTGTGCGTGTTTGTGTGTGTGTGTGTGTGTATGAGACACGTCTACAGTGTGTCTTTTTAAAGATGTCTGTCTGAGCAGATGTTGGCGACTGTCAGTCACCCCTATTGGCCTCGCATCTCTGTACATAAATCTTTAGGATCACTTGCTGTAAGAGGGTCTGCTCTGTGCAGAATAGTCAGGTACTACTCGATACACTACAGGCGTCTCATCAAAGTCACATGTGAAGTTCTAGTTCTTCCCCATTGTTTGGTAGAATTAGGCAGGTCTGAGTGAGACTTCAGCACAACCTCCAAATGTGTGAGTGACCCAAGCACCCAAGGCTACTTGTATGATAATGCTGCAAAGGATTACTGTACTCTCTCATCAACAGTGTGTTGATGAGGATTGTACTATGATATAGGAGTCTACGTCAAGCATTCCATTCTGCTCTGCTTATCACTTCAGCAGGAAGGGGAGAACATAATGCACAAGCAGAAAATGCTAGAAGAGGCCAGAAAAGAGAAATAAGAGTGACACAGAGAGTAACATGAAGGGAGGAGTAAAGTAATTAATAGATATTGATCAAAATATGAAAGAAATATGTTTGTAGGGGAGGGAATGAGAGTTCTTAAAGAAGGGCAGGAAAATAAATGTAATGAAGATTGTGTAGAAATTGCCAAAAGTTGAATTACATGTTGTGAATTAAAAAATGTGATTTGAAGTGGAACCTGAAGGTGATTTTTCAAGAGTCTATAGGTGTAATGTGCTGTTTAGGGGTACCAATACTTGAACCAACTTTAGAGCTATGGGTCTGATATTTAATCCCTATCAACAAACGGTGTGAAAGGACCCAAATGGAGCAATCAATGTATTTTCCTGCGTGTTACCAATTTGAACTCTAGTGAGATAGCTAGGAGGTCCTAGGTTTCCCTTTCCTCCTGTATAAATAGGTTAATGTCAAATCACAAGGGTGGAGAGTAGAGGTAGGAGAGATAGGGACTCGTCCTTCACGAAACTTGTCAAATAACCAAAAAGAAAGTCTCTTGTATTGCAGAAGGAAAGCGCACCTCTTGCTAGGACTGTAAAGAAAGAAAAAATGTTTTCTTTCAAATAACCCTTACCCCTTCCCCAGGTTTCCCCTCGGTGTCATGCTTCATCATAGGGTCCATCCCTGCCCTCTACGAACAGGGGCGTGCTGCTACCGAAGAATATGCGGGAGCACTTAAATGAAAAATAAGGGTGTCCCTGTACACCTATACACCTATGTGGTCTTGTTATGAAGATGAAGTGGGTTTTGGACGTGAACGTTAAAAATATCAAAATAGTGGGACAAAAACAACTTTCTTTTCTACCCCTAATTAATATACTAAAATCTGGGGACAAGCAGAAAATGCTAGAGGCATGACTACCTACTGTTTCCCTAGTCGGTCGGCTCATTTCAGGCCCTACCCCAAGGCATTTCATTAGGTCCTCAAAGGAGAATTGATGATCCCACTCCTGATTCTACTATTAGCACAGTTAAGTGATAAACAAAAATAAAAATAAAAATATATACAGCACCTAATTGGTTTGCTTTAAATCTCAAAAGTTCTGCAGAGTTACGAAGAGAAAGAAAAAGGTTAAAAAAATGCGCAACCTTCTGGTCTACAATGTGTTAAAAATCATTGGTTTATTCAGTGATCATAGTGGTGAAAATAATCCAAACCAGTGCGTATAAAGTGGGAAAATGCTTTGATAATTGACTAACAAGACATTACAAACATTTAAAAAGCATAAATTGCTGACACTCGCTGTGTTCCCAATGTGATTGAGGTTCATTACATACATGTAATCAAAAGAAGAGTGACCATACAGGTAAGGTGTATAGAGGAGGTGGGTGTCGCACGCGAAGTCTGAGGCCAGTTGGTAGTGATCCGATGGTAGGACCAAATTTCAAGAAAAAAGGCACTGTTTTTTCAGGAAACCCTCACTCACCCTAGTGGTGACATGCTTTATCATCGGGTCCACCGGGAGAGATCGAGTACCTCCCCGGTGTGCTGCGACGCCAGGAGACTGCGGAGCAGGTTTTTTGTGAAGATGAAGTGTGAAAAAATTATAAAGTTTAAAAATGTCAGAGGTTGTACCAAAAAACTTTATTCACTGGTCAACCTGACATATTAAAAATAAGATATGTGAAGGGAAACTAGCCAAATACTTTATACTGGTGTTTACCCTGTAAATAAGGTCAACATGTTTCTGCCCGTTTATGTGTGTAATTTTACTGGGCTTTCATCAGGACCGGTAAGCGAGTGTGCCAATGACAGGAGGGGCACGCTAAGGCCCGCCCTGCCAATGGTCGTGAAAGTTAAAAATAGCACTATGTGTAAAATTGGTGCAAAAAAGAAGGAAACAAACTCATAAGTAGTGGGGTTTTACCTCTTTTGCGAGGAACCTAGGAGTTTGTAAAGAAAAAGATCCACGCCCCATAGAACTCAGGAGGGGGGTGGGAGCGACAATGGCACACCGCCCGCAACGCTCAGCACCCGCTCGGCACCTAGCTTCACCCTCGCTGGATCTCGTGGATCCTGATGAAAGCCCAGTAAAATTACACACATAAACGGGCAGAAACATGTTGACCTTATTTACAGAGTAAACACCAGTATAAAGTATTTGGCTAGTTTCCCTTTGATTACTTGTATATTGCTTGGGGACTAAGAGTGCCCTAAAAACCCTTTCTCTCCTTTTGTTGAGACATCATTACATACATGATCAGAGACCTTGACCGGGCCTCATAAGTCCTTTGAGGAGTTGAAGGGACGCCTGTAGTCAAATACTAAAGGTACATTAATAAATAAGAGATTCTCAGATGTTAGAATACTGTCTAAAACGATGTAACAAATCGCTTACGGGATGTTGGGCAGAGCGTGTCTACTTGCTTCGTCAAGGCTACTCCCTTTTGGCAAACCTTAGTTGCTCACTCGAGGCTCCAATGTTACTGGAGCAGCGTGTGAGTTCAGCATATAACGTTGATTCATTGCCAAACTTAAGCGTCCACGTGGGTTAATGCACATGCTGCACAGATCTGTAATTTGTATCCTACATACCAGTCCTAATAAGTTCTGTTGGAAATGGCGCTTTCTATGGTGCATTTCCTGGACTTTTTTTGCTTTTCTCCCTTCCGGTTTTCCGCTGATCTATGTGCTAGACTTAGGATTTTGAGCACTTTTGACACTTCCATTGAGTGCCAAAACGCTGTGCTTGTCATACACATACTGGTGATTAGTGTAGACCTGATTGGCTGAATTGAGTTAGCTGAAAATCCTTTGTCTAGAGGTGAGATATATATCTAGAGCATGTAACTCAACACCTCCTCCGACGGCCTGCAGCACTGGTTGTGCCACCCACGGATGTAACTCTTTAAACGTGCCGCAGGTTTGCCATGACGGGCCTGTGTTTGCAGGTTACTGTTATTTGGCTTAGGATTTAAAAGGCTAGTTGCACAGGTTCTGCAATTCTCTTGCTATACCGGAGTACTTCCTAGTGACAGGGTGCGGTGTCGGGAAGAGGTAGGGCATGTGTGCGTTTGTGCTACATGCACTGGTAATGATTGGCACCAGGTGGTGTGTTCGGTACAGTAGGGCATGTTTCCCGCATTGGATTGATATGAGGGATCTGTGGAAATGCGCAGAAGCTGGATTTCTTTCATACAGATGTGTGGCAGTATAGTGTTTGATATTGATGAGTTTGTAATGGCGAACCTGCTCCGGTGGTGCAAGTGATTTCGACATTATGACTGTGGAAATACCACTTTGAGAAAGTGGGCATTTCCGTGCTCATGGCTCTGTGTGCCTATCTGACTGTCTCCAATTCACAGCTGGGGTCTGGGGACAGTTCCATTTGTGCATTCATAATAATACAGCCATAATCTAGGGGCTCAAAAGAAATTGCAGACCTCTGACTTTGAGGGACCTTCTTGGGTTGGTTAAGAAGGGGTAGAATTGGAACCTGCATTCCAAGGGGCAGGGTTGTGACCCAACTAAAGATACTGATCAAGCCTCCCAGGGTAGGATGTCAGACAGGACACAATTTAGAGAGGGCCCTGTTGCAGGGATTCTGCCCAAGAACAGAGCTATGCGTAGGATTATGGGTTCTTAGTGAGTAGGGACTGAGTCATCCTTCCACCTGAGTACCCATAAGCCCACGACGGATTAGCTATAGTGTCTCACTTGCTCTCCTACTCACTCACAGAGACATCCCAGAACACAACACTCCCAGATCTCTCAGGAATCGCACACCCTTTCACTCAAACTCGTGTACCTGTACTCAATAAAATCTGACAGAGACACAAAAACAGTTTTAAAATATTTATTTTAACTAAAATGCCCTAACATGCAGTATACGTGCCACAACAAGCCGGAAAATGCATAATATAAATAGTCAGCATAGCAGCTAGTCCATATATCATGAAGGGAGATGACATAATGAAAAGACAGTAGAGCCTAATCTCCCTCCCATTGCTATTAAGAAATATTATTATATATTGGAAGAACTCTGGGCTTTGTCTGCAGACCCCATACCTTCGACTATATGATGTAAATATATAATTTACCGTCTTAATTTCTATGCAGGTAAGTACTTAATCAATAATAACTCAAATCGGAAAGAAAAAATCAGAGTCCGTGGTGTTAGAGTTCTTAGGGGTTTTATTCCTCAAAAAGGAATGGTCAAGACCAGGATATCATGTTCTTCCCACCGCAGGGGTGGAAGAAGGGATAGAGCGCCACATTTTATTGACAGCACATAGCTTATATACTTAATTCATGTCATAGAAAACAGTACAGTAGGCGTAACAGCTGAGAGAAGACAAGATAACAGTATCCACGTGTTACTAGTACGTAATCAGAAGGCGTGGACTAGGCGTGAACTGGAGGTGTGTGCTAGAAACGTCACAGGTAGGTGTCACTAGGGGGTGGCACTAAACAGAAATGTTGCAATGTCAGCAGAAATCGGAAGCTTGGATGCGCGCGCAGCTGCATGACGTGTGATTGACGTGAAACTGGAGGGTGCAGGGGACTTGACATTTACACTGACGGAAAGAGACAGAAGTCTGGCATGTCAGATCAACTTGTACTTCTATCACATCTGATATCTGATGTTTGGGAACCATATTATCTGGACGGAAAGGTCTCTGGGGCAGAAGCTATTCTATACTGACTGTGAGTGCGTGTATAAGCGCCTAAGTGTCTGCATGAGAAGCGTGGGGGCATGGGCCTTCCATGGAAGCATGGTAACAGAGGCTATGAATTACTTGCACTGAGACAGGTCGGCCCTTTGGCTCTGTAGCTGAGGGGGATGTTTACTGAAGCTAGTAGGCAGGAATGCATTTTCGAGGAGCGGAACAGATAACTCGAAGGTTATAGTCAGTCTTGGCAGGCAGCAGGCTGAGCTGAGCGCGGTGGGCCGCGCTGGAAGTAAGTCAGAGTTCACGGGTACAGAGGCAGCCTGGGCTGAGGCTTTCAGAGTCAGAAGCCAGAAAAGAGGCTCGATGGCAGAAATTCAGGGCCTACTTTGCCAGAGCTGAAAAACATGTAAGGCACACTACAAAAAGACGTTGGCATAGCATACTTAGGAACGGACTATTTAATCCATTCAGGGTGGATCTGAAAGAGGACATGTTAACGTTGGACGCAAATGTATTTGCGTCTTCAGAGCTGACACAGGAGGGAAGTTACATGCACTTTAAGCTGGTACATGGAGACGGTGGGGTACGCGCTAGGGAACACAACTTGACCAAAAATGTATATTTCCTCATTCCCTCCTTGTTCCCTACGGACCCTTCATGATATATCGATCCTCATGAATCGATCAGTTTGTTCTTGTAACATCATTTGCTCTTCTTTCTTTCTTTTACGTTTTGAGAGAAAACTGGAATGTTCAATACAAGATGTGGCACACAGTCCACAAATCGCCGGCCCGCACTGCAGGCACAGGCAGCAACTGAATACTAGGACTAGGCCAATGCCTAGGAAGGATAGGATCTTCCATCCCCAAGCGGTTAACGTTGTCCAGAACCAACCGGACCAAGTCCAGGTGCCTGGATTCTGATGTATCTGATTTGCAATTTTATGGAGACGTGTAATAGCTTGATATACAGATGGTGCGTTTTGTGGAATGAAAACACAGCAACTTGACCCGATGACCTTACAAGCTCCACCTCTATCTGCCAAGATGACGTCAATAACAAGACGATTCTGAAGGACAACAACCCGCATGGCGGACTGCTCTTCTGTTAAGTTACCTAGGGCGGAGGCAGTTTCATTCACTACTGCTTCAAGTGTTCTAGTTAATCTGCGTATTAGCTTACTATTTTGAACAGGTCCTAAAAAGAAAAAGAATCCTTTATTAAAATCGGTGTACTGTTCCCATGCCGTTTCTGTGTAGTCGACAAGTGGGATATCTCTTCTGGGTCTATTCTTTACTAGATTTGTATTTCTGTGGTAATCAGGAGGAGCTAGAAAAACAGGTGGCAGAAGGAATGCAATGTAACAGGTACCATCCCAATCTGGAGGTAAGCGTATGTATGCGGTATGACCACAAACAAAATAGGAATGACGGATAGCTTTAAAGGACGATTTACCATGATCACTGAATTCGACCACAGTAGTGCATTTACTATGACCTAAGTGTACTGAACCTTTCTTCCTGACACATAATTCACCAGTGACTGGTAATACTGACATAACGGGTAGAACTGGTGCGGCTTCGGATTCAACAGTAAGAATCATAAGGCTAATTGTGTAATTACCTAATCCATATACTTCATTTTCTAGATCAGTTCCTATTCTAGTGGGGAGTCCCTCCTTATCAGGGTAACAGACGTCGAGCAGGACCAAGTTCAGGTTTCCCCAAACCCAGCCCCCGTCGAAAACAGCAATATCAGGATCTAAGGAATTAATTATTTTAAACCATGCACCACAGGAGCCATTGTGAGTGAACGGATACGGAAAGAGGGGCAGAGCTCCCTTGTAATTCTGGTAGGGAGGGAGTCGGCCACATATCCAGCAGTCTGTAGCATTGTTAGTTTGATGGGAATGGTGTAGCATACTAATGAATGTGTTGTTGCGCAGCGCAAGTCTGTAGGAGAGTTCATGTGGAGGTAACTCGCTAAAAGTGTGTTCAGCAGAGACATTGTAAGCAGATTGTTCACGCTTGAAAATAGGGTAATAGATAGGGAGAAGTATACTGGCAACTATTATCAGAAGACTTAGAAAAAACATTATTAACAATGTCACTATACAGTGACTACGCAGTGATTTGCAGTATGTACGTTTCTTGAATTCTCTCTCTCTCTCTCTATCTCGATCTAGGGGATACATGTCAGAAACTATTTAACCGATTCACCTAGGGGAGGACTTAAACAATTAAACTGTCTGACTTGCTAGATCGGAGCTTGAGTCTGTACTCCTCTTGGGGAGTTTTCTCTCGTTCGGAAGTTTTAAAGTCACTGGGCCCGATACAGTCTTTGGAAGGGGTGGATGAGCCTGGGTCGGATTTCAGTTCATTACACAGTTTAACATGGCTCATGTGGACCCACCCCTTCCGGCCCTCAACCTTCACCGCTGTCCTCGTAGTAAGTAGAACGGTCTTCGGCGATTTCCAGCGGGGCTCCAACGGACTTTTCCGGTCGAAGTTCCTTATGAGGATCAGATCACCTGGACGGACATCATGCGGCTTTACATCAGTGTTGTCAGGGAAGGCTGCGGCAACCTGTGAACGACATGATTGGAGTGCAGACATCAAGGAAGCAAGGTAATCTGTCAACATATTGCAATCAACATCAGTAATTTTCTTCGGAATGGGCGTCCCCCACATATTCGGTGGTCTACCAAAGACCACTTCGTACGGGGATAGTCCTGATCTCGAATGGGCAACCATCCTCATATAGAACAGTGCCACTGGCAGGGCGACTATCCAGTCGACCCCTTTCTCTTTACATATTTTAGCAAGTCGTGTCTTTAATGTCTGATTATGCCTCTCTACAAGGCCTGCGGCTTCGGGATGTCGGACACAATGGAACTTCCACTGGTATCCTAGCAATAAAGAAACTTCTTTCATTAATTCGGATGAGAATGGCTGACCGTTATCTGAGTACACGACACGAGGCAAGCCGTACCGTGGGAAGAATTCACGAACCAACTGCCTGGCAGTGGTCGGAGCAGTGTAATCTGGGACTGGGTATGCTTCGGTCCAACGGGACAGAGCACAAACAATTACGAGAACATATTTGAATCCTCGACAACGGTCCATCTGGATATAATCCATCTGGAGGACTTCAAAAGGGGGATCGGGAGGATGAAATCCACCTTGCTCTACAGGGACGCTTTTACCTGGATTGAACTGACAACAGATCATGCAAGTACGCACTTTCTGTTTTGCTGCTGCTCGTAAGTGTTTATTGTTCCAAAGATTTTGTAAACTGTCTAATATCGCTTTTTCTCCTAGATGTGCTGGACTATGTGCTGTATTAATCATGACTTGAACCATAGAGTCAGGGAGAAACCATGTAGATTTTCCCTTCGTCACCAAACCTTGATCTGTTTGGATCCCTCCTAGTTCAATCCATTTCTTTATTTCTTCTGGGGTAGCATGTGTCTGAATATCGATAACATCTAGTGTGGGATCCCTAACTGTCATACAATTTGCCGGTCCTATTGTCTTTGTCATGTCAGTTGTCTGAGTGTGAGTCAATGCTGTATGTTTTGCTGTCTGGTCTGCCAGGTCGTTACCCTGGGAAACAGAATCTGTGACTTTAGTATGTGCTTTACACTTCATGACGGCTATTCCTGAAGGCAGATGTATTGCTTCTAACAGTGCTTGAATGAGGGGACCATGTTGGATCTTGGCACCGTGAGAGGTCAGAAAACCTCGTTCTTGCCATAACATACCGAAGTCGTGTACAACTCCGAACGCATAACGGGAATCAGTATATATGTTGACATTTCTGTTCTTGGCTAGTATACAGGCTCGGGTCAGAGCAATAAGCTCTGCCGCTTGAGCGGACAGTGTATCAATACGATGTGTTTCTTTCACTTCAGTTTCAGTGGTCACTGCATATGCGGCCACTAATTCTCCTGTACTTGTTCGCATACATGAACCATCCACATAAAGTGTCAGGTCTGGATTTGTCAGTGGAACATCTGTTAAGTCTCGTTGGGGCTTTGTTACTGCATTAATGATTTCTATACAATCATGCGGGGCTGGATCTGTCATAATCGTAGGTAACAGTGTTGCGGGGTTCAGAATGCTGCAGCGTCTGATCTCTATGTGTGGCTGGAATAGCGTTAATTCGTAACCTGTCAATCGTGCTATAGTCAAGTGTTGAGTCTGAGTTCTGTTTAACAGAACCTCTACAGAGTGTGGAACTTGTACTGTCAACTGATGTCCTAAAACAATTGAATCGCTCTGTCTTATTGCTAACGCTGTTGCTGCTACTGACTTTAAGCACGCAGGGAGTGCCTGGGCTACTGAGTCCAATGTACTTGAAAAATAAGCGCAAGGCTTATGTGAACCTGCTTGATCTTGAGTGAGGACAGACAATGCCGTACCATCACGTTCTGTAACAAAAAGTGTAAACGGTTTGCTGTAGCATGGTGTCGCTAAAACTGGTGCTTGACATAATGCTTTCTTTAATTCCTCAAAGGCTTGTGTATGTTCCTGAGTCCAAGGGAGGGCAGTCGAAGTTGCTGCCTCCTGCGTCGTTAACTGGATGAGTGGTTTAGCTAGAAATGCATATTGAGGAATCCATTGTCTGCAGTACGAGGTGAGGCCTATAAAGGCCCGCACTTCCTTTTGTGTCTGGGGTTGAGGCATATTTACAATTAACTGAATGCGATCGGGAGTGAGCTGTCTCCCCACTTTGGACAGCAAGTGACCCAAGTACACAACTTGCTGAACACAGAATTGTAGCTTCGAAGGAGACACCTTGTGTCCCTTGTCTGCCAGAAAGTGTAAAACTGTCAGTGATGCTTGTTCACATTCGGGCTCACTTCATGCGGTGATCAGCAGATCATCGACGTATTGCAGTAAAGCGGTGTTAACTGGCATCTGAATACAATCTAGTTGTCTTTTCAGTGCTTGACTATAGATGCTGGGGCTTTCTGTGAATCCTTGAGGTGCGCGGGAAAATTTGAAGCTTCGTCCATTTAAACTGAATCCGAAGAGATATTGGCTCTCCGGATCAATAGGTACACTGAAGAAAGCGTTCTTGAGATCAATTACAGTAAAGAACGTTGCTTCTGAATCAATAGCAGTCAATAGGGAAGAGATATCGGGGACCACAGGGTACTGTGGTACAATACATTTATTCAGCTCTCGAAGATCAATCACCAGCCGATAAACTGGCGGTGCATTGGGGTCAGTACGTTTAAGAATTGGAATGATGGGTGAATTACAGATATTGGAGTCGGTCTCTACGACCACTCCTTGAGCTATGAGCTCTTCAATGATTTCCAGTAAAGCCACTACAGCATCGGGTGGTAACTTGTATTGTCTGATTCGTGGTAGAACAACTCCTGTCTTGAGTGTAACACGGTATGGTGTGATATGCATACAACCTACATCAGTTGGGCCTTTTGCCCACAGGTGATCTGGTACATTTTTTAATCTGACATCGAATTCTCGCAACACATAATGACCCTTGAAATCCCGTAGAAAGAGTCTAACTCCCTCCGGGGAACAGCAGATTATAGCTCCTAGAGCCTTCAATGTTTTAATTCCTAACAGATTTTCTGGGCATGATTTCGTAAGTAACAAGTCTGTAACTCGTGATAATGGACCCACAGCCAAGGGTACTGGTTCTGATACTTCATTTACAATGGGCTGTCCTGAAAAACCAAGGGAAACATTCTGTGAGCCTGAGAGGGGTGCCCCTGGGACTTCATTATGACTGATTGTGGTGCGGCTTGCCCCTGTGTCAATTAAAAACTTTCTGTCTTTTCCCAATACTTGACTGTGTACATAAGGACCTTCTTGATCTACAGGAATTTCAATAAGAGGCAAGACAAATTCCCTCTCTAGGCTGTTTCATGTGTATCGTTGATACTCAGGGTAAGCAGATTGGGCATACTGGTACATCTGTTGAGAAACTTGTTGAGTCGCGGCAGTGGGCTGCGGTACCGCTACTGTCTGTGCTGTATGAGATGAAGCATGCATAGGCTGTGTGTTCTGCATGGGATGTACAGTCTGTGAAGTCTGTTGCTGAACCTGATCTTGTCTAGGTGGATGCGGTCTCTCTTTAGTTTTACCTGTTGCTATGTTATGTTTCAGAACTGGACATTCATGTACGTAGTGACCTGGCTGCTTGCAATAATTGCACGTCCGTTTAACGGGACCTGCGACGTGACCTGTCTGGTTCGTACCCTTTCTGTTTCCGTCGGTATGGACCGACTGGGCTACTAACATTTTCATTTTCGTGTCTTTCATACGTTTCTGTTCTTGATCCTGTTCTTCTCTAATTCTGTTCTGATGGTATTGTAACATTTGTAACATCTGGGATGGCGTATTTGCTTGCCATGTACTCTCAACCTTGTATACACGATTCTTGACTGCTAACAGGGAATTGTCAACTAACTTTGATACAAAAAGATGCGGGTACGATTCGCTACTTGGTTTAAGACCACTATTAATAATAAAGCATTTCTCGAATCTTGAATAAAAGTCACTAGTATCTTCGTCGGGTTTCTGTTTACATGCTGAGATTGCATCCCAGTCTTCTTTTCTAGTTGCCAATAATCTTGGCAGAACCTGTACTATTAAACCTGGTAGTGCTTTAGTTTTGTCCCCAAGGCCTACCCCTGGGACACGTTTATTCTCTTCGTCTTCTATTTCTGCCCATACAATCTTTTTCTCTCCCACCTCCCATTCCTTTTCCTTTAGTTTCTCGTAGATGCCCGTGGGCAGCAGTACCTTTAACATTTTCATGATATCATCATATGTGTAATCCCCCATCAGTAACATGTCTTTAAGCTCTCTGTGGAAACCTGCAGGGTCTTTATAATGGCTCGGGACTAGTTTCTTCATTTCTAACAGTTCTAACTTGGTCAGTGGCGTGTGTACATATACACGTTTCAAGAGATTGTCCTCACCCATAACTGGGTGTACTTCTCGTAAGGGGTTCTGACTTTCAATGCCACTCAGGCATTGCATGTGATACGTTTTCCTTTCTGGGGGTGGAGCAGGAACATATTCAGAGCTTATGAAAGTGTTATATCTATGTCGCTGTTCTAGAATTATTTGTATTAACTTGGTACTTAAACCTCTCCATCTATCCATGAGTAGTGCTTCTAATGTTTCGTGTAAGGGACCTGGATCAGAATGTTGGTTTCTGTATTTCGTGAGGAGGTGCTGAATCATGTATACACCTGCTAGTTTCTGTTCGTCTGGGGAGAGGTTCAGAAATGTCTGCGCTAGTGTATCATCATTATACATATCCGGATTTTCAGCCCATAATATGGCTGACCGGGCTAGTTCTTGTTCATCCATTGAATTGAGTATGTGTTACCCCACTCGGTCTCGGAGTCTTTTATCAGTCTCCTGGAACTGATGTTCAGCAGAATTCGGGTTTGTTAAGGCAGAGAGGAAAACTCTCTTGCTTTCCGGACGGATACCTTTCCTAAGGTAAGTTCCCTTACCTACATACGCTATAGTATCTGTAGTTTTTTCTGGTTCTTCAAGTTCTTCTTCCTCCTCCTCGGAAGCCTTTTCTTTCTCCTTTTGGTGTATATCTATTACTGCCTTTCTAATTTTCTTGTACATACTGGCTATGCAAGTTCCCCTATCGTGTTTTCCTTCAGATATATTTTGACCCCACTTGTTTAGTGCATCTAATTCACTCTGATCTGTCCCAGGCCTGTCTCGTTCTCTTATTAGGCAATTTATGAAAAAACGTAGTATCTGTGCTTGAACGTCAACTTTCTGACGCTCCATGGCCTCCTGAACACTGTCCGGGTCTTTCCCCGTCTGAACAAACTCATATATTCTATCTAGGCGCTCCTTCATTCCTGCATAGCATAGCAGGAAATCAGTAGCAGATCTTAACCGTAGTGATGCCATCATCATTACATTGTCTTTGCCGGGTACTGGATCATATCTGCAAACTGAAAGGTTTTCCTTGAATATATCAAGGCTGGGAGACTTGAACGTAAAAGGACTCCGCAAGTCCTTGAGCTGTAACCTGCGTGTCAATGGCGGGGTGTGTAAACCCCCGGCCGCACCCCCTGAGGCGGAAGCTTGGGCATTATCTCTCGGCGGAGTCTGTATCTGAACTTGAACTTGTCTTTTAGTGGGATCAGGTAGAAGTGGTTTCGGTAGATCAACTTTAAGTGCGGGAAGTGGTGGAGGTGGTGGAACAGGAGCTTTCTGTTGTGGTACTGGCGGAATTTGATCTTGGGGCGGGTTACCACCCCCGTCCCTGTCGTTAGGCAGGGCGCGGACAGGCAGATTGGTGTAAGCGGGTGCTACATCCTCTAGATAGGAATTCAGGAATATGTCTTTAGTAGTCTTATGCATTACTTTAGTTGGAACTAATGGTGGCGGTAGATTTTTCGGTATTTCAGAAATGGCTTCAGGCGAACCCTCAGCCGCGAGATACATACCGTTCACGAGGTTATTTCGTGCGCGGTCTACTTGCTCTGTTTTTACTTGGATCCCCTCGGTAACTAACTCGTTTTCTTGGGCCTTTTCTGATTCTTTAAGTCTGTTTTCTCTACGTAGTGCTTTTTCAGCACGCTTATGCGATTCCTTACGCCAAAACTCTATGGCGTCTTTCTGAGATTGTCTGGCTTTCTTTTTCCATAGTACTTCCTCCACCTTCATGATGCACTCAGCATCCCATGTTCCGTTAACAGGCCATCTGTGTCTTTCGTCTAGATGCTTAGTATAGTCGGCCCATAACTCTAGATATAATATGGCATCTATGCCATGCTTGTGGTACATGAAGTTTCCTGGAGTGTCCCTAGGGGGGATAGGAATTGCTTCCTCTAGTATCCCTTTCCTAGTTCCTATCTGCTTTAATTTGTCGAAAAACGGCATCTTGTTTACTTAATACTGAATGCTCAATCCTTACTACTTAATACTGAATACAGCTAGCTATACAAGAACACAATAAGGCACATTTAAAAATGGTCACATTCATACCACGACATTAATCACATGAAAAGACATTTTTGAAACATATATGACTACCCCCTGTACTGGATGTACTGCTAAACAGTACAGATACACTGGTAAACAGTGCAGAACTTCAGAATACTAGATATACTGCTAAACAGTACAGATACACTGTCTAAAAACAGTGCAGACCGGACTTGTGTACCCAAACCCGTCTAGTTACGTCCCAGCAATGGTACTCACCGGGAAGCACGGAAACAGAAGGCCTCGGAAAACTCGACTGGACTGGACTCGACTCGGCTCGACTTCGGAAAACTTCGGAAAACTTCGGAAAACTGGTGGGCCTCTTGACACCTCGGACCTTGCTTCTTTCGGCTAGGCTCTGGTCGGGATCCTCCGCACTCCTCACCGCCTCGTCTGGGTACTGATCGCAGTCTTCGTCACCTCCGTGGGCCAGAGGGAGATACAGGAAATCCTGCCGGTACGCGTAGGTTCCGTCTAACTGATGGCAGGGGACAGAGCTTGCAACGCACCAACCGGCGCGTGAGGTGGGGGAGGGGTCCCTATTCGGGCGCCAAAATGATGTAAATATATAATTTACCGTCTTAATTTCTATGCAGGTAAGTACTTAATCAATAATAACTCAAATCGGAAAGAAAAAACCAGAGTCCGTGGTGTTAGAGTTCTTAGGGGTTTTATTCCTCAAAAAGGAATGGTCAAGACCAGGATATCATGTTCTTCCCACCGCAGGGGTGGAAGAAGGGATAGAGCGCCACATTTTATTGACAGCACATAGCTTATATACTTAATTCATGTCATAGAAAACAGTACAGTAGGCGTAACAGCTGAGAGAAGACAAGATAACAGTATCCACGTGTTACTAGTACGTAATCAGAAGGCGTGGACTAGGCGTGAACTGGAGGTGTGTGCTAGAAACGTCACAGGTAGGTGTCACTAGGGGGTGGCACTAAACAGAAATGTTGCAATGTCAGCAGAAATCGGAAGCTTGGATGCGCGCGCAGCTGCATGACGTGTGATTGACGTGAAACTGGAGGGTGCAGGGGACTTGACATTTACACTGACGGAAAGAGACAGAAGTCTGGCATGTCAGATCAACTTGTACTTCTATCATATCTGATATCTGATGTTTGGGAACCATATTATCTGGACGGAAAGGTCTCTGGGGCAGAAGCTATTCTATACTGACTGTGAGTGCGTGTATAAGCGCCTAAGTGTCTGCATGAGAAGCGTGGGGGCATGGGCCTTCCATGGAAGCATGGTAACAGAGGCTATGAATTACTTGCACTGAGACAGGTCGGCCCTTTGGCTCTGTAGCTGAGGGGGATGTTTACTGAAGCTAGTAGGCAGGAATGCATTTTCGAGGAGCGGAACAGATAACTCGAAGGTTATAGTCAGTCTTGGCAGGCAGCAGGCTGAGCTGAGCGCGGTGGGCCGCGCTGGAAGTAAGTCAAAGTTCACGGGTACAGAGGCAGCCTGGGCTGAGGCTTTCAGAGTCAGAAGCCAGAAAAGAGGCTCGATGGCAGAAATTCAGGGCCTACTTTGCCAGAGCTGAAAAACATGTAAGGCACACTACAAAAAGACGTTGGCATAGCATACTTAGGAACGGACTATTTAATCCATTCAGGGTGGATCTGAAAGAGGACATGTTAACGTTGGACGCAAATGTATTTGCGTCTTCAGAGCTGACACAGGAGGGAAGTTACATGCACTTTAAGCTGGTACATGGAGACGGTGGGGTACGCGCTAGGGAACACAACTTGACCAAAAATTTATATTTCCTCATATAGATGGTAGTTCTACATCGTAGGTGCTGTCTTGATCTTCACCCTGTTAAGGTCCCTCTCCAAGTGTGTGTTCCCTATGCATGTATCCCCATAATATCAAAGTACAAGTTTCCAACAACAGCTGCTTTGGTGTGTTTTGTCTAGGTGCCAGGGCCTCGCCAGAACAGAATAACAAGGGACATTGTTTGTCGACCTTGTTCACAATGTTCAGACTAAACTCAAGGAACAGGCAGAGAACTAACACAGCAGACAGTTCTCATGTGAAAGTCACAAACAAAGTTGATTACAACAATAAAGCCATGTAGTTACATGCTCAAAGCCGCATAATGGCTGCCGGGCTCATGCTAACTTAGTGGTGTCAATAATGTCCCCAACGGCCATGTGACAGCCGTGCATTTCAAAGGTGGTCTTTTGAACTCATCTCATCTTCAACGACCATTGTGGGTATAACTACTGGGGCTCTGCCGTCAGATGTTAGAGATGGGGACTGGAAACATTCTACTCTGGTTCACCGCTGGGACATCGACAAGAGGAACTATGGGGCAGGAGGTAAAGCAACTGGATTATCCGCAGAGTTGTGTTGGCCTGGGGCGTTTTGGGGTCTAGGAAGGGGACTATCACTTGGTGGATTTTACATAGATGTCGGTGGCCTGCAGCTAATTGCCAACTGTTGTGGACCAGGTCACTACCACTCTCCAAGAGCCGGTTGGCTGGCCTCCTGTTCATGAGATCCCTGGGACAGAAAAGATCTGCTCATTTCCAAAAGATCATAAGGACCATGCAGGGTGTGGTGGAAACAGGTGGAAGTGATCGTCGGTTGGGACAAGGACCATCCCGATATGTGCAGTCATCAGATTTTGCCGAAGAGTGTGCTCGTATCTATCAGCGGCCTCCTTGTGGGTGCCGTGGCATGAGGAGTACAGGGGTTTGCTGTCCGAGGAACCCAAGCATACAGCCGGAAACCTGGCCTAGCTTGCATTCTGTAGAGTGTGGTGAGGAAAGTTTGCTGAGTCCACGGGACTCGAGTTCGCAGCCTAGACCTCAGGATCGGGAGAATGATAGTGTCTGACATTGTGGCCTCAGTCCGATGGCGCTGCTGGTTCCCTCCCCGCAGACCCGTGCCATAAGGTACCCTATACAAATTTCTTCCGAGCACTCAATTGTCCATAAATTACAGTCTTCCAAATATGGAATTTTTCAATTTATTTTCTTCATTGAAAAGTTCATTTCTAATTTTCCATAACGTTCTGACTCGGCCAACACGTGTTTCGTCTGGTCTGTATCGACCTTTGACTTCTTCAGGGCTGCAACCCAAATAATATAAGCTATACATATTCAAATAAACTACACATATAGAAATTCATCCAATTACATTAATAATCACAGGTTCATTATAAATCTTGAAGTAATACACCCTCATGCCATAGAGTGTCCATAGCAATAGTAAAAAGCAAAGACCAATTTCACACTCAAGACACCCAAAAGTGCTATAAACGTCTATATAGATAAAGTGTAAGTAGTCACCAAAGAGTAGTGTCATTCCAAGTTACTATCATAGTCATGAAGTGGTAAATCATGGCTATTAAAATTTATCATTAGATGTGGTCTGAGACGAGCTACAACGTACCAATATAACGTTTTCTTAATCCAATAATGGTCCTAAGTAAGTATGTTCTAGTTCTTATGTTCCGTCTAAAAATAACCACAACAATATAAGTGTGATTATTTAAGCATATGTACGATGGTATATGTAGTTAAGGTCCTCTCTTAATAATACGCTCACCTGTCTATGTAGTACTTCTGATTATGTACTTTTCATCATAGTTGGCAAATTCAATCTACAAAGAAAATTATCGACGTTAATCTGAACTACATGGTTTTCAAACATAACACAATGTGACAGACTCTTTTTAGTAATCCCTCACCTCAAATTTCGTGAATTATGTCGTTGACGTTTTCCTTCTGCAATTTTATAGTTCCTCCGTCATAATGTGCGAGTACGACACCTATAATATTAATAATATTTATCACTGTTAAATCCTAAGTAAATATCGTGCACCAATATTGTCTATTCGTAACCTGTATTTATGCGCTCGAAGTTTCGACTTACCTGTTGTTTTCTAATGTTTTCGAAAAACCGTAGCGTTCTACGTCGGCGCCATCTTACTTCTCCTATTTATATGGTAGCTAGGAATGCTCCATTTTAGTAATTTACCTTCGGATTACCGAATTTAGAGTATAACCTATTTATTTAAGTAAATGCTTCCGTTTTAAAACTTCTTTGTTAAATAACTAGAAATTGAAATGAATAACACTGAGATTGCAGTTTGCGTTCAGTCTGCCAGTTAGTTCGCAGCAGAACTGCAATTGTTCCAGTGGCATTTGGGACTCTTGCACTTCCATTTGGTAAGTGAAGGAGGCACAATAATTTCAGTCGCTCTCATAGACGCGTTGTACAATTTTGTTACCAGACCCCTACTGTCTTCCGCAGCCAGCACCGCCTGCAACACTGTCAGTGTTTTCGGCTCTGCTGGAAAGTCAGGAAATATGGATCTGATCCTCTGTCGCACCCTAATATATGTAAAGCCCAGATTTATGCTGTGGTCACTCCCAGCCTGCACGTCTGAGAGCGATTGGAACCAGCTATTCCTCTATAGGTCCCCCAGCTGCCTGACCACTGCCGCCTGTTCTTGGGTCGCAGTAATATGTGAATGTGTAGCAATCGTAGCGCCGGGGCATATAAATAATCCAGTCGCGCCCACTTAGCCAAAGTCATCCAGGCCCGAGCAGTGCATTTGACAGAATTGATCTCAGATCTCAGGGCTTTCCTCTCTCCTGACAGCGCCAGCGCCAGCAGGGGGATCGGGGCACAGTATCTTCTTCGACCGCAACATGTGTCAGGAACCGCTGACTGCGGGAAGTATCAATAGTGTACAAATTGCACTTGGGCACATAGACAGTATATTCGCATGTCCGGCGCTTCAAATCCTCCCCGATCAAATGGCTACATAAGCAAGTCCCAGCTGCATCTCGGTTTCTGACTGCCCCACACAAGGGTCAGTAGAGCCGCCTGAAGCGTGTTGAATAGTGCAATATTGAGCCTGATGGGGATATTCATAAACAATTAGAGGAGTTTGGGCAATACTGTCATTTTTGTCACCGCGATCCTGTCCGCCAGCGAAAGAGGCAGCTTAGCCCATCGTTCTGTATGCTCAGTGATTCGGGTAATGACTCCACTATAATTCATGGAGAGTACTGTATCAGGGTCTCATGCAGCCATATCTCTAACTCGTTCGGAAGCCCATCAAGGCCAGCTGACTTACATGTGGGGAGGGACATTATGGCAATTTTTACATCTTCAACGTCAAAGGGTTGGTAAGGGGTGCCGCTCGCAAGCCGTTCTGAGTGTGAAGCTGTTTCCTGGGATTTCCTTGCCTCCATCCACGGACTGATTTTAAAGACTCCGGGGAAAAGCTGACCAAGGGCGAAGCAACATCACCCGCAGGGGCCGGGACTGCGAGACCCAGCATTCTCAGCGCTTAGCCAACTCCGCGCAGCTAGTGTCTCTTCCCACCCCCTGCTCCCCCGCAGGCTACTAACGCCTCGCGGGCCCCGCTCCGCAGGCGCCGCTCGCAAGCCGTTCTGAGTGTGAAGCTGTTTCCTGGGATTTCCTTTCCTCCATCCATGGACTGATTTTAAAGACTCCGGGGAAAAGCTGACCAGGGGCGAAGCAACATCACCCGCAGGGGCCGGGACTGCGAGACCCAGCATTCTCAGCTCTTAGCCAACTCCGCGCAGCTGGTGTCTCTTCCCGCCCCCAACTCCCCCTACTTACTCACGCCCTTCCTCACGGGACGCGCGCGGGACGGAGAACGGGGCGAAGCCCGGGCCATTTGAGGCCGTTCGAGAACGGAAGAGATCGGGATCGGGCCACCCTCTTTGGCTTCTCTCTCTTACCTTCAAGCCAGCCTCTTTCTGCTTAAGTGTTAGGATTATGGCGACCAGAGAAACAAGGAGCAAAAGCACGCTGGCAGCCGTACCAACTAAAGGTACTTTCGACACATATTTTGTTAAAGCTGGGGCTCTCCTGATTGATGAAATTAATGTACTGGAAAGGCGTATATCCCAAGAAATAGAATGGGTAAAAAGATCTTCCATGGGCGCTATAGCACAAGCAAGGACTCCTGAAAATAGACTGGATTGTATAGAGTCAGACAGAGGTGAAAACGTGGACAATGAGGGGGTAGTTTTGTCTGATGTTGTTAATTCTGTATCCTATACAAGGGATAATGAAATTAAGGGACCTATAGAGTCAAGCCAATTAACCCCACCCGGGATTCACATACAATCTAGCTTACCATCTCCTGTTGCTAATGTTGCTAACACTGAAAGCGCTAATGTTAGAGATAGCCGTTCAAAACAAGGTGATAGGGAAGGAGCCATACCAAAAAGGAAAAGAGGGACCCAAAATCTAGGGGGACGCAATGCAAAAGTGGCAAAGCACAACCCCCGTAGCAGAGGCTAATAGCTTAGAAAAAGATAATCTTGCACCCACCCTTCCTGTAAAAACCCACACACTACCCCTAGAGAACCCACCTGTTCGGGTTATAGAGCAGTTAAATCCCAGTCCCAGTTTGAATATAGGTGGTGACCTTACTGTCGGTAATATTGGTGCTTTCATGAGGTCATTGTTAAGCCCCCTAGAAGCTCGCCTAATAAAGATCGAAGCTAGGCTATTGAATATAGAGAATTCAACGGTGTGTCTAGCTGACGGTCTTAATACCGACAACAAGGTTGATAGTGGTGGGGCTCAACCTAAGAACAAGAGGGGTATAACAGCTCCCCCAATGAAGGATGCAAGCTTAGCTCCTAATATTTTACAATCACAGCTGCCCTTAACGCACTCTTTAATTCCACAGCCTATCGAGGGCGATGTTACACCCATTCACCATGAGAATAATGTTGCAGTTACTCAGGGAGTACCAGTCATCGCTAAAAAGTTTAAGTCTGTAAACTTGCCTCCTGAGGCGAGCTCATATATAGTTATTTTGGCTGGTGTCCCGGAGTTAAAACCAGACACTAAAGAATCTGTTGCCTCCTTAAAGAACAAGGTGGTTAACTGGCTTACCATAAATAGACCTCTCCCCCAAGGAATAAGGAGTGAGGTACTTATAGTAGGAAGAGTTCCTTGGTTGGGCAACACAAGGAAAACAATTAATGGGGACGGCGTCCTGATTAATTTCAGGGAACCCAGGGCCATCTCTTACATACACGGATGGTCGTACTGTGATCAAGGGACCTCTATCCAGTCCCTACCCCTATCTTTTTTCTACCCACCCCTGAGTTATGTACGTAAGGAGGAGGGTTGGGAGACAGTCCCTAGGAGAGGGGGTGGATGGCGAGGCAGAGAGGGCGGAGACTCTTACCATCATAGAGTCCAGCAGCAGCCTGCCCACTTTACAACATTCAACAGGTTCAGCTGTCTGGATATGATCGATTGACATCGCTTGTCTAGGAGGGGGGTGGCTCATTACCACTCAATGGGCAACATGGTGGGAAGGACTATTCCCTCTAGCCACTGCACTGATCAAATGAAATGAAAACCATATTTAATAAAGCGCACTGCTGCCAAGCGGCTTCCTGGCGCTGGGGGACCTGGGTCAGAACTCACAGAGGGGAACACAAGGGAACCTAAGAAGGGAAAGCCAAAGAAAAAAGAAAAGTTTTAAGGCTTTACGGAAGTGGCTAAAAATGGGAATGGAGCGAAGATGAAGTGGGAGACTATTCCAGAACTGGGGAGCCAAGACAGAAAGACGAGTGCCCCCGGATCTGGATTTACGGAAGCGGGGAATGTGAAGAAGGGAGAGAGAGGAAGAGCGGAGGGTGCGACTGGGAACATAGGAAAAAATGAGGGAAGTGATGTAAGCAGGGGCAGAGCGAGAGTGGGCACGAAAGGCAAAGCAAGCAAGTTTGAAAAGGGATCTAAAGCGGATAGGGAGCCAGTGAAGGGATTTCAAAGCCGGGGTAATGTGAGAGGATTTGGGGAGGGAGAGAATGAGACGGGCAGCCTGGTTTTGAATGGCCTGTAAGCGTCGGGATTCGTGGGAGGGAATGCCCACGTACAGGCCATTGCCATAGTCGAGGCGTGAGATGACTAGAGCCAAGACTATGGTTTTAAGCGCGTCGATGGTGAAAAAGCGAGATATTTTCCGAATGAGACGGAGGGAAAGGAAACAAGAAGACACAACAGAGCTGATCTGGCTGTGCATGGTTAAGTCAGAGCTGACTTTAATGCCAAGGGTACGAACAGAGGAAGAGGGCGTGGGGGGGGCCGAAAGAAGGGGGCCAAAGTGCAGAGGACCAAGGGTTAGAAGGGCCACCCGTGAGGACAAGTTCCGTCTTATCGGGGTTGAGCTTAAGATGGTTGGCGCTCATCCACTCAGAGATAAAGATAAGGGTGGAACTGAACTTGGGAATAGAATCGGGAGAAGAAGACAGATCAAAGACAAGCTGGAGGTCATCTGCGTAATTATGTACAGAGACCCCCAGCTTGAGAAGAGAAGAAACAAGGGGACAGATGTACAGATTGAAGAGGAGAGGGGAAAGAGAGGAGCCCTGAGGAACTCCACAGGTGACCGGACAAGAGGGGGCAGAGAAACCGGAGAGATGGACAGCCTGATGCCTATCCTGAAGGAAGGATGAAAGCCAGGAGAAGGCCGCGCCCCGAATGCCCGCTGCGCAGACACGGTCGAGAAGAATGGAATGGTCACCGTGTCAAACGCAGCGGACAAGTCGAGAAGCACCAAGGCTTGGGGAAGGTTAATGTGAGACGGCCTCCCGACCAACCCGACCGGTACTCCGCCCTTCCCCACACTTACCTCCTTCGCCACCCCCAGGACTGTATCCCCGGCCTCAGTATACCACCATAAGGACTCGACCTGAGACGCCAGCCAAACGCCAGAGAATCACCCCCTTCTTTTCCCCACAGGGACCAACCAGAACATCGGGTCAGAGAGCCTCAAATATCGCGGACTCCGGAAGCTCCGCCCCTATGGCAGCGACAGCACCGGATAAAAGGGAGAACCCGGAAGTGCAAGTCGTCGGAGATTTGTGGCAGGAACCTCGGACTGGTGGACGCGAAGGAGAAGAGAGAGGAGACGAAGAGCAGACGGCTAAAGCAGACGTGTGGACCGAAGAGTGGTGGAGTCCACAGGAGGTGGCTGTAGAGCGGCCGTAACTCAACGGGAGAGTTACGGCGGACCGCGTGAGTGCCTTTAACCTCACTAATTCTACTCACTAGGAGTCCCCTGTATAGTCCTTGTATAAATCCCCCTTCTCTTTAGAATCACGTCCCCTGCACTGTATTATAATTGTATAGCACTGCACTGTTTGACCCGCCCCCCTCTTCACGTCCCGACCGAGCACCCTTTCTTCCTCCCGCCCCGTACTCCTTCCTCCCGGTCCCTTTCTTTCCTCACATTTGGTGTCAGAAGTGGGATCCGCCGGAAGCATGGAGGCCGTTGTGCAGAAGATGGCGGAGTCTCAGGAACAGTTCGCCAAATTGATGGAGCAGTTCCTAAAGACAGCTGAAGACGACAGGGGCCAACTTCACGATGTCCTGAAGGGTCAAGGGACCGCCCACGGAGAGACCATGGAGAAGCTAACAACGGCCCTGGGGCAGCAGAGACCACTCGCCTCCCTCCCTTCTGTGGTGCTGCAGAAGTACGTCCCGGGGGAAGACCCGGACTACTTCTTTACTAACTTTGAACGTCTTGCCCAAGCAGCCAATTGGCCCGCGGACCGTTGGGGGCAATATTTGGGACCCCTTCTCACTGGCGATCTACAAGCCGCATACCAGCAGGCCAACATACAGGGCACCACCCCGTACGCAGATATCAAAAGGTGCGTGTTGGAACGACTTGGGATCGACGATGATACGTATAGATTAAAGCTACGCCAAGCCAAAGAGAGGCCACAAGAGAATCCCCGGGCCCTCTCGTTCCGAATCAGGGATCTTGCAAACCGATGGCTCCGGCCAGAAAACTCAACAAAAGACGAGATACTTGAGAAAATCTATTTGGAACAGTTCCTGAACTCTTTACATCCTGCCACACAGCGGTGGGTGAGACAACATTCCAGACTCACCCTAGAAACCGCCATTGAGATAGCCTCAGCCTTCAGCCGGGCACAGGAACTCCAGCGGGGCAAGGAGGAACACCCGCACCGAGCCCCGAATGCCGGACCATCACGGCCTCTCCGGCCCCTGCTACCACGAAGACCAGAACCAACCCCCCTGTTTTCCTCCCCGGTTGTGTTCCGCCCCCCTAATCCAGGACCCCAGTGCTATGCCTGTGGCGGGTTCGGTCACATTGCCCGGATGTGCCCGCAGAAGGAAGAGCCTATGGAGGTCGGACTTGTAAGGAACTATCTATGCAACCCTCCGGGCACCACACCCCCAGCCTTCCATTATCCGGTCTCTATCGATGGCCAACGAGTCATGGCCCTTGCCGACAGCGGCTGCCGTCAGAGCGTCCTGAGACCTCAAGATCTGGCACACCCAGTCAGTCCTACGGGGACGGTCGCCATTCAGTGCGTCCATGGGGACACCAAACATTACCCCACTACCCGGTGTGTGTCCAGCACCAGCATGATCCCGGAACCTCCCTCACCATTGGTTTGGTCCCCGCTCTCCCCGAACAAGCCATTCTGGGGAGTGACTATCCGGGACTACCTACGCTTCTCCAGGACACCTCAGACTCCCTGTCGCAGGACGCTCCGTATCCAGGCCAGCACAACCCCGCAACGGTTCCTAAAACCCACAAAACCAGAAGCCAGAAGAGAAAAGAGAGGAAAGAATACGTCAGCGCGTTCCCCGCCATTACTGACGACCACCCGTGGCAGACAGATAGGGAATTCAGAGCTGCCCAGCAGGAGGATCCCCTTCTTCAGGAGGCGTGGGGAAGGGCCCTCGATCACGAAGACCCCTTGCAAGTAGGTCCCTATTTCTTTAAGAAAAACGGGTTGCTGTACAGAAAAGGTGGACCCCAACAGAACGCCCAGTTGCTTATCCCAGGCCCCTTCCAGGACAAAGTCCTCTTTCTTGCCCACAGCCACCTTCTGGGGGGTCATTTCGGCGACGAAAAGACCAGTCAAACCGTTTTAGAGAAATTCTTTTGGCCCGGGGTGCACCAAAGGATCAAAAACTATTGTCGGGAATGCATAGTATGCCAGAAAAACAGCCGACATAGACCTCCCAGAGTGCCCTTGCAACCCCTCCCTCTCATAGACGTCCCCTTTAGCCGAATAGGGATGGACATCATAGGACCACTCTTGCCCTCCCGTAGTGGCTGTCGCTATGCCTTAGTCATAGTGGACTACGCCACCCGCTTTCCTGAGGCCATCCCCCTGAGACAACCCACTACCCAAGCGATAGCCAAAGCCCTGATCTCCCTGTTTTCCCGGGTAGGGTTTCCCGGGAAATCCTGACCGATCAGGGCACACCTTTCGTTTCTGCCTTGATGAAGCAAGTATGCGCTGAACTGGGGATAAAACAAATCCGTACTTCGGCCTATCATCCGCAGACGGACGGATTGGTGGAGCGATACAACGCCACCCTCAAACAGACCCTCAAGAAGCTCTTGGGCCTGGAAGCCAGAAGGTGGGAGGACATGCTACCCTTGGCCCTCTTCGCCATCCGCTGCAAACCTCAGAGCAGCACCGGCTACTCACCGTATGAGTTACTGTATGGGCGTCCCCCGCGTACCCTGCTAGACATGGCACAAGAGGCCTGGGAGGCCGAACCGGATCGCACCCGTCCCCTCCCGGAATACCTTGAGAACCTGAAGACTCACCTCTCAATGATCCGGGACATAGTGAGACAGAATCTCGAGAACGCTCAAGAAAACCAAAAGAAGCAGTATGATAAAGGTACCAGGCCCCGTGTATTTGCTGTCAACGACTTGGTACTCCTCATGATGCCCTCATCAGACCAAAAACTTCTTGGACAGTGGCAAGGGCCTTACACCATCCTCCGACAGGTGACCCCGGTTACCTACGAGGTGGAGATAGACTCTACCCGTGGAACCTCCCAGATATACCATGTAAACCTGTTAAAAAAATGGGAAGGGCCCCGTCCCGTTCTACACGGAAACCCCGATCACCAACTTCTCTCTTTTGACTCCTGTGTTGATCCGGAACTGACTCCAATACAAACCCAGGAATTACGGGATTTTCTGGCACCCCTGAAAGCGGTCTTCTCCTCCTCTCCTGGTCGAACCAACATCACCGAGCATGCAATAGAAACTACGCCAGGAAAAATAGTCCGCTTAAGGCCCTATAGACTTCCCGAGGCACGCCGAGAGGTCATACGACAAGAGATAGCGGACATGCAGAGGATGGGAATCATAGAACCCTCCGTGAGTGACTGGAATTCTCCAATCGTCCTTGTGCCCAAACCAGATGGATCGGTCCATTTTTGTATAGACTTTAGGGAGGTCAACAAGGTCTCTACCTTTGACAGCTACCCCTTACCCCGGGTCGATGAAATGATCGAAAGGATAGGCAAAGCAAAGTACATATCGACCTTAGATCTATGCAAAGGGTATTGGCAAATACCCCTCAGGGAACAAGATAAAAAGAAGACCGCCTTTTCTACCCCTGAGGGGTTGTACCAGTTTTTGGTTATGCCCTTTGGTCTACATGGTGCCCCCGCCACCTTTCAGCGCGCTATGAACCGCGTCTTGAGACCCCACGCACAGTACGCTGGCGCCTATTTGGATGACATCATCATCTTCAGTGACAGCTGGCCCCAACACTTGAAACATCTGTTTGACGTTGTCTCCTCCCTAGGGTCCTTCGGATTCGCCATTAACCCCGCCAAAACAACCCTGGGGGCGAAAACAGTTAAGTACCTGGGGTACCTTCTCGGGGATGGCTTAATTAGACCCCAAGAAAGCAAAACAGCTGCTATTCGGTCCCTTCCCTTCCCCCACACGAAAAAGGACCTCCGAGCCTTCCTAGGACTTCTCGGATATTATCGACGCTTTGTGCCAAACTTCTCCCAGAGAGCAGCAGCCCTGACGGATCTACTAACGAAAGCAAACCGATCCGAGGAGAAACTACGGAACCCCTCTCCCGAAGCCTGGCAAGCCTTTACGGACTTGAAGGAAGCCTTGACCTCCAGCCCTGTCTTGATACCCCCCGACTACTCCCGACCTTTCATCCTGCAAACAGATGCCTCAGACCAGGGGTTAGGGGCGGTGCTGTCCCAGAAGGATTCCCAAGGGAATGAAAGGCCTATTCTGTATGTCAGCCGCAAGTTGTTCCCCCGTGAGAAACATTACGCAGTGGTAGAGAAGGAAGCCCTGGCCATCAAGTGGGCGGTGGACCATCTCCGCTATTATCTGGAGGGCAGAGACTTTGTCCTCTACACGGATCACGCCCCTCTTGAGTGGATGGCCCGGAACAAAGGTCAGAACGACAGAGTCCTCAGATGGTTCCTCTCCCTACAGCCCTTCCGCTTCACTACCAAACATAGGAAGGGGTCCGAACAGGGTAACGCAGATTTCCTTTCGAGATACCCTGCGTCTCCCTCCCCTACAGGAAGGACAGCTAGGGAAAGGGGATGTGAGACGGCCTCCCGACCAACCCGACCGGTACTCCGCCCTTCCCCACACTTACCTCCTTCGCCACCCCCAGGACTGTATCCCCGGCCTCAGTATACCACCATAAGGACTCGACCTGAGACGCCAGCCAAACGCCAGAGAATCACCCCCTTCTTTTCCCCACAGGGACCAACCAGAACATCGGGTCAGAGAGCCTCAAATATCGCGGACTCCGGAAGCTCCGCCCCTATGGCAGCGACAGCACCGGATAAAAGGGAGAACCCGGAAGTGCAAGTCGTCGGAGATTTGTGGCAGGAACCTCGGACTGGTGGACGCGAAGGAGAAGAGAGAGGAGACGAAGAGCAGACGGCTAAAGCAGACGTGTGGACCGAAGAGTGGTGGAGTCCACAGGAGGTGGCTGTAGAGCGGCCGTAACTCAACGGGAGAGTTACGGCGGACCGCGTGAGTGCCTTTAACCTCACTAATTCTACTCACTAGGAGTCCCCTGTATAGTCCTTGTATAAATCCCCCTTCTCTTTAGAATCACGTCCCCTGCACTGTATTATAATTGTATAGCACTGCACTGTTTGACCCGCCCCCCTCTTCACGTCCCGACCGAGCACCCTTTCTTCCTCCCGCCCCGTACTCCTTCCTCCCGGTCCCTTTCTTTCCTCACAGTTAACATCTGCCTTGCCCTTGAGTTCATCCAAGACCGCTAGAACCACCGCTTCTGTAGAATGGCCAGGGCGGAAGCCCGCCTGGTGGGAAGCTAAGAGGCCATTGTCCTCGATGTATGAGGAAAGGCAGGAGGTGACGTGGGTCTCTAGGATTTTACCCAAGTAGGGAAGAAGGGAAATGGGACGGAAATTAGCGGGAAGGGAAGGATCTAGACCAGGTTTTTTTAGAATGGGAAGCACAACAGCAGATGTAAAGGAAGAGGGAACAGTACCAGAGGCCAGTGAGGAGTTGAGAAGAGAGAGGGGAGGACCAGGACAATTAGTGAAGAGGATTTTGAGGATACGCGCGGGAACACCGTCCAAAGGAGAGCCAGATTTAACTTTAGACAGATAGTTGTGAAACAAGTCAGGGGAGATAGAGGGGAAAGTGTCGAGGGAAGAAGAAGGGGGAGTGGCAGGGCTAGTGAGGATAGGCTGAGGCACAGTAGGAATGTTAGCTTTAATTTTCGCAATCTTGTCGATAAAAAAGTTATTGAGTGAGAGACAGAGGGGTTGGGAAGGAACCAAGCCGGGGGAGGAACGATCAGAAGTGGCAAGATTGTGAACCAAAGAGAAGATTTCGCGGGGTTTATTCACGGAGAGCGATACTCTCTACGTGAAATAGGAAGTTTTGGCATTGAGGACTGCTTTTTTGTAGTTGGTAAGGAGTTGTCTGTACTGAGCTCGCAGAGGGGGGGAGTACTGACGTCTCCAGAGGCGTTCCGCCCGCCTGAGATCAAGTTTTAGTGCTTTGAGCTCAGTGGAGAACCATTTGTGCGCGTCTTATGGAAATGCTGGGAATCCCAATCTATACTGAACAACACTTTACAAAGGAGGACCAAATGACCACAGTAGGCCCACCTTCCAGCAATAGGGAACCCAAACCCAATCTAGGGGAACCAGACCAAAATGTTACATCACCGGTTAGCTTAACTGACGTGGGAATTATTGCAACTTCCGTAGGGATTCCCAGACCACCGTCACTAAAGATTCTATCTTGGAACTAGGCTGGCTTGGGAAACAAGCTGGACTGCCAATGCTGGAGTTCATTCATAGATTGTAAAGACATCTGCCTATTCCAAGAAACCTGGGCGAGAGAGGAATACTCTCCCCCTGGTTTTGTGGCATTTTCCACTCTTGCCAGCTGGGGAGGTAGGGGGCGTCCTTCTGGAGGTCTTGCAATCTGGGTGGCTTCCCACCTGGGCTGTGAGGCCACACCCCTCCCCACAGGTTCAGGGGATATCTCATGTGTCCTGCTGAATTGGCCGAATTCTACCAAATTTGCTGTGGTAAATGTAAACAACAGAAAACATGACAGCCCTCAAGAAAGCCACCCGCAAACATCACCAGTTTATCCGCACCACCAAAAATACATCTTTCAAAGAATGGCTGGACAACAACACACACAACAGCAAGGAACTCTTCAGCATCGTAAAAGAGCTCTCCAATCCCAACGCCAACAGCAATGACATCACACCGTCGCAAGACCTCTGCAACTCCCTCGCCACATTCTTTCACCGCAAGATCGCCGACATCCACAACAGCTTCGGTGCCCAGACTCCGCCCTCAGCCACCGAACCAACGCCCCCTACAACCACCCTCAGCGCTTGGACTCCCATCAGCACCGAAGACACCGCCCACGCTATGAACACCATCCACTCCGGCTCTCCTTCCGACCCATGCCCTCACCACATCTTCAACAAAGCTGACACCATCATCGCACCCCACCTACGGAACGTCATACACAACTCCCTCGTGTCCCCCACCTTCCCAGAGAGCTGGAAGCATGCAGAGATCAACGCCCTACTGAAGAAACCCAAAGAGGACCCCAAAGACCTGAAAAACTTATGCCCCATCTCTCTTTTTCCTTTCCCGGCGAAAGTGATCGAGAAGATCGTCAATAAGCAGCTGACCACCTTCCTCTAAGCCAATGGGTCCCTCGACCCATCCCAGTCCAGATTTCGAGCCAACCACAGCACCGACACTGCCCTCAATCGCAGCCACCGACGACATCAGGAGCCTACTCGACAACAGAGAAACCACCGCCCTCATTCTCCTGGACCTCTCAGCCGCCTTTGATACAGTCTGCCATCGCACCATAATAACCCGCCTCCACAACACTGGGATCCAAGGCAAGGCCCTGGACTGGATCACCTCTTTCCTCTCCGACAGAACTCAGCGAGTCCGCCTCCCTCCCTTCTCCTCCGCGGCCACCGAGATCATCTGCGGCGTACCCCAAGGCTCATCGCTCAGCCCAACCCTCTTCAATATCTACATGAGCCCCCTCGCCACCATCGCACGCAAACACAACCTCAGCATCATCTCATACGCCGAGGACACCCAGCTGATACTCTCCCTCACCAAAGACCCAGCCACCACCAAACTCAACCTCCAGGAAGGAATGAAAAACGTCGCGGAATGGATGTAACTCAGCCGCCTGAAACTGAACTCAGACAAGACGGAGGTCCTCATCCTCGGACCATTCCCTTCCACCTGGGAAGACTCCTGATGGCCCACAGAACTAGGCACCGCACCGACACCCACTGACCACGCACGCAACCTGGGATTCATCCTGGACTCCTCTCTCACGATGACCAAGCAAGTCAGCGCCATCTCATCTTCATGCTTCAACACCCTGCGCATGCTCTGTAAGATCTTCCAGTGGATCCCTACCGAAACTAGAAAGACGGTCACCCAGGCCCTCGTCAACAGCCGACTTGACTAAGGAAACGCCCTATAGGCAGGAACCACAATCATACTTCAGAAAAGACTCCATCGCATACAGAACGCATCCGCCCGACTCATTCTCGACATCCCCCGCCACAGTCACATATCAGCCCACCTGAGAGACCTGCACTGGCTCCCTGTCAGCAAAAGGATCATGTTCAGCCTCCTCCTTTTTTTTTTTTTTTTTTTTTTTTACCCACGCACACAAAGCGCTCCACGACACAGGCCCCGAATACCTCAACAACCGCCTCACATTCTACACTCCAACACGCAAGCTCCACTCCGCCAGCCTCGCCCTCGCCACTGTCCCAGGAATCCGCAGAACCACCGCCGGAGAAAGGTCATTTTCCTACCTGGCGGCCAAGACATGGAACTCCCTCCCTGCCCACCTACGTCTGACCCAGGACCACCTCACATTCAGGAGACACCTCAAGACCTGGCTCTTCGAGCAGTAGCGGCACTTCCCCCCCAGCGCCTTAAGACCCTCACGGGTGAGTAGCGCGCTTTACAAGTGTACTGATTGATGGATTGATTGATTGATTGTTTGTTTTGCTGTTCACCCTATGTGGGAAGGGTATGCCCAGACGTGGGTCCTGTGCTCACTAAGCCACTGGAGTCAAGCTATCCTGGTTGATGATGGGTGATAGCCAGAAACCGGTCCTAGGATGCTTGATTCCGGTCCAGGGAAGACATGGCTTGGCAGTTCGGTCTGGACTGTTCCCATGAGGCACAGGGTCAAGACTGATTTGCATATGGCCATGTCTGAACTTGGGAGGCTTGGTGAGCAAAATAACGATGGATTGAATCCAGATCTGTGACTGGGGGTGAATGTTTTGCCATTCTGCAACATTCCGTCCATCATCTTGTTTGTTTTGCTGTTCACCCTATGTGGGAAGAGTATGCCCAGACATGGGTCCCGTGTTCACTAAGCCACTGGAGTCAAGCTATCCTGGCTGATGATGGGTGATAGCCACAAACCGGTCCTAGGATGCTTGATTCCGGTCCAGGGAAGACATGGCTAGGCAGTTCGGTCTGGACTGTTCCCATGAGGCACAGGGTCAAGACTGATTTGCATATGGCCAGTTCTAAACTGGGGTGGCATGGTGAGCAAAGGAATTATTGATTTAACCCAGATCTCTTGACTGGGGGTGAATGTTCTGATTTGTCCTGCATTCCATCCATCAGATGTGTGTCTTTTGCTTCAAAGGATTATCGTCGATGTTTTCAGGGGTCTGGAAAACCTAACATTTTTCCAAGATAATATTCTGTTTTTTGGAGCGTCCCTCAGGAACACAACAACATTGTAAGGTCTATGTTAGGTAGGCTAAGGGGGCTGGTCTTACCTTAAGGAAGGAGAACTGCAAGTTCCTTGTAGAGGAAATTGAAAACCTTGGCCTTACGATTTTAGGGCAGGGCATCCAACCTAAAATGTAATTTTTGAAAGCTATTAAGTCTGCACCTATTTGACATGATAAAGACCAGTTACGTTCATTTATGGGCTTGGTCCAATACTATACAATTAATTTTCCTACTTTTGCAAACAAGACTGAGGAATCTAGAATGTTATTACGGAAGGGGTGTGTCACCTTTGGGTCACAAGAATGGAAGGAGCCAACACTGGAGGGGACGTTTTAACTCTTTTATTGAGTTGTAACATAAAACAATGCTTGGGGTCAGCAAAACACAATGAGGGTCCAGGGTCCTTCCTTGGTGGCCTCAGCTTCGGTCCTTGGGGTGGAGGTCCGGGGTTACCAGGACATGTAGGGAAACATAAGAGAAAACAATGTGGCTTTAGGTACGGTTCACTGTTTGTAAAGGGACAGAGGAAAGGGGAGTGAGGGGGATAGGCAGAACCACCACCACCAGCAATTCTAGAAACCCGTGTGTGGTGCTCGAGAGCTGCGGTGCCAGACGTCCCCTCCCGACTCTCTAGCCGGTCCCGCCCTTCTTAACCCGGAATAGCGAACCCAAACGAGCACGCACCTGGGTAAGCCACGTGTCCTCCTTTGCGTGGCTGGGCGATACGCGGTATCGTTGGCCTCCTGGCGTGTCCCTTGCCGGTGTATGCTTCTCGTCCTGTTTCGTCCTGGCGCCTTCTCCGCCCACTGTGTCGGCTCCCGTGAAGGACTCCGCTGCCTTACTCGCGTCTTCCTCCTCGGTCTCGGTTTCCCTGCTCCGGCTCGCGTTCTTCTCCTGGCGTTGTACATCTGCTTCCCACGACGAGTCTGCCAACCGAGACGCTGCGTCTTCCGGATCCACCCTCAAATGGCGCAAGGTCAAACCGGATAGGCCCACAAAGTCAGGTGGTCCAGAGGCGAGGCCGTCATCCAGATAGCACGGGCTGTTCTTAAAGGGCCCGTAGTAATCCGCCTGCAGGTAAGACGGAGAATCAGGCATCTCAGTCCGGGCCGAGCAAGGGACCCCCTGACAGGGTGTTCATTGGTTTAGGACAATGCTCAGCAAAGTGCTTTTGATCGTGTAAGGAGAGACATTTGTGAGGCGGGAATTCTTGCACCTTTTGACACTCATCTTCATACATTTCTAATGGTGTATGCCAGTGCGCATGGTTTGGGGGCAGTATTATCCCAGGTGCGGACGGATACGCAAAAAAACTGTGGCTTCTGCCTCATGCTCATTGAGGGAACGTGAAAGCAACTATTCAGTTATATAGTTCAAGCCCCTGGCAGCTGCCTGCTCTGTCGAGCATTTTAGGACCTATTTATGGGGTTTACATTTTTGCATACGCACCAATCACAAACCCTTAGTGAAAGTTTTAAGTCCTGTTGGTACTCGTTCAGGCTCAGTTAGGCTAGCTTCCAGACTTCAGGAGTATTTTTACAAGGTTGCCCACCTATCAATATGGAAGAACGCGCAAATTAACTGCCTTTTTGTATGTCTTTGGAGTGTCCCGGGGAAAACGGTCACAGTGGGTATGCCTGGTTTCATTGTGCGATGTGGAAGAATGTAGCGTGGCTGGGTCTGTGCTGATGAATTGGGTTTGCAGGGACTTAAGTGGGATGAAAAATGGGGGGTCTCTCAAAGGTCTGTGGTCGATGTAATTAAGGGTGTGGCTTAAAAAAATCTAAGCTAAAAAACTATGTTAAGCATAGTGTGCTACCAGACGAGGATTTTGCTGCAACTGTCATTGCATTGACTTAAATAAAAGATTACACCTACAACAAACTAGGACTATTGGCGTTGTCATTGATTGTTATTTGTATAAGATAAATAAGCAACAACTATGGCTTTGTTGTATATAATATTGAAAATGCTTCTGTTCTGAAATGAGACTGTGAAAGAACTAAAACGTGGCTCTTTGAAGTTACATTAAGGCAGTGAAGGATGGCACTGCGGCAGAGTAAAGATTTTTTTTTTCACCCTTAGGGTAAGGTCAAAAATGGAGAGCCCGATAGGGAACCATCTCAGTACCTGCTTTTTAAGTCTCACCTGAGCCAGCGCATGCGCCACCGGCAGGACCTGGACCACTTAATGCCTTGGGCTATGTGCACGGATCGGGACGTAGTCTTGAAGAGTGTTGAACAAATGGTAGTGCATGTCGAGCGTAGGGAGAGCATGATTGGTCCTTCTGTGAGACCATTTGTTAAGTTTCTGGATGAACTAGCTCTGAGTGACATGAAAGTTCTAATGCAAAATGACAAGATTGTCCCACTTAGGGTTTGAGGCACAAAAGCATTATCGTGAGGGGCACTTAAGTCAAACTTTGACAAAAAACGGGTAAGACAGGATTTTTGGTGACCCTGTATGGATGATCAGATCATGGTGAGTGTTGTGGATTGTGAAGTGTTTAAGGAGAGCGAAAAATGGCTTAAGACCGGTGTCCTTACAGCACAAGGACATATTGAGTACCCTGATGCACCTAGGAGTAAGGAGTACGATACCCTGATTAAGAATTAAGAGAATACTAAGGCAGAAAAGTGACGTTACAAATGTATATATATTTGATTTTGTTTAAAGTCTTATTTGGTGTCGTACCCAGGCCTTTCAGACAATCTTGTTGAAAGGGGTCAACCCTACCTGAGGTGACAGCATAAAAAGCACAGCAGAGTCATAGTGGGCTCTGCTCAAGCCTGCAGGATGGGGGTGGAGAGGCACCAGAGGCTAGAGCTGAGCTGTCTCCTGCTGCCATAGGCCTGGAAAGTGAGATAAGGAGGCGCAGTGGTGAAATGAAAGAAGAGTGACTTGAGCTGTCTTGAAATACCCTGGTGTTGTGCACCTGCAGAGTCCAACGTCTGCCACATGTCTAGTCATCAATGAAAAGTGTGTTCGGGGCTGTAGACCGAGCCAGCAAACACAACCAAAACAATACACTTACGTGTTGGCACTGCAGTAACGAATCCAACAGGCTGCTCTTTTAATTTCTGCATTGAAGCATGCCTTATGCCAAACTGAATTTGATCTGATGGATAAAATGTCATGGTATTTTTCAAGTCAAGTCAAGTCAAGTCAAATAGGCTTTATTTCGACATAAAAAATATCTTAAAAAGCGTACATACATGATAAATTCATTTAAAGCATTACTAAGTAAAAGACATAAAAGGCCCTTGATGTACTAAGACTCAACATATTTTCTGCAATATCAAAAGGGAAAATTATTTAAATTAACTAAAAAAAATAGGCCAGAAACAGACCATATATTAAAATCATAATTAAACAATTTGCCTAAGTCTTTTTGACCGTATTCGCCATGCCCAACCTAAATACTTCGAGGTGGCGCATGCGAAGAATGAACGAGTGTCTGTGAGTAAAATTCGTAATGCCACATTACAATGTCTAGTGCCCAGGGTAAGGCACATTGGTTCTATCCATTTCATGCGGGGAACCTTATAGGCAGGGCACTCGAATAACAGATGGGGGACAGATTCACGACGCTGAGGGCAAAATGGGCACCATGGCGCAGTCTGGTATGGAATTTTCCAGTGGCATGTGAGCTCCATAACCGGAAGAAGACCTATTCTAAATTTAAAATACAGGGATCTATCCCATGGGGCAGTAACAATGTCCAGATACAATTCTCTGATGGGGACATCTTTAAACTCCACAAAATTTCTGGTGGATTTACAAATCGTTGAGGAAGAATTCCTTTTACTTGCCACCCATGACCAATAGAGTTGTTTGAGCATGGATTTGGGCGGGGCTGACTGTTGGTGCCATGCTTCTTCCAGCCCCAAATTGGTAAGTAGAGCCTTAACGTCCCTTAGCCATTTTATTTTTGCCCAACCAGGGCAATTAATTATCTCCCGTAGGCCATCCGCATAGCTTGAGAGCTCTGGCACTCTCCAGATGCAGGCCCACAGTAGCAGGGGGCGTAGTTTTGCTTGATCTTCAATCGCCCGGCAACCCATGTCCAGTTGCAAGGGTAAAATAGGGACAGAGGGACCGAGAGACATTATGCTTCTCAGGAAGGCATTCTCAGCACGGATTAGCTCTTTCATGTTTGTCATCCCCCAGAGCTCCGCCCCATAAAGTGCTGCACTCACTCCTCTGGCGGAGTAAATGTCCATTACTGCCGCTATTGGTCTTGTAGATGCTGCTCTCTGCTCTTTCAACAGGGCCCCAGTCACTCTTTTTAAGCTCAGCAGCATTTTGGTCAAGTGGCAGTCCCATTTCATAGAATCCACCAAGCGAATGCCCAGATAGTCAAACATCTTGGTTCTTTCTAGTACAACAGGCCCCAATGTAGGAGGGGGGCCGGACTTGTGTGGGGGGTTCAAAATGAGATACTTAGTTTTGTCTGTGTTAATACAAAGACCTCTCTGCTTGCAGAAGTTGTCAAATCCAGAAAGAAGCTGCTGGAGGCCCATTGGAGATTTTGACAAAAGTAAAGTATCATCAGCAAAGAGCAAGGTAGGGATTAGGCGACCTGCCAGACGGGGCGCATCTGCTGGGATCTGGGTCAAGAAGTCCACCACCCCATTTACATATAAGGAGAACAGGGTTGGGGCAAGTACGCAGCCTTGCCACACACCTCTATTCACCTCTATTCTTGAGGTCTTTTGTCCATTTGGCCCCCAACGTATTTGGGCGTAGTTATTTTCGTGGAACCTCATGATCAGATGGAGCAAGTAGGGTGGCATACCGAGGTCACACAACACCTTCCACAAATTGTTTCTAGGCACCAAATCGAAGGCCGTCCGGAGGTCGATGAAGGCCAGATATAAAGTACCCTTCCCAATCGTGACGACCTTCCAGTAAATCATGAGTAGCCTTAGCGATTGTTCTATTGTCCCTGTCCCGGATCTAAACCCAGCCTGGAAGTCCGAGAGTATCTTATTCTCGTCTGCCCACTGCTGGATCCTAGATAGGAGGACCTTGCCCGCCACTTTTTGGGAACAGTCTATTAAGCTAATCGGTCTATAATTAGCTGGGTCATCTCTTGAGCCTTTCTTATGCAGGGGGACCACCTCAGCTGCCATCCAGGAAGCAGGGAGGGGGGCGCCTGCCATAGCTGCGTTCAGTAGCGAGGCAATCAGCGTACCCCATTCGCTTATGTCCATGCGGAGAAGGTCGCCAGGTAGGCCATCAGGTCCAGCTGCTTTGCGGGGTACCAAAGATTTTATGGCAGTTTCAGCCTCTTTCCTGGAAAATAAGCTCTCCTCATAGCTGCCAACACCTTGGTGAATCTGAGGTAGTGGGAAGTCCATCACTTCTACAGCAGGTGCAGTATACAGCTTTGAGAAGTGTGAGTGCCACAGATCTTCGGTTATATTGCATGTAATGACGGTGTCCAAGGGTCTGTGTTTCTTTCGTAACAAGTCCCAAAAGCCTTTTGCATTTTTTTCTGCGCTTGCTGCACGGAGCTCCTGCCAGAAGGCATCTTCCCAGTCTCTCCTGGCTGTATTAATTACAGATTTGTAGGACTTGCGTTTAGCAGCTATTGCTAATGCATCACCGCTCTTTACTGCCATGATTAGAGCTCTTTTTCCAGCACGGCACGCCGATGAATACCAGCCTGATTTGCCCTGTCGCTTATCATGGTTTTTGTTTCCCTTGGTGTTTGGTTTAACCATGAACAAGTCCCCTATCGCTGTCGAAACCTCGCTAAACATAGCTGATGTCTTGTGCGGGCTAGGAGGGTGACTTTCCAGAATTTCAGAAGCTGCGGCGATAACGGCTCTGATGCAGGATAGTTTTTCTTCATCAATAGCCACTTTGTCCCATTTTAAACGTCTGAGGCAGTTGGAAGGGACCACCCCCCCCCCCAATGGCCTCTGCTCAGATGCGGCAGGAGCTCCAAGTAATGAGCCACTGGCCCTCCACCAATGTATTAGGGATAATGAGAGTGCATTGTGATCACTTTCCAAGGAAGGCAAAACTATCATATCCTCCATGTGGGCCCACAAAGAAAAATTTTAAAGGATATAATCTATCCTAGATGAGTGACCCACCCTGTTATACGTGTGTGCCCCCTCTAGGTCTGACCGTGTTCTCCTGTTGGCTGCTCTCAAGCCAAACTCTAGTGTGAGGGAATTCAATTGGACGATTCTGGGTGTCCACCTTTTGACAATTGGAAGATCGAGGGACGGGACGCCTCTCCTCGAATCTTTGTCAAACAGGTCCAAGGATTCATCGGCCATCAAAGGCTCGAATGTGCAGTTAAAGTCCCCCATCACCAAAATTAGTGAGTCGCCACAACACTCCCCCAAGACTGCTTCTAGAGCCAGGAGGGTTGGTGACGAGGCCCTCCCAGAAGCCCCTCGTGTGTAAATATTAAAAATCTCCAGCTGCTCAACTTTATTTGGGCCTTTTACAGTGAGTCACATCAAATCTGGTGATTTTTGGGGATGGTGGTGCACTCGCCATCCTAATGATATATCGACCCAGACTAAAAGACCTCCAAATGGACGCCCTCTTCCTGATACTGGGATACCTGCCGGGACAAAGAAGGAAGCATATCCTACTCTGTGCCTTGGTTCCACACACCACGTTTCTTGAAAGGCACAGACGGCGTGGGGCTCTGTAAGCGCCACCCAATCCGGGGCGTCCAACTTGTTATTCAAGCCTGCCACATTCCAACTGATAGCCTTCAGGGTAGGACGAATCGGTGACCCAGCACATCCAGCAACCCTACTCGGGCCCCCAAGTTTTCTACTCCTTCCATGGACTCAGTTAGCTCAGTCCGACAGCCTGAGGGAAAGGAGGTGGGGGGGATGGGCGTGGGCTGGGACGCAGGGGGGGTAACTAATATCGAGGGAACCCTCTCAGCTGTGCACGACACATTAACCTTAGGTGGAGGGGCATTTAATACAACTTGATCACCAAGTCACCAACCCCACCCCTGGGGTGGAGCCGCTTGGATCGGCGTCCATGCCCTTACTCTAGCATCCAGGGTTGGATAGTAGGGATACCATGCACCTCTACCCCCATCCGGCAAAAACTTCTTAAACCCAGGTAATGGAAGAGGACGATAGAAGTACCCCAAGTCCCTAGTTTGTATGTCGCAAAAGTTGTGTGGCGACTGCTGACTGCAGATCATACCTGCTGCTCTGGGATCGCTGAAATTAATCAGCACGCAGTCCCCGGTTAAATCCTTGCGTCTATTGCCAATCCACCCCACACGACGGACATGGGCTATTCTGCCATCGATATGCCCTGGGAGAGGTCTATTTGATCTAAGCCAGGAGAGGGTCTTGTGTTTGAGGTCAGAGTACAACTCACAAGAACCCTCTTCAAGCTCCGGGACCCCCGTGAGGATTACCACATACGGTTGACACCCAGGGGGGAGGCTAGCATTAGGTGTGCTTGTTTTTGCCCTGCCCAATGGAAATTTAGCTGGAGGTTTAGCTAGAGATTTAGGCGCAACCTGACTGCCGGAGATGGGAATAGGTGGAATTACATTTCCATTCGGTGTGGTTGGCGTATTTTCAGCTACTTTTGAGGTTGACGCTGTAGGCTCTGGATTGGGAGCAAAGTTAACCTTGGGGGCCTTCGGTGCTTGAGTGTTGGATTTTTTCCTTGGGGGGCCCAAACTGGGTCTAAGATTAGAGGTTTGTGGAGCGGGACTGATTCCTATATTAGGTTGTAGTATCTGTGGGGCCTTCCCAAGTACAGGCACTATATGACGAGACATTGGCTCTGAGGGTACTAGTGTTACTACACCACTCCTTGACCCTCCATTGTCTTCTCCCTGCATCTTAGAGTGAAATTTAACCAATGACTTCACAGCATAGAAATTATCCAACATTGATTGCTCAAGGGTGGCTAATTTCCGTGTGAGACAATCGATCTTGTCTGCAAGGGGCATCACCACAGACCTAATTAGGCCCTCAACGTCTAGAGGTGGAGGGACAGTATCCGTGTGCACAGCCTGAGGAGCTGGGGTGGTGCTAGGAGACGCTTGTGGGCCTGATGTGCCCAGCGGGCAAACAAGGCCCTTGGGTAGTGTGACTCTAGTATGAGTGTTAGTAGTTTTTGGGTGTAGAATGTGGTTTGAAGAGATACCCCCTTTGGTCACATTGTGCCTACTTAATTTGCTGTATGGTTTTAGAGAACCCCCCCTGCGAGGACTAACAGGGCGCTTTCTTTTCCTGGGTGCAGCAAATCCTGATGCTGGTTTCCCAGATGGAGCAGTTACTAGAGCCGCTACTAAGGAGGTGCTAGCTTCAATAGGTGCGGCTGTGGGGGGAAGGTGTAAAGACTCATTGGATGTAACAGAAGGACTTTGGGCGTTGTTGATCTCAAGATCGAGATCATGATTTTCGACCCCCAGCAAGGGATTAAATGAATCAGGTGGGTTAGGGTGTGTTGAATCATGAGCAATGTCCAGTGCAATGGTCGATACCCTTTCTAAGCTTGCCCTAATCCGACTCACCCTCTCGTCAATGTCCGGTGAGTCAACTACCACAAATGGTGTGGATGGTACATTTACTGGACTAGGGGCTAGAGCAAGGGCGCCCAGAGATGAGCGCTTATGTGACAGGCCCTTGGAGTCCCGGGATAGTCTTCGTTCAGCTAGGACTATCTCCTTTTCTACAATGGAGACAGCCCGAGTTATGAATTGATCCATTGTACCTGTGACTGTGTCTCCCGCAGCTTTCCTAGATTTACTAGCTCTAGTGCCTGTGGCCATGCTCCCGGTTTTCCCGTGCCCACTTAGCAGAGCCAAGAGATGTGGCCCGGCCCGGCCTCTTCTGGCCCCTGATGGCCAAAGATGGTCCCGCCTTTGTCCCAGGCTTCTCCCGCGATGCTCCCGCGTGCTCCCGCACAGCGGGGAAGGGGCGTCCCTTTATGGGGGCGTGAAGCGAGGGGTGGGAGGGGCAACAGGTCAGCAGGTGTGCCGGAAAGCAGGGACTCCTGGTTAGGTGAGTCCCTGCAGCGGCGCTGATGGTGCGAGTGTGATCCCTGCTTCCTCGAGTCCTTCCTGAAGGCTGTGAGCAAACGTGCTCCCAACAGCCACACAAGCCCAAAACTGCGACGCGGCACCCGTGGAGCGGGTGCGGCTAGTTGTAGGCGAAGGTAGCAACAGCAACCACAAGGAAACGCCGGTAAGCCCTCGGCGTGTGTGTATGGTATTTTTAGTCATCAATGAAAAGTGTGTACGGGGCTATAGGCAGAGCCAGCAAACACAACCAAAACAATACACTTACGTGTTGGCACTGCCGTAATGAATCTTCCTTTTAATTTCTTCATTAAAGCATGCCTTATACCAAACTGGATTTGATCTGGTGAAAAAAACGTCATGGTATTTCTCTCTATTTACGTTGCTTTATACCCTGCTGTGCATTTGAAAAACCCGATAAAGTGTTTCAAAAAATAAAATGAAAAAATAAATAAGCTGTCCAGTTTAATTGCACATCTAACACATGTTCTCATATATTTAATGAAATACAAAGTCTCGCTTCCAGTTGACAGCTTCCTGTAAATACTCTTTAGCCCTCTGCATCAGTGGTTTGAAGATGTGAAGTGAAGCTGTAAATACTTTTTTGCAGCAGCAACCGAGAGTGAGACCCTGTAACTTGGACTGTGTGTGTCTTCGGTTTTCGGTTTAATGCTTTATTCGGTTTGTCAGACACAACCATATAAGCAATCAATAAAAACAACACTTGTATTTTACAGAATAAAATCGTTAAGTTAACAAGTCTGAATGAAACACATGCAAGAAGCAGTATTAAAACCAATAATTTCCATCTAACACAATATACTATACAAAGCTTCAGGTGCTGAGCATATGATCCATACTAATGTCTTAAAAACATTCATATCTGTGACATCTAAAAACCCAGGTCTTTCCTGCCACAAAATGTTTGTTGTGTGAAATGTATTCACTCCTGGAGACTGGGAATGGAGGTTCCGTCAGTGGCCAGCAGAGGGCGCGCCTCGGGATGAACTCTACAGAGCACATTGTATGAAAGGGGAAGAGCTTCCTCTTCCGGGTCAGCGGCGGCAGAGACAGCACCCGCACCGGATGGTGACATCACTTCCGGCCTCTACCCATGGTTGCCTTGCCACCGTCCTGTGCTGACCTTGGGTGTCTGCCCCCAAGTATCACCCGCAGGGCCGGGTATCCTGGCGCGTGGGAGCTTCCTCCAATGAGGGTCCTGCAGGAGCAGCCGTGACGTCTGACCCGCCCTGGAGCCCCTGTTGCTTCCTCGAGCCCGCCCCGCCCCTACAGCGGTTTGACCTTTGTCTGGCAGCTCTGCCCCCTCTTCCTCCCTTTCAGCTCCATCTGCTGCGACCACGGACCCCCGACGGGGCCCTTAGATGGAGGCGGCGAGGCCTGGGGGGGGGGCACGTGTCCTTCAGCTTGAGCCGGTCCCGGCCCCTCCTCTCGCCTCGAGTGAACCGACCCCCAGCACGATCAAAGGTGCGTGAAAGGAGGGAAGTGTGTGCATGAATGTGTGTGTGCATGAATGAATGTGTGCGTGCATGAATGTGTGTGCATGAATGTGTGTGTGCATGCATGTGTGTGTGCATGCATGTGTGTGTGCATGAATGAATGTGTGTGCATGCATGTGTGTGTGCATGCATGTGTGTGTGCATGAATGTATGTGTGCATGAATGTGTGTGCGCATGAATGTGTGTGCGCATGAATGTGTGTGCATGAATGTGTGTGCGCATGAATGTGTACATTTATTTATTTATGCGTTTTTACATAGAGCGGACTTTACCCGAAGGTGTCAGATCGCTTCACAATAGGAGCAGTAATGATACATGAGGAGAACATTACAAATTACAAAACCAAACGTGAAGTTACATGAGGCAAAGGTGACAATTGTGAGCAAACAAATACAAGAGAAGCAAACGGTGCATTACAGGAGGAAAAAGTGACATCTGTGAAGGTTACAAAGGCGTAAGTACAAGTGGAGGTATAATACTGCAATAAATGGAGGACACTCAAACACAAGAACAATCGTTACGTAGACAGTGGTGGCACTTGTGCAAGTATCTAAAGCAAACCAAAAGTAAGAGGTAGCAAACAGTGTGTTACAAGAGAAAAGTGACGTGTGCATGTTACAAAAGAGTACCAGACACAGGTAGAAGGATAATACTGCAATAAACAGCAGATTCTCAGACCACAAGAACAAACTGGGAAGGCACTTCCAGAGTCATGGAGAATAGAATTTTCTATAATGAAAGGTCTTCCTTCCGATAGGGTGTGAATTAACTTTTGAAGTGTCTTTGGAGGAGGAGAGCTTTGATGTCAGTTTTGAAGGCCTGGGAGGAGGTGGTGGTCCGCAGCTGGGGCGGAAGCGAGTTCCAGATTCTCACCGCGCTGCCTGAAAAGGATTGGGCCATCGGTCTTTCTTTTTCTTTTCCTTCATGCATACATGAATGTGTGCATGAAGGCCTCGGTACGTGCGTGCTCTTGTGAGGGGTGGGTATTTCACCCTCCTTTCTTCCTGTGTATTTCAAGGGTTCGTCCCGATGGACTCAAGAACTTGCATCAGGATTGTGTGAGAACATTAATTCATTCGGTTTCGGGAAGGTCTTGGCCTGCAGTTACACCCCACTCACTCTCCTGAGTGTGCGCTCAACCCGCTGAGTTACCTTCACAGTCCAGGGCCTGGAAGGCGCCTCCCTTGAACTGCTCAGAAGCCTGTCTTCTGTGGGAGGCGGGGCACTGATGGGGGAGGGGCACTGATGGGGGGGAGGGGCTCTGATGGGGTAGGGGAACGGGCACTGATGGGGGGAGGGAGGGAGGGGCAATGATTGGGGGGGACAGGCACTGCGGGGGGCACTTATTGGTAGAAGGGGGACGCGCACTGCGGCAGTGGGGGGGTCCTTGCACCCTCTGTTATTTTCATGCAGGTGGCCCCCTCCCTGCTGCTTGTGTTTAGACCCTTTAGACGCTGATGGCGTATTAGGGTTCGATGCCCCCCCGGTACACACAGGGGCTTCGGAGGTTGGGGGGCTGGTGCCAGCAGGCTGATGGGGAGCAGCCTTGGCACGGCTAAATGTTTCTTACAGTCTTTGCCATGGCAATATGTCCCCTCGGCTATTATTTCACTCACTCTGAATGCACTTTTATGCCTCAACTGAGCAGCCGAATTCCTGTTCCAGGCACTTAAATAAGAACTGTATTTATATAGCGCACAGTTCACTTTCGACCGCTCTTGGGCGCTGTCAGAACTTTTGGAGTTAGGAAGTCAAAAGAAGGTTATGTGATCTTTTTGTTGTAAACCGCTCCATGAGCGCAGGCGTCTTGGCGCTAGGTAAATTGCACACTAGAGACAAGAATAACACTAATTAGTGGAAAACAGACGCGTTACAACAAACATCTGTTATTTAGCGCCAAAATGCCATTCTGGTTGAAAGTGCACTTTACAATTCATTTTGGAAGAGGGGATGCATAAGGGGGTGAATTTGATGTGCAGAGGGATGTAAGCTAGTGCACAAGGAACACAGATGAGGAGCGGATTCAGGGTAGTGCTGAGTATTGAAGGATGTGGGATGGAAAGCACTGATTTACACTTTGGATAGAATAGATGTTTTACAAGGTATTTACACAGCCCAAGCACACCGGCCTTTCACTGGCCCGGCCTGGGAGGGGTTTCCAGGCCGGGCCTGCTTGAAAACCTTGGAGCAGATTTACAAGAAAGGGACGCATCTATAGAGATGCGTCACTTTCCTTGCGCCACTCTAAAAAATGCTTGCGCCACCATGGATACGCCATATTTACAATACAGTGACCATGGCGGAAGGATTGACAGATAGGTCAGAAATTCTGACGCATCTGTTGGAGAAAAAGTCACGCATTGCTGGAGTCATGTCGCAAGCACGACTTAACTGCAGCAATGTGTGTTGAGGCCTATTCCCACTACACCACATCACTACTTGGACTGATTTTAAAGACTCCGGGGAAAAGCTGACCAGGGGCGAAGCAACATCACCCGCAGGGGCCGGGACTGCGAGACCCAGCATTCTCAGCTCTTAGCCAACTCCGCGCAGCTGGTGTCTCTTCCCGCCCCCAACTCCCCCTACTTACTCACGCCCTTCCTCACGGGACGCGCGCGGGACGGAGAACGGGGCGAAGCCCGGGCCATTTGAGGCCGTTCGAGAACGGAAGAGATCGGGATCGGGCCACCCTCTTTGGCTTCTCTCTCTTACCTTCAAGCCAGCCTCTTTCTGCTTAAGTGTTAGGATTATGGCGACCAGAGAAACAAGGAGCAAAAGCACGCTGGCAGCCGTACCAACTAAAGGTACTTTCGACACATATTTTGTTAAAGCTGGGGCTCTCCTGATTGATGAAATTAATGTACTGGAAAGGCGTATATCCCAAGAAATAGAATGGGTAAAAAGATCTTCCATGGGCGCTATAGCACAAGCAAGGACTCCTGAAAATAGACTGGATTGTATAGAGTCAGACAGAGGTGAAAACGTGGACAATGAGGGGGTAGTTTTGTCTGATGTTGTTAATTCTGTATCCTATACAAGGGATAATGAAATTAAGGGACCTATAGAGTCAAGCCAATTAACCCCACCCGGGATTCACATACAATCTAGCTTACCATCTCCTGTTGCTAATGTTGCTAACACTGAAAGCGCTAATGTTAGAGATAGCCGTTCAAAACAAGGTGATAGGGAAGGAGCCATACCAAAAAGGAAAAGAGGGACCCAAAATCTAGGGGGACGCAATGCAAAAGTGGCAAAGCACAACCCCCGTAGCAGAGGCTAATAGCTTAGAAAAAGATAATCTTGCACCCACCCTTCCTGTAAAAACCCACACACTACCCCTAGAGAACCCACCTGTTCGGGTTATAGAGCAGTTAAATCCCAGTCCCAGTTTGAATATAGGTGGTGACCTTACTGTCGGTAATATTGGTGCTTTCATGAGGTCATTGTTAAGCCCCCTAGAAGCTCGCCTAATAAAGATCGAAGCTAGGCTATTGAATATAGAGAATTCAACGGTGTGTCTAGCTGACGGTCTTAATACCGACAACAAGGTTGATAGTGGTGGGGCTCAACCTAAGAACAAGAGGGGTATAACAGCTCCCCCAATGAAGGATGCAAGCTTAGCTCCTAATATTTTACAATCACAGCTGCCCTTAACGCACTCTTTAATTCCACAGCCTATCGAGGGCGATGTTACACCCATTCACCATGAGAATAATGTTGCAGTTACTCAGGGAGTACCAGTCATCGCTAAAAAGTTTAAGTCTGTAAACTTGCCTCCTGAGGCGAGCTCATATATAGTTATTTTGGCTGGTGTCCCGGAGTTAAAACCAGACACTAAAGAATCTGTCGCCTCCTTAAAGAACAAGGTGGTTAACTGGCTTACCATAAATAGACCTCTCCCCCAAGGAATAAGGAGTGAGGTACTTATAGTAGGAAGAGTTCCTTGGTTGGGCAACACAAGGAAAACAATTAATGGGGACGGCGTCCTGATTAATTTCAGGGAACCCAGGGCCATCTCTTACATACACGGATGGTCGTACTGTGATCAAGGGACCTCTATCCAGTCCCTACCCCTATCTTTTTTCTACCCACCCCTGAGTTATGTACGTAAGGAGGAGGGTTGGGAGACAGTCCCTAGGAGAGGGGGTGGATGGCGAGGCAGAGAGGGCGGAGACTCTTACCATCATAGAGTCCAGCAGCAGCCTGCCCACTTTACAACATTCAACAGGTTCAGCTGTCTGGATATGATCGATTGACATCGCTTGTCTAGGAGGGGGGTGGCTCATTACCACTCAATGGGCAACATGGTGGGAAGGACTATTCCCTCTAGCCACTGCACTGATCAAATGAAATGAAAACCATATTTAATAAAGCGCACTGCTGCCAAGCGGCTTCCTGGCGCTGGGGGACCTGGGTCAGAACTCACAGAGGGGAACACAAGGGAACCTAAGAAGGGAAAGCCAAAGAAAAAAGAAAAGTTTTAAGGCTTTACGGACGTGGCTAAAAATGGGAATGGAGCGAAGATGAAGTGGGAGACTATTCCAGAACTGGGGAGCCAAGACAGAAAGACGAGTGCCCCCGGATCTGGATTTACGGAAGCGGGGAATGTGAAGAAGGGAGAGAGAGGAAGAGCGGAGGGTGCGACTGGGAACATAGGAAAAAATGAGGGAAGTGATGTAAGCAGGGGCAGAGCGAGAGTGGGCACGAAAGGCAAAGCAAGCAAGTTTGAAAAGGGATCTAAAGCGGATAGGGAGCCAGTGAAGGGATTTCAAAGCCGGGGTAATGTGAGAGGATTTGGGGAGGGAGAGAATGAGACGGGCAGCCTGGTTTTGAATGGCCTGTAAGCGTCGGGATTCGTGGGAGGGAATGCCCACGTACAGGCCATTGCCATAGTCGAGGCGTGAGATGACTAGAGCCAAGACTATGGTTTTAAGCGCGTCGATGGTGAAAAAGCGAGATATTTTCCGAATGAGACGGAGGGAAAGGAAACAAGAAGACACAACAGAGCTGATCTGGCTGTGCATGGTTAAGTCAGAGCTGACTTTAATGCCAAGGGTACGAACAGAGGAAGAGGGCGTGGGGGGGGCCGAAAGAAGGGGGCCAAAGTGCAGGGGACCAAGGGTTAGAAGGGCCACCCGTGAGGACAAGTTCCGTCTTATCGGGGTTGAGCTTAAGATGGTTGGCGCTCATCCACTCAGAGATAAAGATAAGGGTGGAACTGAACTTGGGAATAGAATCGGGAGAAGAAGACAGATCAAAGACAAGCTGGAGGTCATCTGCGTAATTATGTACAGAGACCCCCAGCTTGAGAAGAGAAGAAACAAGGGGACAGATGTACAGATTGAAGAGGAGAGGGGAAAGAGAGGAGCCCTGAGGAACTCCACAGGTGACCGGACAAGAGGGGGCAGAGAAACCGGAGAGATGGACAGCCTGATGCCTATCCTGAAGGAAGGATGAAAGCCAGGAGAAGGCCGCGCCCCGAATGCCCGCTGCGCAGACACGGTCGAGAAGAATGGAATGGTCACCGTGTCAAACGCAGCGGACAAGTCGAGAAGCACCAAGGCTTGGGGAAGGTTAATGTGAGACGGCCTCCCGACCAACCCGACCGGTACTCCGCCCTTCCCCACACTTACCTCCTTCGCCACCCCCAGGACTGTATCCCCGGCCTCAGTATACCACCATAAGGACTCGACCTGAGACGCCAGCCAAACGCCAGAGAATCACCCCCTTCTTTTCCCCACAGGGACCAACCAGAACATCGGGTCAGAGAGCCTCAAATATCGCGGACTCCGGAAGCTCCGCCCCTATGGCAGCGACAGCACCGGATAAAAGGGAGAACCCGGAAGTGCAAGTCGTCGGAGATTTGTGGCAGGAACCTCGGACTGGTGGACGCGAAGGAGAAGAGAGAGGAGACGAAGAGCAGACGGCTAAAGCAGACGTGTGGACCGAAGAGTGGTGGAGTCCACAGGAGGTGGCTGTAGAGCGGCCGTAACTCAACGGGAGAGTTACGGCGGACCGCGTGAGTGCCTTTAACCTCACTAATTCTACTCACTAGGAGTCCCCTGTATAGTCCTTGTATAAATCCCCCTTCTCTTTAGAATCACGTCCCCTGCACTGTATTATAATTGTATAGCACTGCACTGTTTGACCCGCCCCCCTCTTCACGTCCCGACCGAGCACCCTTTCTTCCTCCCGCCCCGTACTCCTTCCTCCCGGTCCCTTTCTTTCCTCACATTTGGTGTCAGAAGTGGGATCCGCCGGAAGCATGGAGGCCGTTGTGCAGAAGATGGCGGAGTCTCAGGAACAGTTCGCCAAATTGATGGAGCAGTTCCTAAAGACAGCTGAAGACGACAGGGGCCAACTTCACGATGTCCTGAAGGGTCAAGGGACCGCCCACGGAGAGACCATGGAGAAGCTAACAACGGCCCTGGGGCAGCAGAGACCACTCGCCTCCCTCCCTTCTGTGGTGCTGCAGAAGTACGTCCCGGGGGAAGACCCGGACTACTTCTTTACTAACTTTGAACGTCTTGCCCAAGCAGCCAATTGGCCCGCGGACCGTTGGGGGCAATATTTGGGACCCCTTCTCACTGGCGATCTACAAGCCGCATACCAGCAGGCCAACATACAGGGCACCACCCCGTACGCAGATATCAAAAGGTGCGTGTTGGAACGACTTGGGATCGACGATGATACGTATAGATTAAAGCTACGCCAAGCCAAAGAGAGGCCACAAGAGAATCCCCGGGCCCTCTCGTTCCGAATCAGGGATCTTGCAAACCGATGGCTCCGGCCAGAAAACTCAACAAAAGACGAGATACTTGAGAAAATCTATTTGGAACAGTTCCTGAACTCTTTACATCCTGCCACACAGCGGTGGGTGAGACAACATTCCAGACTCACCCTAGAAACCGCCATTGAGATAGCCTCAGCCTTCAGCCGGGCACAGGAACTCCAGCGGGGCAAGGAGGAACACCCGCACCGAGCCCCGAATGCCGGACCATCACGGCCTCTCCGGCCCCTGCTACCACGAAGACCAGAACCAACCCCCCTGTTTTCCTCCCCGGTTGTGTTCCGCCCCCCTAATCCAGGACCCCAGTGCTATGCCTGTGGCGGGTTCGGTCACATTGCCCGGATGTGCCCGCAGAAGGAAGAGCCTATGGAGGTCGGACTTGTAAGGAACTATCTATGCAACCCTCCGGGCACCACACCCCCAGCCTTCCATTATCCGGTCTCTATCGATGGCCAACGAGTCATGGCCCTTGCCGACAGCGGCTGCCGTCAGAGCGTCCTGAGACCTCAAGATCTGGCACACCCAGTCAGTCCTACGGGGACGGTCGCCATTCAGTGCGTCCATGGGGACACCAAACATTACCCCACTACCCGGTGTGTGTCCAGCACCAGCATGATCCCGGAACCTCCCTCACCATTGGTTTGGTCCCCGCTCTCCCCGAACAAGCCATTCTGGGGAGTGACTATCCGGGACTACCTACGCTTCTCCAGGACACCTCAGACTCCCTGTCGCAGGACGCTCCGTATCCAGGCCAGCACAACCCCGCAACGGTTCCTAAAACCCACAAAACCAGAAGCCAGAAGAGAAAAGAGAGGAAAGAATACGTCAGCGCGTTCCCCGCCATTACTGACGACCACCCGTGGCAGACAGATAGGGAATTCAGAGCTGCCCAGCAGGAGGATCCCCTTCTTCAGGAGGCGTGGGGAAGGGCCCTCGATCACGAAGACCCCTTGCAAGTAGGTCCCTATTTCTTTAAGAAAAACGGGTTGCTGTACAGAAAAGGTGGACCCCAACAGAACGCCCAGTTGCTTATCCCAGGCCCCTTCCAGGACAAAGTCCTCTTTCTTGCCCACAGCCACCTTCTGGGGGGTCATTTCGGCGACGAAAAGACCAGTCAAACCGTTTTAGAGAAATTCTTTTGGCCCGGGGTGCACCAAAGGATCAAAAACTATTGTCGGGAATGCATAGTATGCCAGAAAAACAGCCGACATAGACCTCCCAGAGTGCCCTTGCAACCCCTCCCTCTCATAGACGTCCCCTTTAGCCGAATAGGGATGGACATCATAGGACCACTCTTGCCCTCCCGTAGTGGCTGTCGCTATGCCTTAGTCATAGTGGACTACGCCACCCGCTTTCCTGAGGCCATCCCCCTGAGACAACCCACTACCCAAGCGATAGCCAAAGCCCTGATCTCCCTGTTTTCCCGGGTAGGGTTTCCCGGGAAATCCTGACCGATCAGGGCACACCTTTCGTTTCTGCCTTGATGAAGCAAGTATGCGCTGAACTGGGGATAAAACAAATCCGTACTTCGGCCTATCATCCGCAGACGGACGGATTGGTGGAGCGATACAACGCCACCCTCAAACAGACCCTCAAGAAGCTCTTGGGCCTGGAAGCCAGAAGGTGGGAGGACATGCTACCCTTGGCCCTCTTCGCCATCCGCTGCAAACCTCAGAGCAGCACCGGCTACTCACCGTATGAGTTACTGTATGGGCGTCCCCCGCGTACCCTGCTAGACATGGCACAAGAGGCCTGGGAGGCCGAACCGGATCGCACCCGTCCCCTCCCGGAATACCTTGAGAACCTGAAGACTCACCTCTCAATGATCCGGGACATAGTGAGACAGAATCTCGAGAACGCTCAAGAAAACCAAAAGAAGCAGTATGATAAAGGTACCAGGCCCCGTGTATTTGCTGTCAACGACTTGGTACTCCTCATGATGCCCTCATCAGACCAAAAACTTCTTGGACAGTGGCAAGGGCCTTACACCATCCTCCGACAGGTGACCCCGGTTACCTACGAGGTGGAGATAGACTCTACCCGTGGAACCTCCCAGATATACCATGTAAACCTGTTAAAAAAATGGGAAGGGCCCCGTCCCGTTCTACACGGAAACCCCGATCACCAACTTCTCTCTTTTGACTCCTGTGTTGATCCGGAACTGACTCCAATACAAACCCAGGAATTACGGGATTTTCTGGCACCCCTGAAAGCGGTCTTCTCCTCCTCTCCTGGTCGAACCAACATCACCGAGCATGCAATAGAAACTACGCCAGGAAAAATAGTCCGCTTAAGGCCCTATAGACTTCCCGAGGCACGCCGAGAGGTCATACGACAAGAGATAGCGGACATGCAGAGGATGGGAATCATAGAACCCTCCGTGAGTGACTGGAATTCTCCAATCGTCCTTGTGCCCAAACCAGATGGATCGGTCCATTTTTGTATAGACTTTAGGGAGGTCAACAAGGTCTCTACCTTTGACAGCTACCCCTTACCCCGGGTCGATGAAATGATCGAAAGGATAGGCAAAGCAAAGTACATATCGACCTTAGATCTATGCAAAGGGTATTGGCAAATACCCCTCAGGGAACAAGATAAAAAGAAGACCGCCTTTTCTACCCCTGAGGGGTTGTACCAGTTTTTGGTTATGCCCTTTGGTCTACATGGTGCCCCCGCCACCTTTCAGCGCGCTATGAACCGCGTCTTGAGACCCCACGCACAGTACGCTGGCGCCTATTTGGATGACATCATCATCTTCAGTGACAGCTGGCCCCAACACTTGAAACATCTGTTTGACGTTGTCTCCTCCCTAGGGTCCTTCGGATTCGCCATTAACCCCGCCAAAACAACCCTGGGGGCGAAAACAGTTAAGTACCTGGGGTACCTTCTCGGGGATGGCTTAATTAGACCCCAAGAAAGCAAAACAGCTGCTATTCGGTCCCTTCCCTTCCCCCACACGAAAAAGGACCTCCGAGCCTTCCTAGGACTTCTCGGATATTATCGACGCTTTGTGCCAAACTTCTCCCAGAGAGCAGCAGCCCTGACGGATCTACTAACGAAAGCAAACCGATCCGAGGAGAAACTACGGAACCCCTCTCCCGAAGCCTGGCAAGCCTTTACGGACTTGAAGGAAGCCTTGACCTCCAGCCCTGTCTTGATACCCCCCGACTACTCCCGACCTTTCATCCTGCAAACAGATGCCTCAGACCAGGGGTTAGGGGCGGTGCTGTCCCAGAAGGATTCCCAAGGGAATGAAAGGCCTATTCTGTATGTCAGCCGCAAGTTGTTCCCCCGTGAGAAACATTACGCAGTGGTAGAGAAGGAAGCCCTGGCCATCAAGTGGGCGGTGGACCATCTCCGCTATTATCTGGAGGGCAGAGACTTTGTCCTCTACACGGATCACGCCCCTCTTGAGTGGATGGCCCGGAACAAAGGTCAGAACGACAGAGTCCTCAGATGGTTCCTCTCCCTACAGCCCTTCCGCTTCACTACCAAACATAGGAAGGGGTCCGAACAGGGTAACGCAGATTTCCTTTCGAGATACCCTGCGTCTCCCTCCCCTACAGGAAGGACAGCTAGGGAAAGGGGATGTGAGACGGCCTCCCGACCAACCCGACCGGTACTCCGCCCTTCCCCACACTTACCTCCTTCGCCACCCCCAGGACTGTATCCCCGGCCTCAGTATACCACCATAAGGACTCGACCTGAGACGCCAGCCAAACGCCAGAGAATCACCCCCTTCTTTTCCCCACAGGGACCAACCAGAACATCGGGTCAGAGAGCCTCAAATATCGCGGACTCCGGAAGCTCCGCCCCTATGGCAGCGACAGCACCGGATAAAAGGGAGAACCCGGAAGTGCAAGTCGTCGGAGATTTGTGGCAGGAACCTCGGACTGGTGGACGCAAAGGAGAAGAGAGAGGAGACGAAGAGCAGACGGCTAAAGCAGACGTGTGGACCGAAGAGTGGTGGAGTCCACAGGAGGTGGCTGTAGAGCGGCCGTAACTCAACGGGAGAGTTACGGCGGACCGCGTGAGTGCCTTTAACCTCACTAATTCTACTCACTAGGAGTCCCCTGTATAGTCCTTGTATAAATCCCCCTTCTCTTTAGAATCACGTCCCCTGCACTGTATTATAATTGTATAGCACTGCACTGTTTGACCCGCCCCCCTCTTCACGTCCCGACCGAGCACCCTTTCTTCCTCCCGCCCCGTACTCCTTCCTCCCGGTCCCTTTCTTTCCTCACAGTTAACATCTGCCTTGCCCTTGAGTTCATCCAAGACCGCTAGAACCACCGCTTCTGTAGAATGGCCAGGGCGGAAGCCCGCCTGGTGGGAAGCTAAGAGGCCATTGTCCTCGATGTATGAGGAAAGGCAGGAGGTGACGTGGGTCTCTAGGATTTTACCCAAGTAGGGAAGAAGGGAAATGGGACGGAAATTAGCGGGAAGGGAAGGATCTAGACCAGGTTTTTTTAGAATGGGAAGCACAACAGCAGATGTAAAGGAAGAGGGAACAGTACCAGAGGCCAGTGAGGAGTTGAGAAGAGAGAGGGGAGGACCAGGACAATTAGTGAAGAGGATTTTGAGGATACGCGCGGGAACACTGTCCAAGGGAGAGCCAGATTTAACTTTAGACAGATAGTTGTGAAACAAGTCAGGGGAGATAGAGGGGAAAGTGTCGAGGGAAGAAGAAGGGGGAGTGGCAGGGCTAGTGAGGATAGGCTGAGGCACAGTAGGAATGTTAGCTTTAATTTTCGCAATCTTGTCGATAAAAAAGTTATTGAGTGAGAGACAGAGGGGTTGGGAAGGAACCAAGCCGGGGGAGGAACGATCAGAAGTGGCAAGATTGTGAACCAAAGAGAAGATTTCGCGGGGTTTATTCACGGAGAGCGATACTCTCTACGTGAAATAGGAAGTTTTGGCATTGAGGACTGCTTTTTTGTAGTTGGTAAGGAGTTGTCTGTACTGAGCTCGCAGAGGGGGGGAGTACTGACGTCTCCAGAGGCGTTCCGCCCGCCTGAGATCAAGTTTTAGTGCTTTGAGCTCAGTGGAGAACCATTTGTGCGCGTCTTATGGAAATGCTGGGAATCCCAATCTATACTGAACAACACTTTACAAAGGAGGACCAAATGACCACAGTAGGCCCACCTTCCAGCAATAGGGAACCCAAACCCAATCTAGGGGAACCAGACCAAAATGTTACATCACCGGTTAGCTTAACTGACGTGGGAATTATTGCAACTTCCGTAGGGATTCCCAGACCACCGTCACTAAAGATTCTATCTTGGAACTAGGCTGGCTTGGGAAACAAGCTGGACTGCCAATGCTGGAGTTCATTCATAGATTGTAAAGACATCTGCCTATTCCAAGAAACCTGGGCGAGAGAGGAATACTCTCCCCCTGGTTTTGTGGCATTTTCCACTCTTGCCAGCTGGGGAGGTAGGGGGCGTCCTTCTGGAGGTCTTGCAATCTGGGTGGCTTCCCACCTGGGCTGTGAGGCCACACCCCTCCCCACAGGTTCAGGGGATATCTCATGTGTCCTGCTGAATTGGCCGAATTCTACCAAATTTGCTGTGGTAAATGTAAACGACAGAAAACATGACAGCCCTCAAGAAAGCCACCCGCAAACATCACCAGTTTATCCGCACCACCAAAAATACATCTTTCAAAGAATGGCTGGACAACAACACACACAACAGCAAGGAACTCTTCAGCATCGTAAAAGAGCTCTCCAATCCCAACGCCAACAGCAATGACATCACACCGTCGCAAGACCTCTGCAACTCCCTCGCCACATTCTTTCACCGCAAGATCGCCGACATCCACAACAGCTTCGGTGCCCAGACTCCGCCCTCAGCCACCGAACCAACGCCCCCTACAACCACCCTCAGCGCTTGGACTCCCATCAGCACCGAAGACACCGCCCACGCTATGAACACCATCCACTCCGGCTCTCCTTCCGACCCATGCCCTCACCACATCTTCAACAAAGCTGACACCATCATCGCACCCCACCTACGGAACGTCATACACAACTCCCTCGTGTCCCCCACCTTCCCAGAGAGCTGGAAGCATGCAGAGATCAACGCCCTACTGAAGAAACCCAAAGAGGACCCCAAAGACCTGAAAAACTTATGCCCCATCTCTCTTTTTCCTTTCCCGGCGAAAGTGATCGAGAAGATCGTCAATAAGCAGCTGACCACCTTCCTCTAAGCCAATGGGTCCCTCGACCCATCCCAGTCCAGATTTCGAGCCAACCACAGCACCGACACTGCCCTCAATCGCAGCCACCGACGACATCAGGAGCCTACTCGACAACAGAGAAACCACCGCCCTCATTCTCCTGGACCTCTCAGCCGCCTTTGATACAGTCTGCCATCGCACCATAATAACCCGCCTCCACAACACTGGGATCCAAGGCAAGGCCCTGGACTGGATCACCTCTTTCCTCTCCGACAGAACTCAGCGAGTCCGCCTCCCTCCCTTCTCCTCCGCGGCCACCGAGATCATCTGCGGCGTACCCCAAGGCTCATCGCTCAGCCCAACCCTCTTCAATATCTACATGAGCCCCCTCGCCACCATCGCACGCAAACACAACCTCAGCATCATCTCATACGCCGAGGACACCCAGCTGATACTCTCCCTCACCAAAGACCCAGCCACCGCCAAACTCAACCTCCAGGAAGGAATGAAAAACGTCGCGGAATGGATGTAACTCAGCCGTCTGAAACTGAACTCAGACAAGACGGAGGTCCTCATCCTCGGACCATTCCCTTCCACCTGGGAAGACTCCTGATGGCCCACAGAACTAGGCACCGCACCGACACCCACTGACCACGCACGCAACCTGGGATTCATCCTGGACTCCTCTCTCACGATGACCAAGCAAGTCAGCGCCATCTCATCTTCATGCTTCAACACCCTGCGCATGCTCTGTAAGATCTTCCAGTGGATCCCTACCGAAACTAGAAAGACGGTCACCCAGGCCCTCGTCAACAGCCGACTTGACTAAGGAAACGCCCTATAGGCAGGAACCACAATCATACTTCAGAAAAGACTCCATCGCATACAGAACGCATCCGCCCGACTCATTCTCGACATCCCCCGCCACAGTCACATATCAGCCCACCTGAGAGACCTGCACTGGCTCCCTGTCAGCAAAAGGATCATGTTCAGCCTCCTCCTTTTTTTTTTTTTTTTTTTTTTTACCCACGCACACAAAGCGCTCCACGACACAGGCCCCGAATACCTCAACAACCGCCTCACATTCTACACTCCAACACGCAAGCTCCACTCCGCCAGCCTCGCCCTCGCCACTGTCCCAGGAATCCGCAGAACCACCGCCGGAGAAAGGTCATTTTCCTACCTGGCGGCCAAGACATGGAACTCCCTCCCTGCCCACCTACGTCTGACCCAGGACCACCTCACATTCAGGAGACACCTCAAGACCTGGCTCTTCGAGCAGTAGCGGCACTTCCCCCCCAGCGCCTTAAGACCCTCACGGGTGAGTAGCGCGCTTTACAAGTGTACTGATTGATGGATTGATTGATTGATTGTTTGTTTTGCTGTTCACCCTATGTGGGAAGGGTATGCCCAGACGTGGGTCCTGTGCTCACTAAGCCACTGGAGTCAAGCTATCCTGGTTGATGATGGGTGATAGCCAGAAACCGGTCCTAGGATGCTTGATTCCGGTCCAGGGAAGACATGGCTTGGCAGTTCGGTCTGGACTGTTCCCATGAGGCACAGGGTCAAGACTGATTTGCATATGGCCATGTCTGAACTTGGGAGGCTTGGTGAGCAAAATAACGATGGATTGAATCCAGATCTGTGACTGGGGGTGAATGTTTTGCCATTCTGCAACATTCCGTCCATCATCTTGTTTGTTTTGCTGTTCACCCTATGTGGGAAGAGTATGCCCAGACATGGGTCCCGTGTTCACTAAGCCACTGGAGTCAAGCTATCCTGGCTGATGATGGGTGATAGCCACAAACCGGTCCTAGGATGCTTGATTCCGGTCCAGGGAAGACATGGCTAGGCAGTTCGGTCTGGACTGTTCCCATGAGGCACAGGGTCAAGACTGATTTGCATATGGCCAGTTCTAAACTGGGGTGGCATGGTGAGCAAAGGAATTATTGATTTAACCCAGATCTCTTGACTGGGGGTGAATGTTCTGATTTGTCCTGCATTCCATCCATCAGATGTGTGTCTTTTGCTTCAAAGGATTATCGTCGATGTTTTCAGGGGTCTGGAAAACCTAACATTTTTCCAAGATAATATTCTGTTTTTTGGAGCGTCCCTCAGGAACACAACAACATTGTAAGGTCTATGTTAGGTAGGCTAAGGGGGCTGGTCTTACCTTAAGGAAGGAGAACTGCAAGTTCCTTGTAGAGGAAATTGAAAACCTTGGCCTTACGATTTTAGGGCAGGGCATCCAACCTAAAATGTAATTTTTGAAAGCTATTAAGTCTGCACCTATTTGACATGATAAAGACCAGTTACGTTCATTTATGGGCTTGGTCCAATACTATACAATTAATTTTCCTACTTTTGCAAACAAGACTGAGGAATCTAGAATGTTATTACGGAAGGGGTGTGTCACCTTTGGGTCACAAGAATGGAAGGAGCCAACACTGGAGGGGACGTTTTAACTCTTTTATTGAGTTGTAACATAAAACAATGCTTGGGGTCAGCAAAACACAATGAGGGTCCAGGGTCCTTCCTTGGTGGCCTCAGCTTCGGTCCTTGGGGTGGAGGTCCGGGGTTACCAGGACATGTAGGGAAACATAAGAGAAAACAATGTGGCTTTAGGTACGGTTCACTGTTTGTAAAGGGACAGAGGAAAGGGGAGTGAGGGGGATAGGCAGAACCACCACCACCAGCAATTCTAGAAACCCGTGTGTGGTGCTCGAGAGCTGCGGTGCCAGACGTCCCCTCCCGACTCTCTAGCCGGTCCCGCCCTTCTTAACCCGGAATAGCGAACCCAAACGAGCACGCACCTGGGTAAGCCACGTGTCCTCCTTTGCGTGGCTGGGCGATACGCGGTATCGTTGGCCTCCTGGCGTGTCCCTTGCCGGTGTATGCTTCTTGTCCTGTTTCGTCCTGGCGCCTTCTCCGCCCACTGTGTCGGCTCCCGTGAAGGACTCCGCTGCCTTACTCGCGTCTTCCTCCTCGGTCTCGGTTTCCCTGCTCCGGCTCGCGTTCTTCTCCTGGCGTTGTACATCTGCTTCCCACGACGAGTCTGCCAACCGAGACGCTGCGTCTTCCGGATCCACCCTCAAATGGCGCAAGGTCAAACCGGATAGGCCCACAAAGTCAGGTGGTCCAGAGGCGAGGCCGTCATCCAGATAGCACGGGCTGTTCTTAAAGGGCCCGTAGTAATCCGCCTGCAGGTAAGACGGAGAATCAGGCATCTCAGTCCGGGCCGAGCAAGGGACCCCCTGACAGGGTGTTCATTGGTTTAGGACAATGCTCAGCAAAGTGCTTTTGATCGTGTAAGGAGAGACATTTGTGAGGCGGGAATTCTTGCACCTTTTGACACTCCTCTTCATACATTTCTAATGGTGTATGCCAGTGCGCATGGTTTGGGGGCAGTATTATCCCAGGTGCGGACGGATACGCAAAAAAACTGTGGCTTCTGCCTCATGCTCATTGAGGGAACGTGAAAGCAACTATTCAGTTATATAGTTCAAGCCCCTGGCAGCTGCCTGCTCTGTCGAGCATTTTAGGACCTATTTATGGGGTTTACATTTTTGCATACGCACCGATCACAAACCCTTAGTGAAAGTTTTAAGTCCTGTTGGTACTCGTTCAGGCTCAGTTAGGCTAGCTTCCAGACTTCAGGAGTATTTTTACAAGGTTGCCCACCTATCAATATGGAAGAACGCGCAAATTAACTGCCTTTTTGTATGTCTTTGGAGTGTCCCGGGGAAAACGGTCACAGTGGGTATGCCTGGTTTCATTGTGCGATGTGGAAGAATGTAGCGTGGCTGGGTCTGTGCTGATGAATTGGGTTTGCAGGGACTTAAGTGGGATGAAAAATGGGGGGTCTCTCAAAGGTCTGTGGTCGATGTAATTAAGGGTGTGGCTTAAAAAAATCTAAGCTAAAAAACTATGTTAAGCATAGTGTGCTACCAGACGAGGATTTTGCTGCAACTGTCATTGCATTGACTTAAATAAAAGATTACACCTACAACAAACTAGGACTATTGGCGTTGTCATTGATTGTTATTTGTATAAGATAAATAAGCAACAACTATGGCTTTGTTGTATATAATATTGAAAATGCTTCTGTTCTGAAATGAGACTGTGAAAGAACTAAAACGTGGCTCTTTGAAGTTACATTAAGGCAGTGAAGGATGGCACTGCGGCAGAGTAAAGATTTTTTTTTTCACCCTTAGGGTAAGGTCAAAAATGGAGAGCCCGATAGGGAACCATCTCAGTACCTGCTTTTTAAGTCTCACCTGAGCCAGCGCATGCGCCACCGGCAGGACCTGGCCCACTTAATGCCTTGGGCTATGTGCACGGATCGGGACGTAGTCTTGAAGAGTGTTGAACAAATGGTAGTGCATGTCGAGCGTAGGGAGAGCATGATTGGTCCTTCTGTGAGACCATTTGTTAAGTTTCTGGATGAACTAGCTCTGAGTGACATGAAAGTTCTAATGCAAAATGACAAGTTTGTCCCACTTAGGGTTTGAGGCACAAAAGCATTATCGTGAGGGGCACTTAAGTCAAACTTTGACAAAAAACGGGTAAGACAGGATTTTTGGTGACCCTGTATGGATGATCAGATCATGGTGAGTGTTGTGGATTGTGAAGTGTTTAAGGAGAGCGAAAAATGGCTTAAGACCGGTGTCCTTACAGCACAAGGACATATTGAGTACCCTGATGCACCTAGGAGTAAGGAGTACGATACCCTGATTAAGAATTAAGAGAATACTAAGGCAGAAAAGTGACGTTACAAATGTATATATATTTGATTTTGTTTAAAGTCTTATTTGGTGTCGTACCCAGGCCTTTCAGACAATCTTGTTGAAAGGGGTCAACCCTACCTGAGGTGACAGCATAAAAAGCACAGCAGAGTCATAGTGGGCTCTGCTCAAGCCTGCAGGATGGGGGTGGAGAGGCACCAGAGGCTAGAGCTGAGCTGTCTCCTGCTGCCATAGGCCTGGAAAGTGAGATAAGGAGGCGCAGTGGTGAAATGAAAGAAGAGTGACTTGAGCTGTCTTGAAATACCCTGGTGTTGTGCACCTGCAGAGTCCAACGTCTGCCACATGTCTAGTCATCAATGAAAAGTGTGTTCGGGGCTGTAGACCGAGCCAGCAAACACAACCAAAACAATACACTTACGTGTTGGCACTGCAGTAACGAATCCAACAGGCTGCTCTTTTAATTTCTGCATTGAAGCATGCCTTATGCCAAACTGAATTTGATCTGATGGATAAAATGTCATGGTATTTTTCAAGTCAAGTCAAGTCAAGTCAAATAGGCTTTATTTCGACATAAAAAATATCTTAAAAAGCGTACATACATGATAAATTCATTTAAAGCATTACTAAGTAAAAGACATAAAAGGCCCTTGATGTACTAAGACTCAACATATTTTCTGCAATATCAAAAGGGAAAATTATTTAAATTAACTAAAAAAAATAGGCCAGAAACAGACCATATATTAAAATCATAATTAAACAATTTGCCTAAGTCTTTTTGACCGTATTCGCCATGCCCAACCTAAATACTTCGAGGTGGCGCATGCGAAGAATGAACGAGTGTCTGTGAGTAAAATTCGTAATGCCACATTACAATGTCTAGTGCCCAGGGTAAGGCACATTGGTTCTATCCATTTCATGCGGGGAACCTTATAGGCAGGGCACTCGAATAACAGATGGGGGACAGATTCACGACGCTGAGGGCAAAATGGGCACCATGGCGCAGTCTGGTATGGAATTTTCCAGTGGCATGTGAGCTCCATAACCGGAAGAAGACCTATTCTAAATTTAAAATACAGGGATCTATCCCATGGGGCAGTAACAATGTCCAGATACAATTCTCTGATGGGGACATCTTTAAACTCCACAAAATTTCTGGTGGATTTACAAATCGTTGAGGAAGAATTCCTTTTACTTGCCACCCATGACCAATAGAGTTGTTTGAGCATGGATTTGGGCGGGGCTGACTGTTGGTGCCATGCTTCTTCCAGCCCCAAATTGGTAAGTAGAGCCTTAACGTCCCTTAGCCATTTTATTTTTGCCCAACCAGGGCAATTAATTATCTCCCGTAGGCCATCCGCATAGCTTGAGAGCTCTGGCACTCTCCAGATGCGGGCCCACAGTAGCAGGGGGCGTAGTTTTGCTTGATCTTCAATCGCCCGGCAACCCATGTCCAGTTGCAAGGGTAAAATAGGGACAGAGGGACCGAGAGACATTATGCTTCTCAGGAAGGCATTCTCAGCACGGATTAGCTCTTTCATGTTTGTCATCCCCCAGAGCTCCGCCCCATAAAGTGCTGCACTCACTCCTCTGGCGGAGTAAATGTCCATTACTGCCGCTATTGGTCTTGTAGATGCTGCTCTCTGCTCTTTCAACAGGGCCCCAGTCACTCTTTTTAAGCTCAGCAGCATTTTGGTCAAGTGGCAGTCCCATTTCATAGAATCCACCAAGCGAATGCCCAGATAGTCAAACATCTTGGTTCTTTCTAGTACAACAGGCCCCAATGTAGGAGGGGGGCCGGACTTGTGTGGGGGGTTCAAAATGAGATACTTAGTTTTGTCTGTGTTAATACAAAGACCTCTCTGCTTGCAGAAGTTGTCAAATCCAGAAAGAAGCTGCTGGAGGCCCATTGGAGATTTTGACAAAAGTAAAGTATCATCAGCAAAGAGCAAGGTAGGGATTAGGCGACCTGCCAGACCGGGCGCATCTGCTGGGATCTGGGTCAAGAAGTCCACCACCCCATTTACATATAAGGAGAACAGGGTTGGGGCAAGTACGCAGCCTTGCCGCACACCTCTATTCACCTCTATTCTTGAGGTCTTTTGTCCATTTGGCCCCCAACGTATTTGGGCGTAGTTATTTTCGTGGAACCTCATGATCAGATGGAGCAAGTAGGGTGGCATACCGAGGTCACACAACACCTTCCACAAATTGTTTCTAGGCACCAAATCGAAGGCCGTCCGGAGGTCGATGAAGGCCAGATATAAAGTACCCTTCCCAATCGTGACGACCTTCCAATAAATCATGAGTAGCCTTAGCGATTGTTCTATTGTCCCTGTCCCGGATCTAAACCCAGCCTGGAAGTCCGAGAGTATCTTATTCTCGTCTGCCCACTGCTGGATCCTAGATAGGAGGACCTTGCCCGCCACTTTTTGGGAACAGTCTATTAAGCTAATCGGTCTATAATTAGCTGGGTCATCTCTTGAGCCTTTCTTATGCAGGGGGACCACCTCAGCTGCCATCCAGGAAGCAGGGAGGGGGGCGCCTGCCATAGCTGCGTTCAGTAGCGAGGCAATCAGCGTACCCCATTCGCTTATGTCCATGCGGAGAAGGTCGCCAGGTAGGCCATCAGGTCCAGCTGCTTTGCGGGGTACCAAAGATTTTATGGCAGTTTCAGCCTCTTTCCTGGAAAATAAGCTCTCCTCATAGCTGCCAACACCTTGGTGAATCTGAGGTAGTGGGAAGTCCATCACTTCTACAGCAGGTGCAGTATACAGCTTTGAGAAGTGTGAGTGCCACAGATCTTCGGTTATATTGCATGTAATGACGGTGTCCAAGGGTCTGTGTTTCTTTCGTAACAAGTCCCAAAAGCCTTTTGCATTTTTTCTGCGCTTGCTGCACGGAGCTCCTGCCAGAAGGCATCTTCCCAGTCTCTCCTGGCTGTATTAATTACAGATTTGTAGGACTTGCGTTTAGCAGCTATTGCTAATGCATCACCGCTCTTTACTGCCATGATTAGAGCTCTTTTTCCAGCACGGCACGCCGATGAATACCAGCCTGATTTGCCCTGTCGCTTATCATGGTTTTTGTTTCCCTTGGTGTTTGGTTTAACCATGAACAAGTCCCCTATCGCTGTCGAAACCTCGCTAAACATAGCTGATGTCTTGTGCGGGCTAGGAGGGTGACTTTCCCGAATTTCAGAAGCTGCGGCGATAACGGCTCTGATGCAGGATAGTTTTTCTTCATCAATAGCCACTTTGTCCCATTTTAAACGTCTGAGGCAGTTGGAAGGGACCACCCCCCCCCCCCAATGGCCTCTGCTCAGATGCGGCAGGAGCTCCAAGTAATGAGCCACTGGCCCTCCACCAATGTATTAGGGATAATGAGAGTGCATTGTGATCACTTTCCAAGGAAGGCAAAACTATCATATCCTCCATGTGGGCCCACAAAGAAAAATTTTAAAGGATATAATCTATCCTAGATGAGTGACCCACCCTGTTATACGTGTGTGCCCCCTCTAGGTCTGACCGTGTTCTCCTGTTGGCTGCTCTCAAGCCAAACTCTAGTGTGAGGGAATTCAATTGGACGATTCTGGGTGTCCACCTTTTGACAATTGGAAGATCGAGGGACGGGACGCCTCTCCTCGAATCTTTGTCAAACAGGTCCAAGGATTCATCGGCCATCAAAGGCTCGAATGTGCAGTTAAAGTCCCCCATCACCAAAATTAGTGAGTCGCCACAACACTCCCCCAAGACTGCTTCTAGAGCCAGGAGGGTTGGTGACGAGGCCCTCCCAGAAGCCCCTCGTGTGTAAATATTAAAAATCTCCAGCTGCTCAACTTTATTTGGGCCTTTTACAGTGAGTCACATCAAATCTGGTGATTTTTGGGGATGGTGGTGCACTCGCCATCCTAATGATATATCGACCCAGACTAAAAGACCTCCAAATGGACGCCCTCTTCCTGATACTGGGATACCTGCCGGGACAAAGAAGGAAGCATATCCTACTCTGTGCCTTGGTTCCACACACCACGTTTCTTGAAAGGCACAGACGGCGTGGGGCTCTGTAAGCGCCACCCAATCCGGGGCGTCCAACTTGTTATTCAAGCCTGCCACATTCCAACTGATAGCCTTCAGGGTAGGACGAATCGGTGACCCAGCACATCCAGCAACCCTACTCGGGCCCCCAAGTTTTCTACTCCTTCCATGGACTCAGTGAGCTCAGTCCGACAGCCTGAGGGAAAGGAGGTGGGGGGGATGGGCGTGGGCTGGGACGCAGGGGGGGTAACTAATATCGAGGGAACCCTCTCAGCTGTGCACGACACATTAACCTTAGGTGGAGGGGCATTTAATACAACTTGATCACCAAGTCACCAACCCCATCCCTGGGGTGGAGCCGCTTGGATCGGCGTCCATGCCCTTACTCTAGCATCCAGGGTTGGATAGTAGGGATACCATGCACCTCTACCCCCATCCGGCAAAAACTTCTTAAACCCAGGTAATGGAAGAGGACGATAGAAGTACCCCAAGTCCCTAGTTTGTATGTCGCAAAAGTTGTGTGGCGACTGCTGACTGCAGATCATACCTGCTGCTCTGGGATCGCTGAAATTAATCAGCACGCAGTCCCCGGTTAAATCCTTGCGTCTATTGCCAATCCACCCCACACGACGGACATGGGCTATTCTGCCATCGATATGCCCTGGGAGAGGTCTATTTGATCTAAGCCAGGAGAGGGTCTTGTGTTTGAGGTCAGAGTACAACTCACAAGAACCCTCTTCAAGCTCCGGGACCCCCGTGAGGATTACCACATACGGTTGACACCCAGGGGGGAGGCTAGCATTAGGTGTGCTTGTTTTTGCCCTGCCCAATGGAAATTTAGCTGGAGGTTTAGCTAGAGATTTAGGCGCAACCTGACTGCCGGAGATGGGAATAGGTGGAATTACATTTCCATTCGGTGTGGTTGGCGTATTTTCAGCTACTTTTGAGGTTGACGCTGTAGGCTCTGGATTGGGAGCAAAGTTAACCTTGGGGGCCTTCGGTGCTTGAGTGTTGGATTTTTTCCTTGGGGGGCCCAAACTGGGTCTAAGATTAGAGGTTTGTGGAGCGGGACTGATTCCTATATTAGGTTGTAGTATCTGTGGGGCCTTCCCAAGTACAGGCACTATATGACGAGACATTGGCTCTGAGGGTACTAGTGTTACTACACCACTCCTTGACCCTCCATTGTCTTCTCCCTGCATCTTAGAGTGAAATTTAACCAATGACTTCACAGCATAGAAATTATCCAACATTGATTGCTCAAGGGTGGCTAATTTCCGTGTGAGACAATCGATCTTGTCTGCAAGGGGCATCACCACAGACCTAATTAGGCCCTCAACGTCTAGAGGTGGAGGGACAGTATCCGTGTGCACAGCCTGAGGAGCTGGGGTGGTGCTAGGAGACGCTTGTGGGCCTGATGTGCCCAGCGGGCAAACAAGGCCCTTGGGTAGTGTGACTCTAGTATGAGTGTTAGTAGTTTTTGGGTGTAGAATGTGGTTTGAAGAGATACCCCCTTTGGTCACATTGTGCCTACTTAATTTGCTGTATGGTTTTAGAGAACCCCCCCTGCGAGGACTAACAGGGCGCTTTCTTTTCCTGGGTGCAGCAAATCCTGATGCTGGTTTCCCAGATGGAGCAGTTACTAGAGCCGCTACTAAGGAGGTGCTAGCTTCAATAGGTGCGGCTGTGGGGGGAAGGTGTAAAGACTCATTGGATGTAACAGAAGGACTTTGGGCGTTGTTGATCTCAAGATCGAGATCATGATTTTCGACCCCCAGCAAGGGATTAAATGAATCAGGTGGGTTAGGGTGTGTTGAATCATGAGCAATGTCCAGTGCAATGGTCGATACCCTTTCTAAGCTTGCCCTAATCCGACTCACCCTCTCGTCAATGTCCGGTGAGTCAACTACCACAAATGGTGTGGATGGTACATTTACTGGACTAGGGGCTAGAGCAAGGGCGCCCAGAGATGAGCGCTTATGTGACAGGCCCTTGGAGTCCCGGGATAGTCTTCGTTCAGCTAGGACTATCTCCTTTTCTACAATGGAGACAGCCCGAGTTATGAATTGATCCATTGTACCTGTGACTGTGTCTCCCGCAGCTTTCCTAGATTTACTAGCTCTAGTGCCTGTGGCCATGCTCCCGGTTTTCCCGTGCCCACTTAGCAGAGCCAAGAGATGTGGCCCGGCCCGGCCTCTTCTGGCCCCTGATGGCCAAAGATGGTCCCGCCTTTGTCCCAGGCTTCTCCCGCGATGCTCCCGCGTGCTCCCGCACAGCGGGGAAGGGGCGTCCCTTTATGGGGGCGTGAAGCGAGGGGTGGGAGGGGCAACAGGTCAGCAGGTGTGCCGGAAAGCAGGGACTCCTGGTTAGGTGAGTCCCTGCAGCGGCGCTGATGGTGCGAGTGTGATCCCTGCTTCCTCGAGTCCTTCCTGAAGGCTGTGAGCAAACGTGCTCCCAACAGCCACACAAGCCCAAAACTGCGACGCGGCACCCGTGGAGCGGGTGCGGCTAGTTGTAGGCGAAGGTACACCCTGCATACATTATACGTGACGCAGGTATAATGTGACGCAGGGCTATATAACGTGACGCATCTCCTTAGATGCATCACGTTGTAAATAGGCTGCATTGTTTACACCACTGTTGCGTCAAAAAAGTGACGCAACTGCAGTGCAAAAGTCACGCAAGGAGCTTGTAAATCTGCCCCTTTGTGTTGATGGTTTGTACAACACTGTAAGACACCTGATGATAGTCTCAGAGAAGCGCATGATAGAGGGCTAAAACAAGAGTGCATTTGACAGAATTGATCTCAGATCTCGCCCCAGCCCCCCCTCCTTAGACTGTGCCGCCTGTCACCAGGGCGATTGGGTGCACAGTATCTGCTTTGATCGCAACATGTAACAAGCTCTTACAATGCAACGGTCTCGCCTTTGCAAAAGTTAGAGCTATTGACATTGTAAATGACAATTTTTTAATTTGTGTTGGTTTTGAAAATGGATAAATAAATGGCATTTTCATTTACAATGCCAGTAGCTTAGACCTATTGCATACACACACACACACACACACACACTTTGTTGCAGAAAGTTGACCGCGGGTTAGTTCCATTGTATAGCGTGGGGATTCGAGTGCATTATTTGGGAAGTAAATCTCGTGAACCAGTAAAGATGAGGAAAAAAACTGAGTTGCAGTTGTTCCGCCGTTGTTCCCCACTGTAGTGAAAACTTGCACCTCAGAAAAAAGTGCAGTGTGTGACAGTAGATAGGTGGAAGTGTAGCTTTGAGGATTTCTCACTTACACATTTATGATTATTACTTGTTTTGCCCTATTGAGGAAGTACCCTTAACAGCATGCTTTTTTTGTTTTATATTTTATATAGCGCGAACTCGACCCGAAGGTATTGGAGTGCTTTACAAGAGCACCGTATTTATATTACACATTCAGGCACAGGGAGATTCAGTGATTTGCCCAGAATTTGGACCGAGTGCGGTATTTGCCTCTCTGCGCCGCACCCTAGTAGCGGTCTTTGCCCCCACAATCCTTGTCTGCAGGGCGATTGCAAGGGGGGTTATTTCTTGTCTTCTTTTAGAGGGTATGCACCTTAAAGCCAAGGCCTAAGGCTCTCCATACGGTAAATGGTGGCGGTAACATGCATCCTGCGGTGGGCCACACTATGTATAAAACTACAACACACACCCCAGGCACAAGGCGCGCCGAGAGATGGGTGTGAGTCACAAGCGTCCATCGCGCAATAATCAGGCCACACTGTTGTTAAGCGTAAAAGGCCATTTTATTAGGACCAGGCTGCACAAACATCAAACAGCAAAATACAACAATCATCAACAATACATCTCCCTCCCCAACATCAACTCCATCTTCATACACTCCAGCCTCTCCTTCCATTCCACTCCATGCCACATTCCATCCTTCATCCGTTCCCTCCAATCTCTCTTCGCATCCAGACACTACTCTCATGCGACCAGTCGCCCCCCCATCATTCACTCCTCCCCCCACGAGAGGTGGGTGCGCCCGCTAGTGACTCCCCGACCCCTCCCAAATACCGTCAACCAGGGAACCCCCTTTAGGGCGGTTACCTGCCCCACCCCTCTTAGGGTTCTACTGTGCATCTTTCAACACCGTCCCCTCAAGCATCCCTGCGGCACCCTATCGCCTCGTTCCGCAGCTTACTCACCACATCACACACTTCCATCATATAATAGGCGTTCCCAAGCGTCGAAAGGTGCACTCCGTCATCCCTAAAGAGCAATCTTTCCTCGAGCCGTATTCCGGGGTGGGCTATCGCCCTCATTGCCCTGTTCAATTTCCTCCGAGCTTTCTCGACTGCTCCATGCTTGTTTGCCCCTCTCCAAACTCTCCTGGGAATAAATTCAGTCCATGCAATGCAAGTCCCAGATCATTTCTGCTTCATCACTTCCAAATCCCTCCTAATCAGCTGCAAGAGCGCCAAACCCGACAGCTGAATCAAGTCATTTTCCTCCAAGTGAATACTCAACAAATCCGGGCATCCTCTCTGAGGGACCATCTTCGCGAGCCACTGCAATAGTGCCCCCCAACGCATCCCCCCTTTCCCCCACCAGTGCACCTCATGTTGATGTCCTTTGAGTCCCAGTTTACGGCCGTACACCTGCTGCTCTGCGTATTTCGATGCCCAGTGCACAAACGAATGCCCCACAATCCATGTGACCGTCTTGGTCCCCGGTCCGCCCACGTAACCTACGAAAGAAAAATAGATTAATTCACATCCGGGAATGCAGCCAACCTCAAACCCAAAAACCCCGGCCTCAGCCCAAAACCCTACTTCTGATATAACCCTCACAACACCGGGACTTCCACCTACCAATCCGCCGCATTCTATCCCATGACCAACCCAACCTTGCCGCTGCTGTCGCTGCCCCAATTCGAAAGGAATGGGTCCCAAAGCCTTCCGGATTCAAACCCAACCTACCCACAGCCATGCGCAAAACCGCCAACAGCTGCGCAGCCGTAACCCTGGCCCCAGACGCGTGACAACAAATTTCACCCCCTGTTGCCCCTACTAGCTTCACAAAAGTCCTCCACTCAGTCACCGGGCACACCCCCCCATCCACTCGCACACAACCAGACCCACTTACCCCTCCCCAACTGATCAGTTTTGGACTGACCCAACCAAATCCCCAGACGCCCCATCTCCAATCTGACCTCCTCAAAACTCCTACCACTCTTGGACCTTGTCCCCAACAATTCCAAAACTTTAAATGCCCCCAAAAAACATCCACACCATACACAGCCTAAACAGGTGAACTTCAAAGCTATCATAACAACACAACGGCAACACTTCAACTAAACGGACCTACAATTCAAAAGTCACTGCTTCCCTCCAACCCCTGTTCTCCCTACCCCAACTCCTGAGCATCCTACCAATGACCACATCCTTCTTGGGGTCGAAACCAAAAAACAAACTACCATCGAAAGACAACCCCGCCAACTTTCCTGCAATGGTCGCAGCCGACAGCCCCCTGTCAATACAGTGTAGCACAAAATGTAACACCCCCTGCTCAATGACTGAACGAACTCCGCATGCCCCATCCTGGCGCCATCCCATAAATGAACCAAACTCTTCCCAGCCTGTACGTCCGCCTCGTTGAGTCCGCCACAGAGTTCTCCACCAGTCCTAACACTCTCACTCCCCCAAGGCCCAGACGCCGGCCGGCAGTCTGGTCTTATACTGGTCTGCTCCAGGCGCCAACCTCCGGAACTGCTGTCACTGCAAACGAGGCAAAGCATCCGCAATGTCATTATTCGCTCCAGGGACATGCTTGGCTCGAAAAATCACATTCAACCTCAGGCAGCGCAGCATGAACTCCCTCAACAGATGCAGCACTCTGAGGTCTCTCGCCCTCTGTCGGTTGACCAACTCGACCACTGTCATATTGTCCACATGAAACAACACCGATCTGTATTGGAATTCCGCCCCCCACACTTCCAGTGCCACCAAAAGGGGAAAAAATTCCAAAATTGCAATGCTCCTCCCTTGCTTCAACCACTGGGCCGGCCACTCCTCCACACACCATCTGCCGTCCCAAAAGAGGCCAAAACCTGCTCCCGCTGCATCAGAGTAGATCTGAATCTGCCAGACAGTCCGCTCCTCAACAAAATCTAGAGACACCCCATTGAACTCAGAGAGGAACGTCAGCCATGTCCGTAGGTCAGCCCGCACCCCCTTGGAGATCCGGACACTGTGGTGAGGTAAGATTGCCCCCGACATGGCCATGCCGAGCCGCCTGCAGAACGTCCGCCCGCGCGCACTACCCGGCATGCAAAGTTCAAAAACCCCAGCAGTTGCTGCACAGCCCGTTAGCGCAATCCTCTTCTCTCCAATTAACCACAGCAGACATGCCCGGATTTTCTCCACCTTTGCCTGGGGGAGGCGAGCACTCCACTGAACGGAATCCAGCTCAATCCCTAAGAATGTCAAGCAAGAGCTAGGCCCAGCAGTTTTTTCCGGTGCCAAGGGCACTCCAAAATGCCGTGCCCTCTCCTGCAACTGTGACAGGGCCCTGCCACAGTCCCCCGATTGAGCTCTACCGATGAACAGGAAATCATCCAAGTAGTACGTCACGTCCCGATGCCCGCTACTCTGAATAAAAGCCCACTGCAAGAATGTGCTGAAAACTTTGAAAAGCGCACAGGAAATAGCACACCCCATGGGAAAGACCTTGTCTACATAGATGGCACTCGCAAACTGCATGCCCAACAGAGCAAAATCCGCCGGACCAATCGGCAAAAGATGGAAGGCTGATTTAATATCGCATTTTTCCATTTCCGCCCCTGGCCAGCTCACCCTCACTAGGCGAATGGCGTCATCCACCGACGCATAGAGCACCCGGGAGTCTACCTCCGCGATGAAGTCATTGACGGACTGACCTTCCGGCCAGGAAAAAGGTGATGTATCATAAGAAATTCCTCTTCTTCCTTTTTTGGCACTACTCCCAACGGGGAAATGATCAGATGCTCAAAGGGCCACTCCACAAATGGACCTGCCACTCTTCCCTCCAACACCTCCTTCTGCAACTTGGCCGCCACCATCCTAGGCAATTTTTTAGCTGATTTAAGGTTGTCTGCCCATCTCTGCACCCTCCGTCCTTGGTAGCCCACTCTAAAGCCCTCCGTGAAACCCCACTGCAATTTTAAAGCCGCCTCCCTGTCAGGGTTCAAAACATGAGGTGCTACAAGGGACTTGTTTCAAAGACGTTGTCGCTTAGTCCACGAGTGGTTTAATAATTTCCACCCTTTCGTATCCACAGGATATCAGATTTATTTTAAAGCAACATAAATGCAAGGAAGGCAAAGATAAAAAAGAGCTAAAGAAAGTGGGTTTGTTCTGAAATAAATCTTTACTTAGTAAAAATGACAAGGGATGGAAACATAAATGAATTCAAGCAAAAAGAGTCATGAACTAAGAAAGACAATAAATTTCTCTATAATTCATAACCCTAAGTATCAACTCCAAATAATTCAAGCAAACAACCCAGATTAGACAATAAAGCGTGGTTGTAAGATGGCGTCAGACGACAGCATTAAAGGAGATGATAACTAGATGTCGACGTTTCGGTCTTGGTTGTGTTCATCGATAAGACCATCATCAGGACGATGTTATGTTTCAAATGCTGTGAACAACTCCCTATATAAAAATAAATCAATTATTATTATAAACCTGTTAAAAACTAATTAAATTAACAACAATCAAATCGCTAAAGAAATCATAACATTCGAAAATGTTGTTTTGACTGAGATTGAACATCTTTTTAAACATCCTAAATGGGTTCCGTTTAATCTTAATAAAGCACAACAGCAAGCCCTATTACATCTACAATCCCTCCCAGATACCATCTTTAAACCAGCTGATAAAGGTGGTGGGATTGTACTCTGGGATGAGAAAGCATATGACTTAGAACTAGAAACACAACTTTCGGTGGCGGCCAATTATAAAAGACTACCAGGTAATCCAACAACACAACTGGAAGTCAAAATCCGAAATCTATCAGCTACAGGAGTCAACAGTGGTTGGTTAAGTGAAAAGGAGGCAGCTTTTTTAATCAACAAAGCTCCCACAGTCCCGGCAATATACATACTGCCTAAAATCCATAAGAGCATAACCAGTCCCCCTGGGCGTCCTATTGTGTCAGGGTGCAATTCTATTCTTAAGCCCCTGGCACAATACGCAGATTTCTTTATCCGCCCTTTTGCTACAGAGAAAGAGAACTATATAAGGGACACCATGGCGGTCATAAATAAAGTTGAAGGCATCCCCTTTGACAGTGACAATGAACTTCTAGTAAGTATGGACATTGAAAGTCTATACACAAACATCCCTCAAGAGGAGGTGTTAAACATCTTACTATCACTTCTGGAGAACAGGGAGAGACCGCACCAGGTTCCCTCTGCCTTTATCATTGATTGCCTGCGAATACCTCTCTGTGAAAATTTCTTCATTCACAAAAAAACCTTCTACCAACAACAGAAGGGAGTAGCCATGGGCGCAGTTTTTGCGCCCGATATAGCAAACATTTATGTTTCCAATTTCGAAGATTCATTTGTGTATGGCTTTAACAACCCATTCGTAACCAACCTTAGATGTTGGTTACGTTATATTGATGATATTTTTTTCATCTGGCATGGAACCCCTCTAGAATTGAAGAAATTTCATGATTGGATTAACATTCAGAACCCCAATCTTAAGTTCACTCTAGTTTCAGATAAATTGAGTATAGATTTCCTTGATATTACTATTAAAGTGACTGAAGAGAACACCCTGCATACGACCCTATTTACCAAACCTACGGCTAAAAACACGCTGCTGAAATATGACAGCTGCCATCCCAAGGCCTTGCGGGATGGTCTGCCCTTTGGGCAGTTTCTGCGTCTTCGCAGAAACTGCACAAGAAGAATCGATTATTTTAAGGAAGCTGGTATATTGAAACAGAAACTACTTGCCAGAGGTTATCCTAACAGGCTCTTGAAACAGTCTTTAAAACGAGCGTGGTACAATAATCGTGAATCACTATTACAAGTGAAAGCTAAAGCTACAGAACCGAAACTAGTATGTGTTACAACTTTTGGGACTTCTACGAACTCCATCAAAAAAGTGATTTCCAAGAACTGGTCTCTGCTCTCAGACCTACCTGAATTGACTGAGAAGCCACTTTTTGCCTTTAAGAGAGCTAAAAATCTTAGAGATAGACTAGTCCATGCGTACAAGCACAAAAAAGACTCTAACCTTGTCGACAATATGCGACAATTAAGTCCCTTGCAGGGACATTACAAATGTAATCATTGTCTGGCATGCAATACTACCTCCAACATCAAGCAATTTGAGCTTAACAACAAATGCTATAAACTCAGGAATTTTTCGAATTGCAATACGACAAACGTCGTGTATTGTATTGAATGCCCATGTGGCATGAGGTATTTCGGTAAGACGACTCAACCTATTAAAAAAAGAATCCTACAACACCAATCGAGGATTCGCTGTCATACGGAAAATGCTCCATTGGTTGAGCATTTTTCTCTTGTAAACCACACTGAGAATGATTTTCTGTGGTGGGTTGTAGAAGTCATTAAACCCAATATTCGTCAACCTAATGTAGATCACCTACTAACTATTAAAGAGCAACGCTGGATTTGCTTAGCCGACTCAGTCAAAAAGGGCCTCAATTCCTACACAGAATGGCACGCGCTGGCGTGCCTTAGTTAAAAGTAGTAAGCAAACTGGAACTACTGAATATGTCCTCCATATGAAGATTAGGAATGTTTGTTTAATTAATGCTTGTTCAGGGTTTGAATATGCACCTTGTGTGATCGTTTTTGTCATCCTAATATCAGAATTCCGGTGTAACAAAACCCCCGCCTTCTCTCTTTTTTGGACTAGTTTAGATTCTTTCCCATTCCAAGATGGCCCCCACCTTTTTACCACACGAATTGTCCACCACTAGTTGCTGGAATTGTTACCAGTTCCAAAATGGCGGCCTGTTTGAACGCGAATAAGATCCGATTTTTTTCGCTATTTATTTATTTTTAGATGCCCGTTAGTCGACTAGACTTTTAATCATCTTGGTTGCTCCCATAATTTAACATATAAGCGTGAGAGAGCATTTTCTTCGTATTTCAATCACTTCCGGGTCGGCCAGTATAAACAACCCCGTTCACTGGTCCAGTCTGTGTATTGAAGACGAACCGATGGTGAATTCTCCGTGTTGCTGGATTTGTTACGAAAGTAAGTACACCCAGAAGTTAGCTGCGAGGCTTTGCGCTCTAGACCAGTATTCGTATCCAGGGTTTTTCATGCTTTTAGTTCTTATTTAAAATCGTTGAGCCCTGTCAGCTTCCTTTACTCACTTAGCACTCAAATTGTTAACCACTGCGCGAAGTTTCCAACAGCAATTTTTTCGGAATTGTAGACTAGTCATTATTAGTATTCCTACGCGCTTCTACTGTCCTAATATGCGCTTTAGATCAGTATTCGTATTCAGGGCTTTTCATGCTTTTAGTCCTTACTTAAAAATCGTTGAGCCCTCACTTAGCACTCGAATTGTTAATTACTGCGCAAAGTTTCCAACAGCGATTTTTTCGGATATGTAGACTAGTCATAATTAGTATTCCTACGCGCTTCTACTGTCCTAATATGTATGAATTCCATTGGTTACAGATAGAACAGTGCACTATTTGGCCTGGACTAACCAATACATTAGAAAAACGTGGGCTCACAGCCGCTTTTTTAAGAGGTAACTTTTTATTTAATTCATCTGAATTCGAAGTACCATCGGTCTCTGTCATATCGACTGATTGGTTCCTTTTCTTTCTGTAGATTGCCCAACAGACTGCCTGAATATTCTAATGCGGCCCTTTCTAAACTCTCTGGTATGACATTTATCATTATCCATGCCCAGAGCGTGAGTGCATTGCTCATTTTTGTGACATAAGAATGTGATTTATGATGACAAAATCGAGTGCATATATAATTTTGTGTGGTGTCATTAATCTTTCCACTTTGCCCATGAGTACATAAGATTTGTTCTAAATTATTCTTTAGTGCGATTCTCTAACTGTGGCCAATTCAAGACAATGTTGTTTTGCGTATATGAGGTACCCAATATTAGGTGCATTACATGAAGTATATCTTCAGATCATCTGTGAAAATGCCCTTGGAAAGATGTCTTGTTACAAATGAAAAATTTACATGCTAAAGGGTTTCCATCATGATATGCATTAAGGCTAAGTCTTTCATATTTTTTCTTGACTTATGATTCTTCAAGTAAGGGTTATAAATTGTTTTAAAACAAAAAATGTTTTTACAAATGTTGGATGGAATGCTTTATCCAGGTTGTTATACCTAAATATCCGCATTACCTTGTACTCAGTCATATTGACTGTTTATTTTGATCTATTGACTGTTTAAAGGTATCACCGGGAAGGGGTTGATACTGATTTTTACATATTTTACAATTTTCTTGTTATATGTGTTCAGAGCTTCTGTAGGGTTGACAAAATTGTTAATTTAATTAGTTTTTAACAGGTTTATAATAATAATTGATTTATTTTTATATAGGGAGTTGTTCACAGCATTTGAAACATAACATCGTCCTGATGGTCTTATCGATGAACACAACCAAGACCGAAACGTCGACATCTAGTTATCATCTCCTTTAATGCTGTCGTCTGACGCCATCTTACAACCACGCTTTATTGTCTAATCTGGGTTGTTTGCTTGAATTATTTGGAGTTGATACTTAGGGTTATGAATTATAGAGAAATTTATTGTCTTTCTTAGTTCATGACTCTTTTTGCTTGAATTCATTTATGTTTCCATCCCTTGTCATTTTTACTAAGTAAAGATTTATTTCAGAACAAACCCACTTTCTTTAGCTCTTTTTTATCTTTGCCTTCCTTGCATTTATGTTGCTTTAAAATAAATCTGATATCCTGTGGATACGAAAGGGTGGAAATTATTAAACCACTCGTGGACTAAGCGACAACGTCTTTGAAACAAGTCCCTTGTAGCACCTCATGTTTTGAACTATTAACTGCCCAAGCCTACAAGGGTTTATTGGGTTTCCCCTGTGAGAAAACCTCCCTGTCAGGGTAACACGCGAGCCACTGGGCCCTCGCCTCCACCTTAACCGGAGTAGGCGCCCTTCTGACCAGGCTATCCCCTACCCTTCGCATTTGTGGTTCGCCACTGCTCTGAGGGTGTGGCCAATGTGAAACATTGGGTGATCGCGTGCCGGCCACTGCATTTGGAGCACTCGTGTTTAAACTTACAAGGGTATCGCGAGCAATGTCCCTTGTAACTCCAGCAGGCACGAGTCGTTCTGGTGCCTGGTTTGGCTGTTGGAGCTGTGTGCCCTGTAGGTGTGACCACTCCTCCCGCCCCAGACTGGGCGGGCCGCGACGGAAAGGACCGATAGGGAACTGGTAGCCCACTAGCCGTGTGCGTGGAGGCCGACGAGTGTGTCGATGCCATCCACAGCTCCTGATCAATTTCACCCCCAAGGTTTTTCAGGATTCACACTAACCCGGTGTTAGACCTGGCACCTTGGCATGAGTCTCCCTTCCACTTTTTGCTGCTGTGCCTCATATGTTTTCCTGGTGTTAGCTGCTCAGAGCACGGTGCCACTGCCAATCAGTGCCACAGTGCAAGTGCTCCCTGTATAAAGTGTATATGTAAATGGTTTCCATGATTGGCTTATTTGGTTTACTGTCAGACCCCAGTAAAGTGCACCAGGAGTGCCAGGGCTTGTAAATCCAAATGCTGCTAATGGGCCTGCAGCACTGGTTATGCCACCCACAGAAGCAGCCTTGTAACATGTGTCTAAGGTCTGCCATTGCAGAACCTGCGTGCAGTCTGGTACTGTCATGCTGGCTGGGCAAGTGCACACACTTGCCAGCCCCTAAACCTTCCCTTTACTTCATGTGAGTCACCCCTATGGTAGGCTCAAAAGCAGGGTGATTGTAAGCATAAGGTAGGACAAGCCCTGATGTGTGTGGCATGTCATAATAGTGAATTACAGCCATTTTCGTTTTTCACTATTGTAAGGCTACCTGTTCTCATAGGCCAGAATGGGCTGCTGGAATTATTACATTCTATAATCCCAGCAGGCTCAGGGAACATGGTAGCAATTCGAATTTGGTATGCCTGAACTCAGAATAATAAAATACATCTTTTATCAAAGTTTATTTTAATGTTCTGTATTTGCAAATACCACTTTTAGAAAGTTGGTATTTGCTTGCCTAACCATTTCAGCCCGCCTCTGCTCTGATGTGTATCTGCTGTCTGGTTTGTGTGAGTGACACCTCAATGCTGGCTCCACCTTCTGTGGAGCGTCTGATGTCTCTGCCCTGCACACTGAAAAGACAAGCCAGAGTCACCACAACAAAGTGCTCAAGAACTGGACTGAACAAGGCAAAGGCCCCCTGGCCTCAAAGAACAAAAGAAATGCAGTATAAAGGTAGGAGCCCTGCTCCTAAGAAATCAGATCCTGCTTGAACCACGAAGAACCTCTGCCCGACTAGAAGGACCTGGAAAAGCTGAAGGAGGAGTACTGTCCCTGACCTGGGGGATTGGCCTGCAGTGGGTGCCTTGCTGAGAAAGGAGAGGAAAAGACTGAAAGAGACTTTGCAGAACTTGTGCTTCAACCTAATCTCCAAGGGCTTGTGGGTGAGCTTGCCTCCTGAACGGAGTCCCAGGAATATTGGACTCCTCCTGCCTCAAGAGCCGCTTGACATTGCCAAAACTTGCCTTGCCGCTGGAGCCGCGATCGACGTGCGACTCGAAACCCTGTTTGCTCTGCAGCCGTGGCCGCCCGCACCGCGTGGCTCCGCTCTGTACGACTGCCGCACCATGGCACTGCCGGGCCGCCTACACCCCGCTGCACCATCCCACTGTGAGCCGCACTGCTCGTCTCGCCACCCCTGCCGCTGGCAGTTAAAGACCGGAGCGTACCGCCAGGAGAATCTGCCCTGTACGCCCAAAGCGTACCGGCTCCCCTGGCGCCGCACTCCTGAAACCGAACCCGCAGCTGCGCACTGAAGAGTACGGCTCGTACGCTCGAAGCGTACAGGCCGCCCCGTACTGCGCCGCTGGCTTCGGGTTGGTATCACGCTCAAAAGCACGACGCACATCCCGCGCCGCATTGTGAAGCCTCTACGACTCGTACCATCTGTTTCGCCCTGCAGTCCTGCCCAGACGCCCGAACCGAGGCATCTACCCGAGCCGGGCCCGCACTGGAGAAGAGCCAAAGCACGCTCCTGGGACATCTTCACCTACCGCATCATCCGCGTCGACAACTACAAGCTTCAAGGTACTGTGAGAGTCGCCCCTGACTGTGTGCGCATCGGGCCAGCGTGTCCGCAACGTTTTTTAACTCTTAAGACACAAGAGAGCCGCGCAAACAGCACGGCACGCAGGAACCATCAAGACACGCATTTTAACGTAAACTTTGCCTTTCTAATAGTATTGTGGCCTCATTTGGAAACTGTATTTGGATCATGTGCTAAGCCTATATAAAGAAAACCTATTTTTATATAAAACTATACTGGTGTCCATTTGTGGTGTATCATTGAATTACTGTATGTGGTCATAAATGCTTAACCCATAACGCTCTGAAGTTTAGCCTTGTCTGCTCGCGCCACACTGCCTAGAGGGTGAGCAGGGATTATTTTTAAGAGTAAGTCCCTTGCCCTGACTAGAGGAGAGGTCCCTGCTTGTAACAAGTACTCACCTGTGCCAACCAGAGACCCACAATTCTAACACCCGGGCCCTAAACTTCTCGTCATAGCTCAGCCAGGCAAAACCCCCAAACTGCAACCGAGCCTTTCTGATAATGTCCATGCATTTTAACAGAGGAATAGCCCTATCCAGGTGCTTCTCACAGTAGATACTTGCGTATATTAAAAAGGCCGACGTCCAATTCTCCATATTCACTGGCACCCTGGGCCGCCTAGTCTGTTCCCATTCCTCCTTTTTCGAGCCCTCCTTCGCCTGTACGTCCCTGTGTAGCAGCTTGAAAACATCTACCTATTCATGTTTACCAAATCCTACCCTTAATCTTCTCGGATAAGTGTGACCCCAAAGGCATGGCCATGCCCATATAGGGCAATTTCTTCTGATGCTTGTCCTCCCCCTTTCCGTCTTTGTCCTCCTTCCCATCCGTTCGGTCATCCGTCTCCCGAGCATTGTCCGTTTGCACCCCTGCCATCAACACCTTCTTACCTGTTGCAGACGCAAGCACCCCCGCCTTTTGCCCCCGGCCCCCACTCCCCCTGCCTCTCTCACAGACCCCTCCCTCACTCCCACCAACCTGCACGCCTTCTTTCTGCCTTCCTTCGGGCCCTCCTCCCAAGCAGCCCACCAATCGCCCTCACCTGCCAGATTTGACTGCATCACTCCCGGCCGTCGCTCCGAGCTGCTGTGTTTTGTCGTAGACACCTTCGCTTTGCCAGACTTCTTCCGAGGGGCCTGCAAGACACCAAGTCCACTGTTGCTCTGTTCCTTCCCCCCCTCCACCGGCTTCCACACCACCTCATGTACCGCTTTATTCACACCCTTCTGCACCTGCACACCACTCCCCATCGCCCGTTCCACACACGCCGACGGTGCCCGATCCCACGATGGAGGGAGAGCCGCCGCAGACTCCCCTACTGCTTCAAGGCGGCGTCCAGAGGCCGTCTTGCACCCAGCTGAACCTGCCAACCCTCTGCTGACCTCTGTCAGCTCCAACCCGGGCAAGCTCTAGCATTGCCAGGCCTCGCCGCCGTTCTGGCCATCCCTAACTGCCCCTGCCTGGTACCCCTACCCCCCACCGGTGCACCTCGGCCCCTACCAACTCTCTCCATGTCCGCCTGCTCTCCCTAAAACTCCTCCTCCGAGGTAGATGTAGGAGGGCCCTCCATCTCCTCCTCCCAAACAACATTAGCCCTGATGGCCTCGAGTTCTGCCCACCGGGCATCCGCCTCCTGAACCAAGCGCCTCTGCTCCCTAATCTTAGACTCCAAATCCATTGCCTCCCATCTGCCCAACAAAGGTAGGCAGTAGCCCCTGGGCCCTACACCCTGCATGCTCCTCCAAGGGGTGTCCACCGCAGTACTCCCTTCACCCCCAGGCCTGACCTCCTCCGAGCCCACGTTGGGGGACCTCCCCCCAGCCCCCTGGCTTACTCGGGTGCTGGACCGAAAACCCACTGAAAGATCCAGGGGCCCCACCCCCTCCCCCAGGGCCCCACCCTCCACACACAGGCGGCCTCCTCGCAGTCGCTACCCACCTCCCGCTCTACCCCCTCGTGAACAGCCCCCCAGGCACATGCCCTCCCGAAAGAACGGCCCCCTTCCTCCCACCGGCAGCCCCAGCCCTGCCACTCGCACCTTGCCCTCCGGGCACGACCGCAGTGTAGGCCTCACTTCCGCTCAGCGGGGGGACGTCCTGTGCTCCCCTCCATCCCCCCCCCGGTGCCCGCCTCACTTTGCCATGATGCTGCCAACACAAGCCGCGGAAGCAGGCTCTTGCGCCGGCCTCCGCGCGACGCTCCTCTTCTCCTGGCGCCCCGCCCCCTACCCGGCGTGCCTCAACCTGCCTGAGTCGGCTACTCCAGGCAGGCGATTACAGCAGCGGACACCCCCGCGGGGGCCGTCTGCGGGGTCCGCTCCAGGCCTACCCATGCTTCATTCAATACTCCCGGCCACAGCAAGTCCTCCCGTCTGGCCCTGCCCAGGACTCGCAAAGCCTCCCGCACCGCCTCCGCAGAAATCCCCGACATACCGCCACACGCTGGAATCAGCCCGACTGCGCCAATCACCTCACCACTGACCAGTGGCTCCAGTCATACTCCGCTCCACCGTCGCCTGCAACACGTCCTCCGCAAACCTGTGAGTAAATTCACTAAAACCATCTAACAAAATCTGCCCAAAACGACCCCCTTTGAAAACTATTCCCACCCAGCAATGCCAGAATGCAGGAAGAGGAAGTCGCCTTCCTCTCCTGCATTCTTTTACCCACCCCCAAACCACAACCTTCCCCCCCAGCCTGGCCCTTCCCTGCGCGAACAACCCCAGGGGAAGACTAGACTGCGTCTTTGCTTCCCCTGGGGCCCTCCAGTGTGTTTCATAAGGGGGAAATTCTAACAATCCACAGTTAACTATATGTTAGTTTATAACACCTATTTGTTACGTGTAACGCGGAACCTGATCTTTAATTGCATTAATCGGACTCAAAATGCGTCTTTATTTGCGACATGATACACAACAGATAACATTCGTGCTGGAGTAAATGCGCGGGTGCAGGTCGTGACTCGGACCCTTCAGTTAAGTCTGCTCCGCGAGAGAGCAAACACCTCGCGCCCTCCCGGGCTCTCTGTTGTTTCATTTCGGCTGTAATTGGGCTTCATGTAAACATGTCTTTATCTCGGTTTTTACAGAGGGCCCTCGAGAGCTCTCTGAATCCACTGGCAGTAAAAGGGGACGGGTTTCAAGCGCAGGGCTCGGTGGCCGAGTAATTGAGCAGACCCCTCAGTGCACTGACATACGAGTGAAACCCAAGCCCCTCTGCCAAGATCAACCCACCCGCAGAACCGCACCGTAAAGCTGAGAGAGTCCATCTGTCCTCCCTCCATTGGTGCAGCAGTGCTGGGGCTGGGCCAGCACTGTTGTGTGACCCTGGCCTAGCCCTGCGCCGTTGTGTGACCCTGTCCCTGCGCCATTGTGTGACCCTGTCCCTGTGCCGTTGTGTGACCCTGGCCCTGCACGGTTGTGTGACCCTGGCCTAGCCCTGAGCCGTTGTGTGACCCTGGCCTAGCCCTGCGCCGTTGTGTGACCCTGGCCTAGCCCTGCGCCGTTGTGTGACCCTGGCCTAGCCCTGCTCCGTTGTGTGACCCTGGCCTAGCCCTGCGCCTTTGTGTGACCCTGGCCTAGCCCTGCGCCGTTGTGTGACCCTGGCCCTGCTCCGTTGTGTGACCCTGGCCCTGCTCCGTTGTGTGACCCTGGCCCTGTTCCGTTGTGTGACCCTGGCCCTGCGCCGTTGTGTGACCCTGGCCCTGCGCCGTTGTGTGACCCTGGCCCTGCGCCGTTGTGTGACCCTGGCCCTGCGCCGTTGTGTGACCCTGGCCCTGCGCCGTTGTGTGATCCTGGCCCTGCGCCGCTGTGTGACCCTGGCCTAGCCCTGTGCCGTTGTGTGACCCTGGCCCTGCGCCATTGTGTGACCCTGGCCTAGCCCTGCGACGTTGTGTGACCCTGGCCTAGCTCTGCGCCGTTGTGTGACCCTGGCCCTGTGCCGTTGTGTGACCCTGGCCTAGCCCTGCGCCGTTGTGTGACCCTATCCCTGTGCCGTTGTGTGACCTATGCCTGGCCCTGCGCCGTTGTGTGACCTATGCCTGGCCCTGCGCCGTTGTGTGTCCCTGGCCCTGCGCCATTTTGTGACCCTGGCCCTGCGCCGTTGTGTGACCCTGGTCCTGCGCCATTGTGTGACCCTGGCCCTGCACCATTGTGTGACCCTGGCCCTGCACCATTATGTGCCCCTGGCCCTGCTCCGTTGTGTGACCCTGTCCCTGCTCTGTTGTGTGACCCTGGCCCTGATCCGTTGTGTGACCCTGGCCCTGCGCTGTTATGTGACCCTGGCCTTGCTCCATTGTGTGACCCTGCGCCGTTGTGTGACCCTTGCCCTGCGCCGTTGTGTGACCCTTGCCCTGCGCCGTTGTGTGACCCTTGCCCTGCGCCGTTGTGTGGCCCTGGCCCTGCTCCGTTGTGTGACCCTGGCCCTGCTTCGTTGTGTGATCCTGGCCTAGCCCTGCGCCGTTGTGTGACCCTGGCCTAGCCCTGCGCCGTTGTGTGACCCTGGCCCTGCACCGTTGTGTGACCCTGGCCTGGCCCTGCTCCGTTGTGTGACCCTGGCCCTGCGCCGTTGTCTGACCCTGGCCCCTCACCTTTGTGTGACCCTGGCCTGGCCCTGTGCCATTGTGTGACCCTGGCCTGGCCCTGTGCCGTGTGTGACCCTTGCCCTGCACCGTTGTGTGTCCCTGGCTCTGTGCCGTTGTGTGACCCTGGCCCTGCGCCGTTGTGTGACCATGGCCTAGCCTTGCGCCGTTGTGTGACCCTGGACTTGCACCGTTGTGTGACCCTGGCCTAGCCTTGCGCTGTTGTGTGACCCTGGCCCTGCACCGTTGTGTGACCCTGGCCATGCGCCTTTGTGTGACCCTGGCCTGGCCCTGGGCCGTTGTGTGACCCTGGCCCTGTGCCGTGTGTGACCCTGGCCCTGCGCTGTTGTGTGACCATGGCCTAGCCTTGCGCCGTTGTGTGACCCTGGACCTGCACCATTGTGTGACCCTGGCCTTGCGCCGTTGTGTGACCCTGGCCTGGCCCTGTGCCGTTGTGTGACCCTGGCCCTGTGCCATTGTTTGATCCTGGCCTGGCCCTGCGCCGTTGTGTGACCCTGGCCCTGCGCCGTTGTGTGACCCTGGCCCTGTGCCGTTGTGTGACCCTGGCCCTGCGCCATTGTGTGACCCTGGCCTAGCCCTGCGCCGTTGTGTGACCCTGGCCCAGCGCCGTTGTGTGACCCTAGCCTAGCCCTGCGCCGTTGTGTGACCCGGGCCTGCCCTGCGACGTTGTGTGACCCTGGCCTAGCCCTGCGCCGTTGTGTGACCCTGGCCCAGCGCCGGTGTGTGACCCTGGCCTAGCGCCGGTGTGTGACCCTGGCCTAGCCCTGTTCCGTTGTGTGACCCTGGCCCAGCGCCGTTGAGTGACCTTGGCCTAGCCCTGCGCCGTTGTGTGACCCGGGCCTGCCCTGCTCCGTTGTGTGACCCTGGCCCTGCGGCACTGGTTGACCCTGGCCTGGCCCTGCTCCGTTGTGTGACCCTGGCCCCGCACCGTTGTGTGACCCTGGCCCCGCACCGTTGTGTGACCCTGACCCTGCGCCGTTGTGTGACCTATGCCTGCCCTGCGCCGTAAGCATTCCAAAACGCCCGGTAGTCAGTCCGGCCTTGGTGTGACCCGGCACCATTGTTTAACCTGAGCCCCAGCAGTTGTGCTCCCGTATCCTCTTCCAGGCTCCCCATGCAATACCTAAGCCCGCAGTGGGCCCTGGGGTAGGTCTGCGCCGTTATGAGTTCCCGGGCACGGGTCTGCTCCATTTTGTGCCCTGGACTGGGCCTACGACATAATTGCAACCTGTGCAGGGCTTGCACCAGTGTGTGAGCCTGGGCAAAGGCCGCTGCGCCCTCTGGGGTTGGACCTAAGCCACTGGACTCCCAGCTACACCTCCGCAGACATGTGACCCTGCCTGGGCTCGGAGGTCTGCGCCACTGTGTGACCCTGGTCTGGGCTTGTGCAGCAGCGCCTCTATTCGACAGTGCGTGGGTTTGCGCCGCTGTGTGATCCTGGGCTGGTCATGCAACTCTGCTCGACCCTGGGTGGGCTTGCGCCACAGTGTGATCCTGGGTTGGGCATGCAACTCCGCTTGACCCTGGACTGGAACTGCGACACTGTGTGACACTGGGCTGGGCTTGCACCGTTGTGTGACCCTATCTCTAGTTGAGTCTTCTGCAAGCCGCCAACTCTAATACCAGGCCTATTCAAAGAGATGGCGTGTGCCCGAGGAAAATATTGTATACGTCTCTGAACCAATCTAAAGTGGACACTCCGCAGTTTAGGTGCCCTATCAATTGTTAATTTTCATAATAAATCCATAAACCTATTTATTAGAGCGCTAAAGGCAATAGGTTGAGTGAAGAATGCAAGACAAAAATGCAAAGGTTATTATAGAAGGATAATAGAGAACCAGCAGGGGCAATGATTGTTGAAAATATTAAATAGTTCCCAATGTTACGAATCCTGAGTGAAAAGTGCCGGTGTAAGCGAAAGTCTGAACCTCTCTCACACATTCACATTCTCAAACATTCACGTATGTCGGAGCAGCGGTGGACTAAACAAGTACTCCTTGCTTTACTCTGGCACATGCATTTCCACCGCGCTTTCTACCATTAGTAGGAGCCTCGAGGCGCTTTCTCAATTTGGTTGCCTTTTCATATCATGGGCGTTTGCATCGACCGATTGTACTTGGTTGTGTGTCTGTAACGGTAGGTGCACTTTAACGCAGAAGTAAATTGAGTTCAACCCGATTCAAGAACATTGTAGTGTAATAGGAGTCTGCTCGGGGACAAGGTGCATTTGTTGCGATGCCACGACATCGTGGTCAGCGCCACCATTAAATGTGCGCCAAAAAAATGACCAGGAACTAACGGCAATATTGTTTTTCGAAAAGCGACACATTTCTTGGGGAAAAACATCAAGACCTTTTTGTATTATATTCACCTTAGTGTACGCATACGTGCACGCATTCGGAGGTGTGTGTCAGCCTGTGAGCTCCTGTGCCGCAGGGAATACGCACACATCGCTTTCCATAATCCCATCTTTTGTAACACATGCTGTAGTGGCATTAACTTGCTTTACTTGCTGCAGAAATGTAACGCTCAATTGATTATAAGTCCTGTAATGGTTGCGACATCGCATCTGTATCTTGGCCAACCATCACATCTGTTTGTACGTGCGTCATACTCATAGCAGTGCAACCAGGGGCACGTGGTCATGTGATCTATATGTGAGACTGATGTGCAACACAGATCTAGCCATCGGGGGTGCAGCGCGCGCCACAGCCCGGGCAAGAGTCCCAAACGTGAAGGCCCCATGCTCTTCTCTGTAACCAAGTGTGCAAATTGGACAAATGAGGCCTTTTGGGGTCTAATTGAGCGTGAGAGAAGGAAATGTCACAGCTAATGAGGTCTGAGAGAGCTCGGGTTACAGCGAGGTAGCTGGCACAGATGGAAGTTTCTCTATGCCCCGTCCTTTTCAGACTGGGGGGCGTGTTCTCCTGCTTACTTAAAAGGTTGCTTATCTTCTTTATGGGGCCATCTGGACCCATAAAGAAGATAAGGAACCTTTTACTTCAGCAGGAAAACACGCCCTCCAATCTGAAAAGGACGGGGCTGAGATCGAAAGAATTTAAAAGAAGAACGTTACTAGCACCTCTTCTCCAATGGCTGGCCACCGTTTAGGAGGCCAGCCAATGGAGAAGAGGGGCGGGGCTTAACCTCGCTAGAGACACTCACTCTATCCCATTAAGTCTCCCCAGTGAGACTGCGCATGTGTGCAGTCTTTCGCAGGCGGAGACCTAAAAACAACAGTTGATGGACACACTGCAGAACAATGTCATACATTCACCCCAGTTCAGAGATCTGGGCCTAAATCCATTGTTTTTTTGCTCGCCATTCCAGTTTGAACCCAGCCATATGCAAATCAGTCTTGACCCTGTACCTCATGGAAACAGTCTAGCCCGAACTGCCAAGCCAGGTCCTCCCTGGACTAGAAACCAGCATCCTAGGACCGGTTTCGGGGTTTCACCCCTCTTCAGCCGGGATGGCTTGATTCCATTGGCATGGAGAGCATGGGACCCAAGCCTGGGCATACCCGTCCCACTCGGGGTGACAAATTCAAAAACAACAGTTGATGGACAGAATGCAGAACAATGTCATACATTCGCCTCAGTACAGAGATCTGGGTCGATTTGAAGACGTTGTTGTCTGCAGTGTCTTTGCTAATTCTCAACTTGTTTTAGAGTTGCTTAAAGTGCTGCATCACCACCCTGAGTTCTTCTGTGTACCAGCTGGCTTGCTTTTGTGATCTTGATTTTTTTGTTTTTGTTGGTATGCTTGAGGGGGTGCAGGTGGTGATCCATTCATCATTGAAGTTCTTTTTTTTTTTTTTGGTGAACCTTTATTAGTAGTACAAGCATTTACAAGTATGGGCCTACAACCAACCCGGCCGGCCACTAGGCTGAGCAAGAGTACATCAAGCAATACGTAAGTTATACCAGCTCGGAATCCGGGGTCATAAAAATACCAGAGCAGATCTTGTAATCGGGTGCACCAACTTGAATCAGGATTTGAGAGGTTCATTTTCAAATAAGAAACTAAAAAAAGGTGTCTCACAGTCGCACACAGTCCTACAATACTGCACACGAATCAGGATATCTACAAACTGTACAGATACAAAGAAAATATCGGGGGGCAGGATACTCAGAACAGGAGAAATGCAAGCACAATCCCGGCACATAGCGAGTCCAAACCCCACCCCTCAAATCTAAACAGATTGCAGAGACCATGAACGACGACGACACTAAAGAGAGAAGAGAGACTAAAGGGCCATAGAAACAAATACCGAACAAACATCCCCCCCCCCCCCACCCCCACAGCATGCCTGTCGCCCTAATAGAGACCCGAAATATAGAAAGAGACAGAAAGGAAATAGAGAGGAAGTGGAGGAGGAGTGAAAAATAGCATACAATTATACAATTTCTTCCCCCCCCCCCCCGAGCCTATTAGAGAGGACCACCCCCCCCCCGACAGCATACCACAAATATGCAGTAGTCCATGGGGAAACGTAGACGGACCAGAGGAGACCAGAAGGGACCGCCCCACCCCCCATTAGTAACATATTAGTGAGACCGAGTTATCAATGAAAGCCATAAAAAACAATCGCAGTACAATTAGATTAACCCTGGCCCTTACGCTCGCGAGAGTGAATTCTGTCCCCACCATACCATCAGATCACAACACACAGCAGAGAGTGTTCGATAAAATGTCCAAAGCACCCGCGCAAAGTTCGGGAACAATGAATCCGACATCGGCCCCTGCGATCCCTGGGGGACCCCCAAGAGACAGTCTTCAGATCGCCAGGCCCCGCTTACATAGTTACTGTGCTCATACTTAACCAGACCGTGGGAAGATGTAAGTATGAACATGTCCAGTTGCGTCTGAAACACGCCGTCAACAATCACAAATGGCGCTACGAACTGGGGCTTGACCCTCTCAGCAACCCCGGCGTGAACTGCTCTTGTCGGGTGGAGTGCAATGAATCCTGTGTCCAGTGCGGTATTCAGCTTTGCAAATTGCGTGTCCAGGGAGATCCGAACGTCAGCTATGGCCGCCATGATGTCTCGTAACGTAACCGCCATCTTTGGGATAGGGGGGTTCCAGGCGTTCAAAGCATTAGATCCCAGCCTGCAGGTAAACACTCTCGGAGACCCAATGGACCACACCAAATTCGGGGCAAGTCGCCCATCAGATGAATGTCTCTCCTCACCCTGCCCAATCGACACTTCACGTGTAGCGAACACACCGCCCAGTTCTTGGTCCCACCACGTAGCGCCAGCAACGAGGGCACTTCAATATCCCAGAAGCAGTCGTATCTCTGGCAGGAACTGCAAAGCCGGTATTACGCCAGTGGGGGAGTCAACACAAGCCCCTGCCCATCTGTAATTTGCCACGGCGTGTTCCAAACACTTCACACAGTCATTGCTCTACACCAGCATTAGTGCACTCCACGGAGTTCTCCGGTAAGGCGATGACCTTCCACCCGGCCATACAGTCACACAGACTTCCCCATTCGTAGGCACAGGCACAGACGACCTGGGAGGTACTGGGTCAACCCCCCTGCCATCCCCCGCTCCTCACCACCGTTATGTGGTATAATCACTCCTCACCGGCCTTATTTGCGGGGGGCTGCTGCAGATCCGAAAAACACTTCCGACGGACCCGACTGGCGACCTCCGGTTTGGGTCCCCGATGTTATGCCACTCGGTGGCGGGCGGAGCGGCAACTCTAGGTCCCGGCTTCGGTGATCCACAGGCCTCAAATCGAGACGGGCCAAACTCTGGCCATCGGCCGTCCCGAAGCTCCGAAATCGGCCCCCGACGGTCTGCGCAACTTCCGGCAACGGTCCCTGGGCTCGGGGGACAGGATAGGCGACAGGATGGTAGGCCGGCAGACGAAGCTCGGAGGAGCCAAGTGCCTACGCGGCCATATTGCTCGAACTCCAAGCTCCTCCTCCTTCATTGAAGTTCTTGATGTCTTCGTTTAGGTTGCTGGTATGCTTGAGGTGGTCCAGGGTGTTGGTGCAGGTGGTGATCCATTCATTGAACTTCTTGATGTCTTCGTTTAGGTTGCAGGTATGCTTGATGGGGGTTAGGGTGTCGGTGTAGGTGGTGATCCCGTCATTGAAGTTCTTGATATCTTCCGTTAGGTTGCTGGTATGCTTGAGGGGGGCCCAGGTTGTTGGTGCAGGTGGTGTCCCATTTATTGAAGTTCTTGATGTCTTCCGTTAGGTTGCTGGTATGCTTGAAGGGGTCCAGGGTGTTGGTGCAGGTGGTGATCCATTCATTGAAGTTCTTGATGTCTTCCATTAGGCTGCTGGTATGTTTGAGGGGGGCCTAGTCGTTTTTTTGCTCACCATGCCATTCCGGTTTGAACTCAGCCATATGCAAATCGGTCCTGACCCTGTGCCTCATGGGAACAGTCCAGCCCGAACTGCCAAGCCAGGTCCTTTCGGGACTAGAAACAAGCATCCTAGGACCGGTTTTGGGTTTTCACCCAGATCTCTTGACTGGGGGGGGAATGTTTTGATTTGTTCTGCATTCCGTCCATCAATTGTGTGTCTTTTGATGGCAACATGTAGCAGGAACCGCTGTGGGAAGTACCAATAATGGACAAATTGCGCCTGGGCACATAGATAGTATAGTCGCATGGCAGGCGCTTCAAATCCTCCCCGATCGAATGGCTGTGAAAGCAAGTCCCAGCTGCATCTTGGTTTCTTACCGCCCCACACAAGGGTCAGTAGAGCCGTCTGAAGCATATTGAATAGTGCAATATTGAGCCTGGTGTGGATATTCACAAACAAATAGAGGAGTTTGGGCAATATTGTCATTTTTGTGACCGCGATCCTGTCCGCCAGCGAAAGAGGCAGCTTAACCCATCGTGGTGTTTGCTCAGTGATTCGGGTCATGACTCGGCCATAATCCATTGAGAGTACCGATTCAGGATTTCTATGCAGCCATATCCCTAAATATTTCACCGGGTCAGTGGACCACGACAGGGGAAAATCCAGCTCGACATCTTTGGTTTCCGCCGTCAGCGGAAAGACTGTTGACTTATCCCTATTGTGGAATATCTCTCAAATTTCACATATTCCCTCAATAGTGCCAGGAGATTTTCGGCAGGTTCACGTTCATATAGCAACATATCATCTGCATAGAGTGAGACCACAAGAGGTCTCTGCGGGAATCACAATGCTGCATGAGCATGTTTTTGACTCCTTTTACAAGCTAAGGGCTCGAATGCAAATGAAAATATAATCGGCAACAAAGGGCATCCCTGCCTTGTGCCTCTCCTAATTGAGAATGCATTTGAGACCCAGCCATTCAGTCGCACTCGGGCTTCTGGCTCATTATATAATAATTTGACCCATTTAAGGAAAAACTGTGTCATACCCATTCTAAGTAAAAGAGTAAGCATAGACTCCCACCGCCGGGATTGAATGCCTGTGCTGCATCTAGCATCACAGCCACGGCTTAAAAATCCATCTCAAAGTAGTGCAACGCTGCAAAGATAGTACGCAGGTTGTGTGTCGTTGATCTCTTGGGGACTAACCCTAACTGGTCCGGGGGATTAATTTGGGTACCAAAGGCTGTAGCCTATTGGCAATCATTTTTGCTCAAATTTTGGCATCTATATTATTAAGGGAGAGAGGTCTATATGATTCGCACCTGTTTGCCACCATATCAGGTTTCAGCAACGTAACAATAAGGGCTTCCTTAAGAGAAGGGGGCAGTCTCCCAGTCTCGTACGCTTCTGCAAAGACATCCGATAATCTAGCGGCCAGTTCTTCTATATATGCCTTATAGAACTCGCTTGGAAACCCTTCAAGGCCAGCTGACTTACATGTGGGGAGGGACATTATGGCAGCTGCCTGCTTCTAGGCTTCTGGGAAGAGGTCCGCATTGATGGAGTCATACAGGATGGGAGTGAGGACTTCACTGATGGTGGTTGGACCTTTGTTGAAAGTGTGGTGGGGGCATGGGTCTCATGGGGCCCCACAGGGGATGGTCTTCATGGTTGCTGCAGTCTCTTTTGTGGTGATGGTGTTCTACATGGTCACGGTCCATTCTTCAGCTGAGATTGGAAGACTGGCTGCGAGGTTGCTGGAGTCTGGTTGAAGTTTCCGTATGTGGATGATCTTCCTCTAACAGAAGTTAGAGATTGTTGCAATGGGTTTTGTAAGGGGGTTGTTGCTGCTGGTGGCTACAGCTCTGTAAATTCTCAGATTATGGAGAAGATTTATTTGGTGCTGGTGTTGCTGGCTTCGATGCGGTTGGTATTGGCTGTTCACTTGACATTTCAGACATGCTGGTGGACATATGTCAGGGCAGATTTGAAGACGTTGTTGTCTGCAGTGTCTTTGCTCCTTCTCAACTTGCTTTAGAGTTGCTTATAGTGCTGCATCACCACCCTGAGTTCTTCTGTGTTCCAGCTGGCTTGCTTTTGTGATCTTAATTTTGTTGTTGTTGCTATGCTTGAGAGGGTGCAGGTGGTGATCCATTCATTGAAGTTCTTGATGTCTTCCGTTAGGCTGCTAGTTCGCTTAAGGGGGACCAGGGTGTTGGTGTAGTTAGTGATCCATTCATTGAAATTCTCTTGAAACTTTATTTCGATCGTAAGATCATAAAAGTACAATAGACAAAGTACAGTAAACATAGTACATACAACAAGAGGAGTAGTTCCTCATTCCATATAAAATACCACAATAGCCAATGGGAGAAACATTACAAACTTGACATGAACATGTTCGCCCAAAGGATCATTGTCTATCGTCAATAAAATACACAATTGTGCAAAGGCTCACTAATTTGATCATTATAAAAGTTTGGTTCTTATCAACCAAAGAGAAAACCATATCTCGATAAACCAAACACCACAACCCTACTGGTATCAGTACTCAGGTTTCTAAAGACCTCTAAATAGTGGGCAGGGCCAATAACCCTACATAGAGGGACTACCCATTTTCTCCTCAGGCCTTTGTAGGTTGGGCAAAAAAACAGCAGGTGTACAATTGTTTCTGCATTTAATTTACAGGCAGGACATACGTCATCTGTGGGTCCATCCTTACCCCATTTGCTACAGAATCTTCTTATGGGTAACGTTTTCTAACGAAATTGCTTAAGAAGTTTCCGAGCCAAGGAGGGAGTTACCTCATCCAGAGTCGCCTCAAAACATGGAGCTTTTTTAAAACATAAAACATTAGCAGTGAGGCTATTCTCTCTTGTTTGGTACGAGTGCTTCCCCATATTGTCCCAGAACAATGCTTTCAATCTGGTCTTTGATATAGATACCATGCTCCCAGGGTCTGTCCAAAAGCTCATCAAATCAAGCCTTTCCAATATAGTTCTTAGGGACTTGAACCAGGGTATAGAAGTGGTTTTTGGAAATTTTAGGAGCTCTAGATGAGCTCCCTATAAGAATATAAATCGTCCACAATCTATACCAAAACATCAGTAATTTATAGCTGATTTTAAATGCTAACTGTCTGTGAGCTAGATGAAGGTATAATGGTACTAAGGAAGTATTTACAGGTAGGCCCAACAGAAACCTTATAAAACGATGTTCTATTGAGGATAGAGAAGTAATTGAGCCAGTGCCCCACAATTCTGCCCCATAGAGAACACCCCCAAAATGTTTGCATTATATATCTCAAGGGCGGCTGCTAGCTGCCTGGTCTCCGTTTTACTATGTATCTTACTCAGATTTGCAGTTTGATGAATAAGCTGCATCTTAGCCTTTTCTATATGAGGTTCCCATTTTTGGGTAGATGAGAGGCGTATACCCACATAATCAAAAGCCTCAACTCTTTCTAACTTATTCCCCAGATACACCTGTCTTAAGTATAATTTTGACTTTCCCTTTCTAAAGATCATGTATTTGGTTTTACTCTCATTCAGATCCAAACCACGGTCACTGCAAAACTTAGTAAAATCATTTAGGATCTGCTGTAGTCCTTGTGGAGTCTTTGCCATTCATTGAAGTTTTTGATGTCTTCCATTAGGCTGCTGGTATGCATGAGGGGGACTAGGGTGTCGGTGCAGGTGGTGATCCATTCATTGAAGTTCTTTAAGTCTTCGTTAAGTTGCTGTTGTGCTTGAAGGGGGCTAGGGTGTCGGTGCAAGTGGTGATCCATTCATTGAAGTTCTTGATGTCTTCATTTAGGCTGCTGCTGGTATGCTTGAAGGGGGCTAGGGTGTCGGTGCAGGTGGTGATCCATTCATTGAAGTTCTTGATGTCTTCCATTAGGCTGCTGGTGTGCTTGAAGGGGACTAGGGTGTCGGTGCAGGTGGTGATCCATTCATTGAAGTTCTTGAAGTCTTCGTTAGATTGCTACTGTGCTTGAAGGGGGCTAGGGTGTCGGTGCAGGTGGTGATCCATTCATTGAAGTTCTTGAAGTCTTCCATTATGCTGCTGGTATGCATGAGGGAGGCTAGGGTGTCGGTGCAGGTGGTGATCCATTCATTGAAGTTCTTGATGTCTTCATTTAGGTTGCTGCTGCTGTGCTTGAAGGGGGCCAGGTTGTCGGTGCAGGTGGTGATCCAGTTATTGAAGTTCTTGATGTCTTCCGTTAGTTGCTGTTATGCTTGAGGTGGTCCAGGGTGTTGGTGCAGGTGGGGATCCATTCATTGAAGTTCTTGATGTCTTCCGTTAGGTTGCTGGTATTCTTGAGGGGGGCCTGGTTCTTGGTGCAGGTGGTGTTTCATTCAAGGTTACTGGTATGCTTGAGGTGACGTGCGTTGAGGGCAGAAGCCCAGTCCTTCTCTGAGATGTTCTTCCAGCAACGACCGCCTGTCCAGAGGTGGTGGTTCTCCTGTGATTCAGGGTGGTGAGCTTGAAACTTAAAAGGGTGTTGCCACTTCAGGTGATAGGCGTTGATTTGTAGATTGATGCTGTTTAGTGTGGAGAAGTTAGGGTCCAGGAAGTGTTCAGCTGTGTGGGTGGGTCTGGTGATGTGCTGAGTAAGGTCGAGGTTCTCAAGGCATTTGAGGAGGGTATTTGAATTGGAATCCTTACGGTCCTCTAGATGAAAGTGCAGGTCTCCATGAGGGTTGAAAGTGCTGGAGTCAATGATAATCTCAAGTCTAGATTCGTTCTGATGTCCATTCTTTCTGTTACACAGACCTATATCTCTATATTATCAAAGTCAAGAGAAGCCTTTTCCAATCTTTCCTCTGCATTTTACTTTAGGACTGCTGGCTCCTGATAAATCACTTTGTCGTTAACATGAAAAGACATAGGTCAGCTATTTCACTTTAATGCTTCCCAATATTTTGAGGATACCCAGTGCTGAATGATTCAATCTCTCCCCCCTCAGATGTTCATAAACTAAATGAAGTTCTAATTGGGTCAAACACTTTTATTTTCTTCATTTCCACAATGTACTCGGTCCTTGTGAAGGTCACCTTCTTCAGATGGGAACTTGTTGCATCCTCTCTGGTTGTTTACTTGATGTCTAGAATACTACGTGAAATACACATCCAGGCTCCTGTGATACCAGACTCTTTACCAACAGCCAAAGTATACCCCAGTCAGACTCAGGACTAGTGAGCGCAAGGTTTCTGCAGAACTCGTACTTCAAGATTTTTGACATTTGCAGAGATTCTGTCACAAAGACAATCTCAGCCTAATCTAATGACAAAAACATCAAGCTTGATCTGTTTGTCCAAGCAACCGTAGATGTATCCATGAGAAGGCTTCTGGTCATGGCACTTAACCAGGGTCAATCACATCATTGCACCTTGCTTCTCGCTCAACCCCTCATTGGCCATGGTAGACGTGACATTAATTTCTACCTCATCTCGGGCAATGGGCACTCGAGGTCATCCCCACTGGATAGGCAGCCTGTGCAAACTGGCACTAGAGAGGATCTCCTCATGCTCAGGTGCAAATTGTAATATATTTACTTTAACAAACCAAAGAGTATTTATAGCACATACAAAGAAATGAACACACCAACAAGAGAAATAGATTCAATCATATATTGTAAAGGGTATTGAATACCGCTGGCTGTCACAAATACAAATTAAATACAATGAGTGACCGTGGGGAGAGAGTGACATAGAGTGAATAGTGAAGTGAACAGTGCGCTATATACATGACAAATACATTGGTGACATGAAAAAAGGAAGAAAAAAAAGTGTTAGCTTTATGACATACATCTTGAAGAGTTTCCTTTGTCATGTACTTCCTGAAGAGTTACAGTTGTTATACACTTTGTAAAACTGCATTTCCAGCAGCATCTCCTGATCATCTCTTTTTCCACAATGTCTTCTTGATATCTTCCATTAGGCTGCTGGTATTCTTGTTTAAATGACATCTTGACCATATGTGTCTTCCTAAAGCTCTACCTCTAGTGAATGGGTGCTCCGTGAGTGCCCTTTCTGTACTAAGTTATCACCTCCTTTTCCGAATTAAGATGCGGCATGTTCAATAGAACATTTAGTTAAATATCTGTGTATGGGGAAACATCTCTTGGTTACTTTAAAAAAATGATAAAGAAGAGATGTCTTTAACAAATAGTAAAATATGGTGTATTTACATTTCTATTTAGTGATAAATCTCTTTATATCCAACAGGAAACCAGCCTTGAATGCACAAATGATTCTGAATAATGACAATAATCGTGTAAATCTACACAATGATGACTAGATTTTTAAATGTTACTAACAAATGTATGTTTTGATTTGCAAGGTTGGGCTGCCTTTGCACTCTGTAAAAGACCTGATGAGTAAGACAGATAATTTTAATGTGGATATTTTTTTTGCCTGTAAGCCATTGAAGAAACATAATGACATTTCTGCATCGCTGACTCTAGGGTTATCTGTATATTGTGACTCGACGAAATAGAGCCTCCTCCAGGCATGTCTACTTGGTATGGAACTTTACCTGTCCGGGCCTTTACTGCAAAGTGGGAGTGTGTACCATGTGCAAAGGAGTTGCTTTGCCCGGCCTGTGGGGATCAAAAAGAAACCATTGAGCACATTATCTTCTTCTTCCCAATCTACTTGTCCCAAAGGAGGCGTTGTATTATTCCTCTCTGTCAGAAATTGGGACTAAGGGAACACAAGGAAGCACTCAGGAATCTGACAGAATACTGTCTACTGATGTAGTAACTCCAAATATGAAGTTATCTGTAGGCAACCCCAAACTGAGCTCCTTCAAAGCCATCTCTTCGAAGGGATCTCTTACGGCTCTTAAAACCTAAGTCAGACTCCCTGATTGACCAATGCCCCCTTAAACTGCCAGCTGCAGGGGCTGACATCATTAATCCATTGGTCAAAAAAATTCTTAATTCATCTCTAGGAACAGCCACGGTTCCCAGAGTCTGGGCACAGGCAATGATTATTCCCCTTTAAAAAAAACAATAGCAGATCCTGTCACCCCCATCTATTTACAGGCCCATTTCCCTGCTGGCGGCTTTTTCCAAGATACTATAGAAGCAGGTAAATGGACAACTGTAGAAATATGTGGAGATTAATGGGCTTCTCCACCTGAGTCAATCAAGCTTCAGGGCCCAGTACAGCACAGAAACGGCTCTAGTAGAGGTATCTATTTTTATTAGGGGTACCCTGGACACCAGAAGTATAGCTGCACTAATATTTTTGGATCTGTGGGCCACTTTTGACACAGTCCTGAATGCAGTTCTCTTACATCGTCTTCAGGAGATAGGAGTGATAGGGTTCCTGGAGCTGGTAAAAATCCTTCTTAGAAAACAGACACAATACAATCTGAATTCTCCCCTGCTCTGCTAGTCCTCAAAAGGTGGATACAGCAGTCCCTCAGGGATTCGCGTTGAGCCCCACCCTTTTTAATATTTATCTCACCCCGCTGATCCAGCTAGCAGTAAAATTAGGAGCAAAAGTGATCTCCCACACAGATGACACACAGTTGCTCTTCTCCTGGATTAAGGGAACAGATTTGGAGAGCTCTCATGTCTAAACCTGTCTTACCGCAGTCTTTCATTCACTAGCAAAAGTGCAATTGAAATGTAATGAGACGGTGCATCGTCCCTGGAGTAGCTGCACGCAATATGTCTCCTATCATATCATATCATGCTATCAGCAACCACAAACATGACCACTTGTTTACGTAAAAACAGATCTATCCTTTTGTTGTTTACTTTTGCATGCCCAAGGTAGACACAAGAAAGATACAAATTGGCTTTTCAAACATTTATTGAAACAATTGTAATATTGGATGAAAAGAGTGTGCTGCAATTATTAGTAAAAAAAAAAAACAAATCAGTGTAACCAGCATTACAAGAATGGTGAAAAAGATAAACAGTTCGAGGTGTTTTCCTTTTTGGAACCACTTTGGCACTCCCTTAGTTTTGCGTTTTAGTCATTTTTAGGCTGCCCCTGCTTGCTCTTCATAGCCACATATAGCACATTTGTGTTTGCGATATTATTTTGAGAATATGCTGTAAATCTTGTTTGTTATTCAGGGACTCTTCGTAGGGTTTCGTCTACATATTTTGTACAAAGTCATCTAGAATACATAAAACATGGTGTACTGTTTTCTCTGCTCATTTAGTAATATCACCTATTATTTAGACATAACACGGTCACACAACTGCATCTCCTGCACAATAGTTTTATCCTATAAATGGTGTTCAGTCCCCACGGAGGCAGAGAGGAGAATTTCGGCAGAGGGGACTGTTCTGGAACGACAGCAGTGTCTGACATGCAACCCTGCCTAAACTAAGTTTACACTCATGATGCGGACCACCTAACTACATACGCCATGTCTGGGGTCTTAGACCAATCCCAGAGATCGCAAATATATCCCTGTGCTCACAAAATAAGGGTAGAACTAGACAGATATATAATTTGCCATGGTTGGGATGTTTGTCCGATACAGTCTGGTACTTATTATAATTAATTTGTTTAGTTGCATCTACCTAATGATCGCAGCACATTTGCTTCATAAAAGACTACAATAGTTTTAATAAATGTATTGTAAACTTTCTTTGTGTTTTTCTAATGTTCACTATGGGCATGCATGAGTGAGCGAGTGAGTAACAAAAGGGGAGGATCCATTTCCACAGTGCCCTTGGGGATAGAGGGTCGTGTTTGAGGTTGCCAAAATCCCCTGTTACTCTGGGGGAGATTAGGAGTTCAGATGAGGCACTGTGAGCTAGCAGGATTGGGCCAACAGGTACTGACGTTGTAGAGAGACTCCGTCCCTACACTCTGACGTCCTGTCATCCTAACACACAGTTCTGCTTTACCAGCTGAATCTGTGCAATAGGTTCAACCATTATAAAATTACTATGCTGTTATATGAATATATAATTCTACTCCTACCTAACAGTACCTATACTTTTGAGAGCTTATCGGAAGTACCCTTTGCCAGATACCTTGGGATACCCTATCCTGCTTACCTGACTGTGATGTATCACAAAGCTAACCTGTGTAGAACAGGTTATCGTACATCTTTTTTTGACTTCAGTATTTGTGTGCATGTTAAATTATAAGGCAAAAACAATTCTGTTGCGTTTAGATATTTCCAAGGCACACTGTTTGATTTTAAAACCTACAATTTCCACTCAATTACATAATCGTTCTCAGTTGACTTTACCTATGCTGTAAGAGAGATGTGTCATTAAATATAACATCAAATGCATATTATACAATATTTTTCAAAGAATAAATGTGAGTTGACAATGCAGTCATGCCATTGTCCACATCAGCCAATGCATTTTACAAATGAATCCTGTCAATTTGTCTTAAGTGTTCAGCAGCTTCCACAGTTTATTGTAAGTGGCGTATCGAAATATTTTAGTATGTGGTGACCTAGGACCCAACAAGAAATCTTGTAAATCCATGTCATCAGAAAGGAAAAATAGATGTTCCTTAACTACGGATAATGTGGAAACCGCAAAGCTTAGCAATCAGGAACAGGTTATGTTTAATTAAACAATAATGGCCAGGAATAGCAGCCACATCTCTTACCGTTGCGTGCTGAAATTCACTTTGCATTAGGTACGTGGCATGCTTTATACTGTACAGCGGGTGCAATAAAGTGAAACTTGTCCCACTTTGGGCAGGAAGTACTAGTCCAGTTGGCCATAAATATTGTGATTAGATAATTTATCCCACTCTGATAGGAGGGACCCTAAATACTAACTGAAAGTCACATTCTGAGGTGGTCCAGGTGGCTGTGTGTGTTATCTAGGCTAACGCTTTGTTGGGAATTGTTTGGGCTTTATGTGATGAATGCAACTTAACGGCTGCTCTGCTATCGTTACTTGGCCAGAATGCAGGCTCTCTGCTGTGTATTTTGTTGGATTTGAGTGTGTGCATCTGATTTGTTTCTTTAGGTATTACATCCTGGGGCCATATGTGATTTACTTCTGCAGTCTTCCAGGTGTGTTGAGACTTGTTCCATATCTGGTGTCTCCATCACATGAAGTGCTCGGGATGAACAGAGGACAGCTGTGCTATGTTGATCTGATAAAGGGTCACTCTGGAACCGTAACAAGTGTTATATGGTGAATTTAGGTAGCGCAGGCAACAGTTGTTCTGTGGTGTGCTGGACAAGAGCGGGTCCTTTCTATAAATGAAACCTGAATCTAACATCCCCCACCCCCCTAATTGAGTTATCAACTACTACCCTGGCTGTTTGTATCTGTGCCTTGTGCATAAGCGGTTCCTGTTTCTAGCTTGTGGTGTGAGTGTTTCCCTTGGCATTGGGTGTCCTAATCCGGTGTATTCCCCCTCAGGGTAGCCTTCTTCACGCAGCCCCATATTAGTTGCAGGGTACGTCACAGCAAGAGCAAGATTACAACCACTGGTAACAAGTCCTTACGTAGGCCTGCGATCCACCTTGCTACCCAGGTAAACAAACCTGTGAACCATTCTATGTTTGGGGCACCTCCTTCCTTAATAATGACCTGCTGTAGGTTGTACAGTGTTTGGAAGGCGATTGACAGTGTGCCATTGTCAAGGTCTTTCATGGGGATGAAGGTACAGCACACTGTACCTATCTTGGCGCATACACCCCCTTCCGTTGTGGTATTAAGTCCAACACATACTGGTTCTACATCCCAATGAGGCAGAAGGCATGCATTTTATCTTTGCGTTTTGGCCATTTTCAGTGGTGTTCATCATTTTCAGCAGTTCCCACCTGATGATCTGCAGCCACCGAGTGTTGGTCTTGGTTTGCTGGTGAAAAGGGGATTGAACCTATACCTATTTGTGGATTGGTGAAGAGCCAGAACTCTTCAGCAATGTCCTTGAATCTGTCCAAACCAAAGGACTCAGCTGACTTTGTTTTGCATATTTGTGTAGAAGCATGGTGCCTTTGCTGATGAGGTGATGAAGTGCAGAAAGACTGAAGTTCTGGGTATGACCAATGTAGGCATGTAGAGTGTGACCAGTGACTGGGTCCCACACCAGCCTGGGATGAGCAGGGTGTAGGTGTGGTTGCCGCATGGCCAGTAGTAGTCCATCAAGGTACCCCCTACATATCCTTATTACAGGTTGTACTCTGGCATATTGCCTTTTACCCCTATGGGTATCATCCCCTTCCCCCGAAAACACAAGGAATACACTGATATTCTCCTGACCACTATGAGCTGCCCATTACCCTCAAATCATGTATATCTTCCTGCCTCTGAGTTCCAGGTGTCTTGGCATTGGGTCAGTAGAGTGTCATTCAACCAGCCCCCACTTTTGTTCCCCAAATTGATGGCTCTGCAGGTTAACTGAACATTGGGGTACTACTTGTTGTTCATAAATACTGCTCCAGTTATACTAAGGGCTTGCCTTGGTCAACAGGTTGGTGCCATTGTTGACATGTTAATGCTCTGTTTTAGGCCCTGTGTTCCAATACCATTTCTGCTCCTTTTTTTAGTTTGTTTAACGGGGACTGGTTCTCATCCTGCTGTGTCAGGATGTAAAGGACTTTGGGTATGATATTGTACTTGGTTAGGTTCACTGTGACTTTCTGTGGTGCTGTGGTGTTAGGCTGGAGTTTGGCTTTTATTCATCATCGGTATAAGTGTATGAGGCACAATGATGAACCTTTTGCATGGGGTATCAATTAGCAAACAGAACAGGAGTTGGGTAGATGCTTTGCTTCCCACTTAGATCATCGGTTGATACCAGGTATTGTGTAATAGAGCGCTATGTAATCATTGTGTGTAGTGAAGTTGTAGGTTGAATGGGTAAGATCCTGAGACACAGTCTGGACCACTTTACCTGGTGTCCTTTGCTGAAACTTGACCTGTTCCTGTAAGGTGACATAGATTCGATGTCAAATCCAGGGTGGGGAGCTCTATGGGCGCTCCTATCTGCAAAGTTCGCAAAGTCCGGAGGGGAAGCCCTACAGGTGCGTCTGTCCCCAAAGTGTTCATAGTTCATATTGGAAAGAGTCTGTTCTGGTAACTCATTTGATGGTAGTGATGGATCCAAGAGAATATCTGACAAGTGGTACTATGACTTTCACTTTGACCTTGACAGCTGTGGGAGTTGAAAAGACAACTTTGGATCTTCATTTAGGGCTCGCAACCACGATGGCCGCCTGACTCCTCGGCTCCGCTGACCCTTTTGCCACTCTCCCGGTTTCCGCATCATCCTGCTTTCTATCCTAGCACTGCGCTACACCAGCGGAACCGGGAGGCGAACCCGGTCATGCCGATGTGCTTTTTTCCTCGATCCCGGCAGTAGAAGCCCCGGAACGCCCTCACCTTCTCCAGACGCCGATCAGCTCAGCCCGAGTCTTTGTTCCGCGGAAGCGACCGGCCCTGCACACAAAGACGGCGGCCATTACAGGTTGGACAGAGCCGGCTGCTGTACTCCGTCGGCTGCAACTAAATCGCTGCATTTGGCTCCGCTGCTTCTAGATTCTGGGCACCGCCGCAACCGGAGACACATTGTATCCACTCTCCAGCCCCGGGACGGCTCCTATGCAACATTGTTTCCCCTAGCGCCGCTGCGAGCGCCATCTTCTTGCCTGCCATCGGCTCCTACAAGCGTGGACCCAGGGCTGCCGGTGCGGACGCGGGCGTCTGCCCGAGCCACTTCACAACTGCGCCGGGATGGAAAACACTGCCCTTGTGCTCCCAGACTGTTTCCATCGTGCCTCGACTCGGCAGGGTGCTCGAAGGATTGCTGAGGGTGATGACGATCGGATAACGGGACAGCCCCTCGTCTGCCATACCCTAGTGCAGGAAGGAGCTGCGTCCTTGTCCTTTGAGGCGCCATTGCAACTTGGTGACATATTGAGCGCCCTAGATGACCTCAGGTCTGCCATGTGTACTGCTGCTTGTGAATTGGGGGCTCGGCTGGAGGCTACTCTGCTTGCTACCCCCCAGTCTGACCGTGAGCGGGACACTGCGCCACACCCTGTAGCTGATTCCTATGGTTCATTCGCCCCGGTCGCCATTGAACCGCTGAGGTCTCGAGACCCCGTCATTGCTGAGGTACTGGCAGAAGCACCCTCAAAGGGACACAAACTTTCTGGGGTGATGATCTGGCTTGGGAGACGCCGCGGGACACCACGCCTGGTGACTTCTTCGTGGACTACTGGCGGACCTCCGTTTCTCATCCTGAAGCGGCCATTACCGTGTGGACTAGCTGCCTTTGGTGGACCACTGTCGCGCTATGGATCTTCTTCTATGATTGTGGACCACATGGTTCCGTCTTGGATGGACTTTGGTGGCCGTCCTCTCATTCAGCTGTGGTCCCTTTGTTCAGTCCCTCCTTCCAAGATGTCTATCGTGCAGCTGGATTGTGTCGTTACACCGCACCGTAGGGGACAGGGTTGAGGGTGTCCCCTCCTGAATCAGGACTGTCTCTCTTGTATTGCTGGGCTGCTGACGGACTGCCGGGGATATTGAACATTGGTATTGTACTGGTCTTTGGGGTCGGGGTAAGGGCGGCAAGAGTAATATATGCTAATAGTGTTGGATATACTTGACTGGCCCTCCTCCGGTCTTATGTGAACTGTATTCTTTCTTCCTTTTCCTTTTTCCTTTTCTTGTTTCTTTCTCATTTTTTCTCTTCTCTTGCTGTATTTCGGGTTTATGGGGAGACAAACACTCTGCTGGGGGGGGTAGGCCGTAGCCTCTGCATGTGTGTAGGGTGGGGGGGTAAATTTTAGTTTGTGTTTTTTTCTATGGCGCCTTTTTTTGCTCTTTTATAATTTCTTCTTCCTCTTTTGGCCCGTGTTAGGCATACTGGGGGATGGGTGGTAGCGCGGTTGTAGATGGGATGTTGCGCCTATTTTCTCGTGGTGTGAATAATTTGTGGCCATCCTCTGGTTGGGACCTGCATGTTGCGAATTGTACTGATCGTAAGGGTGTATCTTGTCGAGTCCCACCTACATGGACCTCGTTTCTTCTTTCTCATTTGTATAAGTACGGAGTAACATGACCTGATCTTAATGGTTGCACAAAAATTTAAAATTAACCTGCATTGCTCCTGTGTCAAGGTATTGCGGCACCTTCCAGTCTGCTTCCTGCATAGTACCTCTTGATATGTTGTATTACCTTGTCACCGTATTGCACGCACTAGTGCTACACGAGATTTCGTGGCCGGCCGGATGGTTGTGGGCCCGTATTTGTTCTGTTTTTGTGCACAATAAAGGTTTTAAAAAAAAAAAAAAAAAAAAAAGACAACTTTGAAGGCCCTTTCAAACTTGCCTTTTCTCCACTGGCGATGAATGTTGCGGATTAGGGCTCGGTCGCTGGACTGCGGTATGGTGTAGGTTAGGCCCATGGAGGTGGGCATCACCTCCCTTTGGGCAACCTGTTTAGAGAGGAGTCTGCACGTTTTGGTCAGTTCAGAGAATTGTAGATACATTTCATTACATACAGCTTCAGAGCTGAATTCTGCACTTAGTTTGGTTCTGCTCTAAGATATTGGCATCTAAATTGTGCTACCAATGACTAGCTGATGCGGGGAGGGGAGTCAGGTGGTGGTCTGTGCTTGCGGTCACACTTAGAAGACATTGGACACAATGTACACCAAGGGTCTCATTTAGATTTTGGCGGACAGGTTACTCCATCAAATGCGTGACAGGTATCACGTCCACTCTATTAGTAGTGCATTATATCCTGTGACAATTGTAGTAAGATGGACTGGGATATCTGTCACATTTGTGATGCAATAACCATTCTGCCAAACTCCAAATCAATCTTAAAGTCTGCAACCAATGTTGTATCAAAGAAAACCATAATGACAGGAAGGGGGCCTAGAAGCAGCTGTAGTCCCAGAGGCACCGGAAACGGAATCTGAGTTTGAGAGGGTGGACTGATAGCAAGTGCACCTTGGATCTGTTGTGGGTACGCCTGAGAAGCAGGGTGATTTTTAGAATCCTTTTATGTCCTTTGCTGATATTGCCTGACACCTGGACCCTCACCTTCCCTTCAGGCAGGCAGCCTTCAGGTGTTGTGCTTTCTAAGGCTCTGCTGCACTCTTGTAAAGGGTCAAATTGGTAACACCCTTGCAGCAAGTGCCCTTATGAGCCACAGTAATAAGATACAGTGCACACCAATACCCAGTAAAGGCCTGAAACAGACCCAAAATGGAGCATTTACCTACGTTTGCCTGCTCTGTTGGTACCTCATAAGTAGCGACCTGTGCCCTTCCTCCATGTATATGCCCCAGGGGAGGTTCTTTAATGACACTTGTGATCCTTGAAATGCCAAACATGGCCTCTCGACTATCAGACTTTCACCTGATGTCTGCTGTGTGCATCCAGTCACTTCCCTGCTTTAACTGTCAATGAACCCTGTTGAGGGAGTACACAGACATAAAGGTGTATGGAAGGTGATTACCAGGGAGTAAGGTGAAGCTGAATGTAAGAAATGCCCAAAGGTGTAAATGCTGCACTCCCCCTCAAGCAACGGACATGTTGTCCCACTCTGCCAATGGCCCATCCCCCCACAGAGTAGCATGCTGGCACCACACAGAAGACATTAAGTCAGATACACTTGTAAGGTAGAAAAGACAAAAAGCAGACCCGTATTGGCAGCAGAGATATCGCAGGTATATTACTGGCTGTGATGGAATCTCTATAATCAATGCTGCAATCTTCGCACAGATGATTGAACCAACCCCAGGAAAGTGGCAAAGATAACTTAACAAACAGAAAAGTAAAGGCAGGAGTTGGAACTTCAGCTGCTCCAGTGTGAACAGGAAAGTATTGTCAAGAAGAGTGGGAACGGAGCTACATTTCTTATATACTTCCTGGAGCGTTACCTTTATTATATACTTCCTGAAGAGTTTTCTTTGTCATTTAGTTCTCGAAAGGGTTGCTGCTGTTATACACTTCCCGAAACTGAAGTGACAGCAGCACATCCTGATCCATCTCTTTTTCCACAATCCCTTCTTGTTTAAATAAAATCTTGGCCATGTTGCATCTTCCTAACGCTGTACCTCTAGCGAGTGGGCACTCCATGTGTAGTCTTTCTGTACTAAGTTACTCTGTGAACACTGAAAAATCACCTCCTTTTCTGAAGTAAGTTTGAGTGACCTGTTCAATGGAAGATTTAGTTAAATATCTGTGTATGGTGAAATATCTCTTGGTAACTTTCATAAATGGTAAAGAAGAGATATCTTTTACAACTGGTTAAATAATGTGTATTCACATTCTCTTACATTTTCATTTAATAATTTTAAATCTCTTTACATCCAATAGGAAACCAGACTTGAATGCACAAATGAGCGTGAATAATGACCGTAATCGTGCAAATCTGAAAAAAGCGGTTAGAAAAAATGAGCTCCAATATTCTGGGAAAGATCTGCACAGTCCAAGACTGAGGACCCCGAACATAACCTTTTAGATCCTGGAAGAAGCAGTCAGAGCAATTCAGTGGATCTAAGAGTCTGAGCTGTGCACATCTACGCAACAGGATAAAGAATGACCTCTAGAAAATTAAGGCAACAACACTGACAAACCGCCTCCTGTATAAACAGGCCTCCACCACCAGCTTTGATCATGCGTTTGGTATGAGGTGGATACAGCATTGCTCTGCTTCCTGTAATGATGGCAGACCACCATCCAGCGTGCTAGGTGTATTGTAAACTCTTTCTGTCCAAACCACATGAGCAAGAGAAAAATACAATGGCAGACAACTGAAGGGTAATGGAAAGAGAGGGTCTTTGATCTACAACAGACTGTCCCAATTTGCATCGACCAGAAGGAAGACTAATCTTTACCCATAGCGCACAAAACTATTATGCAATCTAAAGACATACCCACCTCCAAAGAAGCTTTACTTGCCAAAATGATAATATATCTAGTTGATGAGTCTTGTATTTCATTGTGAAATCTGAAATCAACCATCCAAAATACCACACACATACCGGGAATGTGAGAATAACACAAGTGCTTTATCAACCATGTTATCCCCTCAGGAAACGCAGTCATGGGATGCAGACAAATTTAAACCGGACCCAGAGACACCAACCAAGAAAGAAAAATCATACACATGCAGCAAGAGCTTTAGTTTGTCATTGTTACTAAAGAACCATAAGCAAACACACACAGGAGAAGCAACCTGTGATTGCAATGAATGTATGAAGAACTTTAGTCAGTTAACACTCCTAAAAGATCATCAGCGAACCCACACAGGGGAAAAATCATCCCATTGCAATGAATGTGGGAAGAACTTCAGTCAGTTATCACAACTCCAAAGACATCAGCGAACACATACTGGAGAAAAACCGTACCATTGCACTGAATGTGTGAAGAAATTCAGTCAGTTATTAGACCTCCAAGTACATAAACAAACACACACAGGGGAAAAAGCATACTATTGCAATGAATTTGGAACTAGTTTGAGTGATTCCTCAACTCTCGGGACTCATCAGCGAACACACACAGGGGAAAAACCATTCAAGTGCAGTGAATGTGTGAAGAGCTTCAGTCTGTTATCACATCTCCAGTCACATCAGCGAACACATACTGGGGGAAAACCATACCATTGCAATGAATGTGGAAGTAGTTTTAGTGATTTCTCAACTCTCAGGAGTCATCAGCGAACACACACAAGGGAAAAACCATTCAAGTGCAGTGAATCTGTAAAGAGCTTTAGTCGGTTATCACATTTCCAATCACATCAGCGAGCACATACTGGAGAAAAACCATACCATTGCAGTGAATGTGTAAAGAGCTTTAGTGGGTCATCAGAGCTACAAAAACATATTCGGACACACACTGGGGAAAAACCATTCCAGTGCAGTGAATGTATGAAGAGTTTTAGTAATTTATCAAACCTACAGAGACATCAGCGAATACACACAGGGGAAAAACCGTACCATTGCACTAAATGTGGAAGTAGTTTTAGTGTTTCCTCTAAACTCAAGATTCATCAGCGAACACACACAGGGGAAAAGCCATTCAAATGCAGTGAATGTGGAAGTAGTTTTAGTGTTTCCTCTAAACTCCAGATTCATCAGCGAGCACACACAGGGGAAAAGCCATTCAAGTGCAGTGAATGTGTGAAGAGCTTCAGTCTGATATCACATCTCCAGTCACATCAGCGAACACATACTGGGGAAAAACCATACCATTGCAATGAATGTGGAAGTAGTTTTAGTCATTTCTCCACTCTCAGAAGACATCAGCGAACACACACAGGGGAAAAGCCATTCAAATGCAGTGAATGTGGAAGTAGTTTTAGTCATTTCTCCACTCTCAGGAGACATCAGCGAACACACACAGGGGAAAAGCCATTCAAATGCAGTGAATGTGTGAAGAGCTTCAGTCTGTTATCACAACTCCAGTCACATCAGCGAACACATACTGGGGAAAAACCATACCATTGCAATGAATGTGGAAGTAGTTTTAGTCATTTCTCCACTCTCAGGAGACATCAGCGAACACACACAGGGGAAAAGCCATTCAAATGCAGTGAATGTGTGAAGAGCTTCAGTCGGTTATCACATCTCCAGTCACATCAGCGAACACACACAGGGGAAAAACCATTCCAGTGCAGTGAATGTATGAAGAGCTTTAGTCGGTTATCAAACCTACAGAGACATCAGCGAACACACACGGGAAAACCCGTACCATTGCACTGAATGTGTGAAGAGCTTCTGTCGGTTATCAACCCTCAGGAGCCACCAGCGAACACACACAGGGAAAAAACCATCACCACCCAGCCAGTGAGGAACAGCAACAAGACAACGCATCCATCCTTATACATAACACACTACAGGGGTTTGCTCCAGGGTCAAACTCACTTTACTTTCACGTTAATAGCAACACGTTCTAAACTGGAGAATTTATATTTAGGAACAAGGGGTTTGTACGGCCATTAGTGGCATAATAAATTTGAAACCCAGTACTTTATAAATCTGTATTAATGATACATATCCAAACACCACCAATGTATGGACATCCAAGAGACTTTAAAAACCACACCACTGAGGTGTGTCCAGCATCAAACTCAATTTACTTCAAAGTTAACATGAACTAAATTATGATACAGCAAGAGCAGTCGCGATGCTATGAAATGTACACATTGATTTGTTTTTAGATACGTAATAAAACAACACATTTTTTTTAATTCATGGTATTTGACTGCTGAGTGCATTTAAATGTGATTTATTCCCTAAACTATAAAGATAATTTGTTATGTCAGCAAGAAGCCTAGTTTATTTGGCAATAGAGGGGTCAAATCTCGACAGCATGACTGCTTTCAGCTGGGATTCTGGCGCAGGTTGTATCAGAGGAGACGATTCTCCCCAGTGTGCCTTCTCTTAGAGTGAGAAGCGGTTCTTTGCTTGAGATGGTTCTACCTCTCCTTCTTTGTTAATGAAGAGAGAAGTGCTACCAGTGATGCTGAGATCTGGGATTCACTCCTGTTTTGGGAACTTATTCAGTCGTGTTTACCCAATCAATACCTGATTTATTTAGGAAAGCTAAAATATGTCTGTATCTTGGCAGTCCTCTTGTTAATAATCCATAAAATACAACAGGGATTTAAACATGAATTTGTCAAATACAAAATTGTCTTTGTTTTAAGGTTCTTATATAGCGCTGCTTTATCTAATAATGTCTGATGGGTTTTCTTCGAGCCCTTTCTTCTTCGGAAGAAGTTTTCCATTGACAGACCCAATGGGATTTCCGATTAAAGGCTGACAATCTGTCCAACTCTTAACAGGGCTGATGGGTGGGCCGTTGGTTTGGCTGGTTTAAAGCCATTTTTGATAGAGTGCCCTGAATCCAGCCCATCTTTCTTTAGTAATTTTTCTATTTTGAGTTGCATTTGAAGACTGTCCCGCTCATTTATAGTTTGACAGGGGTCCACAGTCTGCCAGAGTAACAGGTGTAACAACTTCCAGTACCCCGTTGGACTACCGTCTACCATATTTAGCGATCTCCACCAACCTGGCCATCCCTGTGTCTTTAGAGGAGCAACAGGAGCTCCTCTAAAACCACCTAAAGTTTGCTGAGTTGCTGCCATTTTTCACACGGTTGCCCAACAGACTTTTTGGTATTGCTCCTAAAGTGAGCGTTTGCGGAGGCAGTTGAGCGCAGAGTGTGCAGATCACAGACCGTTGGAAGCACGAGCACGAGAAGCACGAGTGAGAGGACGTCCTCGGCTCCTCCGCCTCTCCCAGCTGAACTTCTGCCTGCTGTACCCTGCCTGTACCCTGCCCCCCCCCCTGTAGTGAGGTGCGGAGCACGAGGGGTGCGAGCGCAGGAGGCCGCCTGAGCCCACAGTTTGCTTAGCAGCTGCGCCGGCAAAAAAAACGGGAGTGGCCCGGTAGCGGCGGGAGCCGCTGCGAGGCGATCCAGACGGCTGGAGGCAGGCAGCTGGGGCAGTGGAAAGCCTGGGAGAAAGTTGGAAAAACTTTGAGGCAGCCTGGAAGGCACTGAGGGGCTGCAACCATGGTTTGTTTGGGGCGGAGTTACAACGGGAGACAGCGCAAAGCCAGCGCCTGAGGAGCAGGAACACTGAGGGGTGTCTGTGCTTTGCGTGAGCTCCGCTTACCCCCATCATTCCCTTGGTCTACCGGTCTACCGCCTCCTCTGTGCCCCCAATAGGCTCGGTGCCAGGTGCCGCTGTGCTTTGCGGATCAGACGGACTGGCTTTGGCAGGGCGGACTAAGAAGCCCAGAAGAAGAAGCAGCAGCGGAAGGGGCAGGGGTTGGACGGGCAGGAGATCCACGCCCTGCGGCAGCCACGGGGCAGGGGAGCCAGAACAGCCGCCCAGTGGGCACTAGTGGGCCCCAGGAGTTGGGGCAGCGTGACGCCAACGCCACTCCCGCACGACACTCGCTACCGCAATAGAGAAGACACGGTGGTGAGCGGAGGGAGCAAGGCTTTGTAGCCCACTGGGAGCCAGGAAAACGGGGAGCCAGGTGCCAGGAGACGGGGGTAAAACCACCAGAGAGACAGTGCGCGACAGCACCTGTGGACCCAGGACTTCAGGTACCCGAGAGAGCCAGTGTACCGAGCCAAGGAAAACAGCGTGAAGTAGTGCGTGATTCCCAGTGGAGCAAAGCTGAAAGTGACAGAGCCTTACCGCGACGAGATGAGCACGCAGAGCCATCGGGCAGAGCCGTGAGGTGAACAGCAGTGTTGTGGGTGGTCTAGGAGCGCCGCTAACCACCATTGGACTCCAGCCCCCAACAGCACCAGGGGCGATGCGCCCGTGACGCGTGGGGAGCGCCAGGAGGCGCTGAAAAGGAGATGCCCCCCTCTCGCTTCGCGAGTCGCGCGCGGGAAGTGCCCGGGACAAGGGCGGGACAGTCTTAGACAGTCCGTGACTGGACTGGGCCACTCCCTTTGTCTCACTAGGAAGGTTAATATATTTTACTATTAATACCTTCCTCCCTGGGTGAATGTTAAGTGGAGTATCTCGCTCTCCGCGTACGACTTGTATGTTCTAGTACCAGTGCCTTGGTATCCTTATCTCTGCCTAAGCCAATATGTAATCTGATACTGTCTGCGACCCTGTTGGGCCATTTATATACCGGTAATGTAGGAGACCATGCTAGCTATTCTTCTTGCTAATCGGGGCGAGTCACTACGCAGTATTTAACATGCCAAAAAACATGTAAAAAAAACCGCCCCAAGATAACACAAAAACCATATACAATTATATGGTCCAGGTGGTTGCCAAAATTAACAACGAAAGGAGACAGTCATTGGGTCTAAGTCAGTCTCCCAACTTACAGCTATTAAGCCCAACCCAAAGTCCCCAGAGTCAGCTTCCACAGCACTTGATGTCCCTACTGATCTGATAGGCACTACGGTTCACTCAAGCCAAAATCATGCTGACCAAAACAGTCTTATGTTGGACGATGTAGTAAATATAGTGCTATCAGATCCAGAAAATAATATTGACTCTGATCACGAGATTAAGGCACACAAATCTGACAACCCTTCAACTCCCGAACAGGAAATTCGACCTGCAAGAACACGTAGAAAAGCCCAGCAAAAACGGACAGGTCTACGCTCGGGAAATAGGAAAAAAAGAGCAACTCCTACAGGGAAAAACAAGGTCAAAACCCCCGAAGATGGAGATGACCATGATCATGATAAAAGCTTCAGAGATGATGATCTGCTCCAGAAGATAGCTGACATTATAGACTCTAAAATTAAAACCATAATCAAACCTCTAGTTGCTAAGATCGACAAATTAAATGCCGAGGTAAAAAGAATGAGTGGTCTTCAGTCTAAGGCTGTGGATGGGGTTGACAAGCTAACAACTCTGGTGACAAAGCCGGGACATTCATCTGAGAATAATGTGAGGAGCTCCATACAAAAGGGGAGTGGGCTGACGCTCCCTGTTTGTGCCGCCCAAAATCCATTAATCTCTACAAACCAGTCCGTGGCTACTGACGGTGTACCAGCAATAATAAACATCCCGCCAGTAACATGCCAGGAAACGGACCCCCTCCAATTCATTGAAGAAGCTTCTCCAGTGGTATTAGTGCTGGCTAACGTTCCTCCACCAACGGATGGACAAACGGAATCGCCAGCATCCTTGTCCAGTAAGGCACTGCACTGGTTAACGGGAAACATGCAGATGGCACCAGGAGGCAAGCAACAGCTTGCATGCAAAATTAAGTCAGTGAAAAGGGTCGCTTGAATCGGGAATCGACCGAAAAGGTTTAAAGGAGACTGTGTCATAGTGACTTTTTTTCATCCGGCTGTTTTACCCAATGTCTTAAACCATATCTTCCCCCCACAAAGAAGATCTGGGACTGTTGTCCCCCTCACCCTTAAATTTTTCTATGAGGAACAACAAAATGTAACATTTCCTAAGACCCCGGGACCTGTGTGGAATATTGTGAGAAACAACAGAGGAATAAAGGTTCCATCTAACGAATGGAGTATGGTCCTAGGAAATAGATATGAAGCTCTATCAGGGCTAAATGATTGCGATTGACTGGGTAATTGTAATTCTGCTTTCCCCCTCCCTCTGGTGAACAAGCGGTGGGAGACTCGAAAGTACAGACAAACGTTGAGACTGCCGATACATTGATAAATGCTAGTAACATACAGGCCGACCTGGGTGCTATAAGAAATGATCATCACCCGATTGGCCAACTTGACCACATTGTTGATAGTGACCAAAATGTAAATTTATCCCTAAATCTGACTGTAAGTGGGAACAACACAAATGAATATTATCTTCCCCAATCCAGAAGTATAAAACTCAACAACGACAATGTGCATGCCCGATTTATTTTAATGTCATGGAATGTTGCAGGTTTAAAGAGTAAAATTCCATCACAGGATTGGTTAACTTTCCTGGACCTAAAGGATATAATCCTTTTCCAGGAAACTTGGCAGCTAGATCCAGAACCCATTCAAGGTTATATGCATTTCTATGTCTCAGCTATACCGAGTTTAAGGGGAAGGCCCAAAGGTGGCCTGGTGACATGGGTCAAACAGAACAGTGAATATTCAGTTTTTCAATTGGCCACTAACAGTCCTGATATATTGTTGGTCAAATTACAGCGACCCCATTGCAAGGATCTTTTTATCTTTAATATTTACTCGAGGGGATTACCGGGTGGCAAACCTACTGAGGCGGTTGACCAGCTAGACTCTCTTTTAAAACAATATTGTTTGAACGCTAATGTTATTGTTGGCGGTGATTTTAATTGTTGTTTTTAACCACTTGATAATCAAGATGTAGACCTCACGATAGAAGAGGACTATAGGAGACTTTCCTTTATACCTATCAAAAAGTGGTCCGAGGCTGCACTACAATTAAAAGTTTTATGTGTAGAGTATGGGTTACGGGCCACTAATGGAAGAACGGGCTCGGATAAACATGGTGCCCCTACTTTTACTAATGGCACTTCACATAGTCGCATTGATTATATTTTGATTAATAAAGAGAACTGGGCTAGTGTTGATGATATGTGGATTGAGCTAAAGGTTGAAAGTGACCATGACCCATTAATTTTGACTTTTAAATTGTTTGACCTATCGAAAGGAAACGAATTGAGAGAAAATGTTCAAATAACTCTCTCAAATGACAACAGACGCATCAGATGGTCAAATTGTGCATCTAATGAGGAAAGTATAACAGCCATGAGGGACTTAACAACTCAGGCCATTAGTGAACTAAGAAGTAAATACACTATGGACACTCCGATATCTGAAATAACTGTGATCCATGATGAATTTTTTAATAGATTGAAATCCTTTTTTGTAAAAAAAAGTTACTAAAAAGCAGTGTAGACCAATAAGGTAGGAAGATCAGTGGTACGATAAATCCTGCAGGGTTGCCTATAGGGCCATATCCGATGCAGTAAAAACAAAAGATAAAAACAAGATAAGGGACGCCCGAGTCATGTATAAAAAAATACAAACTAGAGCAAAGGGGGACTGGGAGGAAGGCTACTGGAGGGATCTCCTAAAAGCTAGCAAAGAAAGATCTATGACCTCCTTCTGGAACATTGTTAAATGGGGAAGGGGGGCTAAAAGAGGTGAACCCATGAACCATGTGTCACCAGAAGCATGGGTCTCTCATTATTCGATCCAGTTTGCTGCTGAGGATAGAGATGAAGAAGAGTGTGTGGCTTTCGTAAACTCCTCCACGAGCCACTTAGTCTTTACCAAAGCTGATGTCCTAAAAATATTAAATAACATACCCAAAGCTAGAGCCCCAGGTTTGGTTTCTGTCCCTGCAGACTTGTTTATACATGATAAAGACCTATGGGCTACCTATATCCAGCTGTTAGCCAATGGTATTGCGAAGGGCTCGCCTATACCTGAGACTTGGAAGGGAGCCGAGATAATCCCATCTTTAAAAAGGGGGCATGCTCGGACCCAGGTAATTATAGGCCTATTAGCCTGATCGCATGTTGCAAAAAGTTTTGGCAAGGCTCTTACTGCAGCGCATTCATGGTTGGATAGAGGAACAGGACATATTGTCACCCTTGCAAGCAGGTTTTCGTAGTCACCCTAGTACCATTGATCGAGTTTTTAGATTTGTTTTAATATATTGGCGTGTAGTTCTCCTTGGGGGAGGGATGCTTTTTGCAGCTTTTGTTGATTTAAAATCAGCTTTTGATTTAGTTCCTCGCCCCAAGTTGTGGAACATCCTACAAGAACAGGGTATTCCAAATGAAATTTTGTCCTTACTAATTAGAATGCATGAGAATAATTTTGCACAAGTTTGTTGGAATCAGCAGGGTAGCGTTACCGATACATTTCCTATTGAAAAGGGAGTACGCCAAGGTTGCGTACTAGCCCCAACGCTCTTCTCGCTGTACATCGACAGGGTGATCAGGTACTTCGAACAACAACCTACAGATGCCCCAAAGTTGGCAGGAAGACTGATCCCCCTGTTGATGTTCGCGGACGATACCCTGCTGATATTTAAGACCCAACAGGGACTACAGAGGGCCATTGGAGTTTTTGAATCGTTTTGTGCAGACCATGGTCTTGTTATCAATACAAGTAAAACAAAATTTATGGTCTTGCACAAACGAAGACACATCAGAGGGAAGGCTATTATGGACGGGGTCCAACTTGAGCAGACCCTGGTCTTTAAGTACCTCGGTATTACCCTGTCGTATAACCTAGACTGGAAACAACACATTAACGAGCTAGCTCAAAGGCATGCCCAATTGACAGTAGCCCTTATTAAGGAATTATTTTCCTCACATTCTAAACCTATTAGTCCGGTTTTAAAAATTTACAACGCAAAAGTTGGAGCGGCAGTTCTTTATGGGGCAGAACTTTGGGGGCCTAGTAATCTCACAAAGCTGGCGGTAGCACAAAATAAATTTCTCCGCAACATTACTGGGCTACCAATGTCAACCCCTTTGCTACCTCTAAATTATGATCTGGGATTTCACAGCTTTGAGGATATGGCCAGGTACAGATCAGTTGCCTACTGGAGGAGGTTATGGGTAACTCCAGAACTCTCTCAGTACGCCCAAGGCTTCCTTGAAGTTAGAACCCAGGACACAAGTCACAAAATAGCATGGATGAGAGAGGTTAAAACTATCTATAGGGCTATGGGATTATCCCAATTGTGGGATGACCCTGTAAGTAATGCTTTCCCACCCAAAAAAGTACTTCGAGATCTGTATTAGTCCATGATTGAGACTAAGTGTTTTGGAAGTCGTATTGATCGATCTTTTACTAACGACTTTCTAGAACTCAAGCATGCACCGGCCCTAGAATCTTATTGGGACTGGATCACCATCCCAGGGGACCGGAAGAGGTACCACCAAATGAGGGTGGGGACACTACCATTAAATGCCCTAACTGAAAAATGGTACAAGAACCAAACTACAAGGTGCCCCTTTTGCTCTGATCATAAGGAAAACATTGGACATGTGTTGTTTGCTTGTCCCGTATATAGCGCTCCTAGACGATCATGGCTAAAACCGATTTGTGCCCAGTTGGGCTTAAAAACAGCAAATGAGGCTGCTAGGATTTTAAGAACTGATACCTCCCAGCCTGTTGTTATAGCCATGTCGAAATTTCTCCATTGGATGTGGATAATTCGGGCACGTAAAATGAGCTTGGAGTAACTCTAGGGATTGTCACTATATGCTGCTATTCAAATTTGCACATTGTATTTAGTAAGTGACACACTATGTATACTGCATAAGTAACTGATATATTTTGCATTGATGAATTTTGCTTCTATAACTGTTTTTATCATTGTTTTAACATTTATATTTAAAAATATGTAAATAGGATGATTTAGGTCGATATATTATTTTTAGATTAGATTGAAATGATTGATTGTGGATACTGTATTCTTGTGGGGTGTGGGTGGTAACAACAACCTTTTTTGAAAATTGTAAAATGTCTTTTTATGATTGAAAAATATCGAATAAAGACTAATTTGAATTTGAGCGTTTGCTTTTTCTAAAACCAATAAATAATGTACTTGATACACTGAGAGCTTTCAACAAGGGAGTCTAGGTAATTGTTCCTAGATTTATTCTGTTTGAGACTGGCAGTCTTTTCATTGTGTTCTTGAAGAGAAACAAGTAGGTCAGAATGCCTTCCATAAGGAGGGCGGACGGTCTGATGTACTTACACCAACGGCCCCAGGTTTTTGGGTCATTGTTGTGAGGGTTCCTGAGGTTCTGACCTCTGTTCAAACAGAGGGGTACATTGATAGCTTCTTCTTACCAACCTCCAAAATTCTCCAATTTATTTTTATAATTCTTTTAATACAATTTGCTAATAGATTATACATGAGAACCACAGCCATGCTTTCTTCTCTTACTCATGCATCAGGGATCAGGAGGTTGTCTCTATGATTCTTGGCCTCTTCTTCACCTTCTTTAGTCCTTCTGGCATAACCTCTTCCCCCAATTTATCCTTCAAGGATTCCTCTTGTTTTATTAAAGAGCCTTATTCGAACAGTTTCTCCAAATTTGTAAAACTGTTAAAAGTGGAGATTCTTCCTAAGAGACCTTGGTTGGAAGTTTGTCAGGTGTTGTGTAAAACCAGTGTGTATTTCTGCAAGGCTGTGCTGTTGAATCAAATATTGTATAAAAGCAGTGTGCAGCTCTCTTTGGCTGCAAAAGGACTTAAGTAAAGCCATTGTCTCTCCATACACTTGCTGCTGACTGCGGCATCATAGTGTACACCTTCTACCTGGGATCCTATCGATTTGCTGCTGACTGCAGCGCCGTAGTGACCACCTTCTACGTGGGATCCTAACTGTTTCTCACCATCATTACGAGACGCAGGAGCTGCAGAAAGAAGGGCCTGAGGATTCACTAATAATGTGTTGTTATTAAAATGTTACAGATCACAATGCCCAGTCACAAGAAGTCAAATTGATGCGCTCAATTAAATGCTGTGGCTCTGTCTGTTTTGGCAAATATCTTAAGCTACCGATCGTCTTCATCTAAGTCTTACAGAATGGTGAACACACGCAGATCGACCATTGTATACACCACACTTTATTGATGGGAAACCTGTGTGGGAGAATCCATTAATTCGACTGTTTAAAATGGAATAAGGATAAGCATACCTCCTTTACTGACATATCAGATGTTATGATGTGGTAACGTAGTCTTTATTGTGTTAAATGCCTGGCCTGAGAATCCCTATCTCTCTCTGATAGGTCCACCATCAAGTCTAATTGACCATGCTTTTGCGTTTCAGACAGCAATCCTTTTGATGCGTTGGCTGGGCAGTGTTCTCCTGGAATTCTGTTCTCAATTTCCAGCTATACAAAACATTTTTAACACCAGTGGATTATCCTGCCTTTCCTGAGCGACCAAATTCTCTGTGTAGCTACTTGTCTCAAAGATTAGGAAGCTTGAACATCTGGTCTCAAAATGCTTATTTAATTTAGGAAAATGCATTGTCCTATATCCTAAAGCACGTATATTTCATTAGAACAATCTTCAATCCCAAAAATACAAATACATATATTACCTAAACATTGTTTACATGATTATATGGTTATCACAGACAATATTATTTTCCTAAATAGATAACTAGACACACAACTGTTGTAAACTCCCAACACCCTATCCGGTCTGTGTTTGGCCGATATGCAGCATGTCATTATCTTTTAGAGAACTCATGAATGTTTCAATTCATCTAAACAATAACTTTGCCACCACAGAAGGTGACACACGTCTGTTACCAGCTCCATGATATCTGCCTTTCAAGGTCGGACAGTGAATGTGAAAAATATACATGTAGTCTAGTTTGACATTTATTTATCATGCTTGTTCATAGCAGTTATGTCTCAGATTAATGGGAAGTCCCCCAATGTAGAGTAAAAGTCAGTGGTTAACACTATATGTAACCGCTTCCACGACTACTACTCCCACTTATACAAAAGTTCTCACAGCCGCAAAATAGATAGGATTGCAGACTATCTGTCACCCCTCACGCTTCACACCTTGAGGCGGGCGAGGCAATAACAGAACAGGAAATCAGGAGGGCGGTCAAGGCCATGGCACAGGGGAAAATCCCAGGCACCGACGGACTACCCCAGGAATTCTATGCCACATACTTTGCAGAACTAGCGCCTAGATTAGCGGAACTACATGGGAAGGAGGTAGTCTACCACAGACAACACGGGCGGTAATGATCCCCCTGCTCAAGCCCGACAAGATCCCAACAGAGTGCAAAGCATACTGACCGCTGTCGATGCTAAATTTAGATTTTAAAATCCTAAGTAAGATATTGGCCACCAGACTGTTACCACGTTAGACCTCCTTGGTCCATCCCGACCACGCAGGATTCATTCCTAGCAGAAATACAATCCTCAACAGCAGGCGTCTTTTCACAGTCCTACAAGAGGGTACAGAAGTGGCCTGAAAGGAGCAATCTTTGCTATCGATATTGAGAAAGTATTCGATAGTCTCGAATGGGAATTTGTGTATGCTGTGCTCACATGAATGGGACTTGGACAAGGGTTTGTCCAGTGGGTTAAAATACTGTATCAGGACCCAGTAGCGAGGGTCTGCATGGGCCGCACCATTTCAACACAATACCGGTTGGAGATCGGCACAAGACAGGGCCCCCCCCCCCCCTTTATTTGCTCTAGTGATAGAGCCACTTGAGTGCATAGCACACTCAAGGACGCCCTATGAGGGTATTTGGCTATCTGATCAGACACACCACATTGCATTATATGCAGACAATCTCCTGCTATTTCTAAAAGACACCGTTACAGCTTTAAGGGGGCCCGGTGCATGATGGATGAGTTCAGAAGCCTTTCTGGACTATGGGTTAACTGGCAGAAGTCGTGACTCTTTCCTGTGACAAGGTATACTCCACCCCCTATGGGACTGGTGGACCTGCAGTGGGAGCCGCGCTGTTTTCGGTACCTAGGTGAGCAAGTATATCACGACCTCACTGATGTTCAGGAGGGGAATGAGGGGGGCCCTACGATCACTGAAAAGTTGTATGACTCTCTGGGGAATGCTATCCCTGTCTGTAGCGGGGCAAATTTCCTTACTGAGAATGATAGCTCTGCCCCGACTGCTATATTTCTTCACCACCCTATCAGTGTGGATCCCCAGTGCATGGTTTTGCCCCCTTCGACTCTCTTATTTTAGCCTTCATCTGGGGGCCCGGCAGAAACAGAGTGGCCTGGACCACGCTGAGAAGGGCGCAGGGGGAGGGAGGATTAGCGGTGCCGGATATAGAGAACTATTACCTGGCAGGACAACTCCAACGCTTCACGCAATGGGTGGCAGGCAGTCTAGATCCTGAACAGTGAAACCCCCCATTCACCCCGAAAGAGCGGATGTCATGAGAACATTAATGGGCACCATTAAGCAGCGAACGATAAGCTCCTCAGAACACAGAGTGATAAGGAGCTTCTGGGCCAGATGTTTCCAAAGGACAAAAACCAAACGTCCTTACTCCCCAGAGATGTCAGTGGTATTACTAGAGGTGCTCCCACATGGGGGCCATTGGAGGGGGTTAGAGGAGTCATCGCAAGCAGAAGTCACTAAAATAGGGGCCCTATATGGCGACGGGGAACTATTTACATTCACTCCACATGTGAATACTTAAGCCTAGCCGGAGGCGTCATAATGACGATATCGTGCCTTAATTGAGCCATTATCCAGTATTTGGGTGTCTTTCATAGATTCACATGCCTGAATCATTCCCCGTCGCCGAGACGGGAGCCTCCGGTACATAAAAAAGTAATGTCCTAAGGACATACATAGAGAATATAGGCCGAAGGGCCTCCCCTTTGGGGCCTTTCCACGTCCTTATGTAAAAAGGACCGAACTCTCATCGTTAGCCAATCAGCTCCGACCTCCCTCTAGAACCTTCCCGGGAGGAGCCTCAGTCCCTCAGATTTTCTACCGCACGTTGTGCTAGGGAGTCTCCAACCTGAGCTCTTCAGGTTTTCCTGGCTTCGAAGTCTCAAACTTCGCTGAAGTACACTTTGTACGGAAAGGTTATATATCCTATCTTCGACTACATGTCGGAATCTGATAAGAAAGCTTTGTCCATGGCGGACTCGCAGAAGAAAGCCCTTCTAAGGGCCTGTTCCTCCTGCGGCAAGCAACGGATTCAAGCGGAGGACAAGCACGACCTGTGCTTATATTGCCTGTACCCTGACCACGTCACTGACAAGTGTAGGGTGTGTAGAGCCTTCCCAAAGAAGACTGTTAAGGAACGGGAAACTCGCCTCCACGAATGGCTCGACAGGCTTAAGGTCCGAGACACTCTGGAATCTTCCGAGGGTAGTGTCTCCGCGACCTCCAAAGTCTCCAAAAAGAGACCCAGGGTGCAGTCCCCTGGAGAGACAGACACTCCTCCTAAGAAGGCGCACAGGAAACCTTCGGAGGCACGTTCCACCACCTCCTCCGTGTCTGTTAAGGATGGCCAGAGGTTCAAGAAGCCCGCTCCATCTACTAAGCGGACCACCTCGGTCACGACCACTGTGTCGACCACTACGGCCTCATCGCCCTCCGCGACGGCCACGACGACCACCACTGCGTCCTCAGGCGCACCGGTCTCCTCGACCATTCCTCTGAAACCTTCATCCAGTACGAATACAAAATCCAGTACGAATACAAAGTCTTCGTCACCTAAGAGGTCTAAATCTACAGGTACGCCTTCGCCGAAAACATCTCATACCGAAGGATCGTCACCTAAACGGTCGAAGTCAAGTTCAAAAGGCACGCCTTCGACAACGATATCTCAAGTCCAAGGCCCTACCACCAGTAAGTCGGCGACACTCTTATCCCCGCAAAATTTGATGCCATCGACCCTAACGGAGGTGCCCAAGTCACCAACACACACGGCGGGCGCGCCATCTTCACGCACGTCGTCGGAAGAGACCCCGGCGCCATCTTGGAAACAATCGAGATTGGTCGAAGCCTCTATTCACTCGATTCCAACGCCCTCGGTTCACCCAACGGTGGAGTTGGCACCCGAGCAAGAACAGGAGACACTCCAGAGTGAGGAGTCAGGCGAAGAACAGGAGGATCACGAGGAACACCAGGACGTCCACGAGATCCGGGACGAACTCATATATCAAGGGCGCTCCCTGAACGTCGACACGGTGAACACCCCGATGATCTGTTTGCCACTGTCTCTGGTCAACGATTTGAAATCCCTGGTGCAGGACTATAAACAACGGTTCCCGGACGCCGACAGCGGCACCCCCGTGCCGGTCACCCAAGCGCAACCATCGGCCTCGCAACCTTCCGCTCCCCAGGCCCGTCCTCGGAACCAACCCCAACCTCGCACTCGACCGCAAACTCAGGCGGAGGACTCATCGGAAAGCGAGGAGGAGGAGACGGACTTAGAGGAAGGCGAGGTGCAAGACGCCGCCTCGGACCCCAGAGACGACGATGCCGATGCTGCGTCATCACACCATTCGTCTACCCCGGCATCCCCGCGACCGCGCCACTCTGAGGCGGCGGACGTGGGAGGTTTTCACAAACTGGTGGACAGAGCTGCAAAGAGGTTTCACATGGCAGTGGAATCCGCGGAAACGGAATGCTTCCTCCACGATTTCAAGGAACACAGCCAGAAATTGGCCAAGTCTATTCCACTTATAGACTTTCTGTGGGAACAGGGCAAGAAGCTGATGCTCACGCCTGCTTCGGTGCCTGCGGTGGTTCCGCGCCTAGACAAGAAATATAAGGCCCCGAACACCGCACCTGCATGCCTGACCGGCCACCCCAAACCGGACTCGGTGGTGACTCAGGCGGCCCAGAAACAATCCCGCAACCCTTCCTCGCCGCTGTCCGCGCCCCCTGACAAGGAAGGAAGGAAGCTGGACACCATAGGCAAACGTTTCTCTACCACGTCCGCCATGACCATCAAGGTAGCGAATTCCATCGCCCTCCTTGGCCGCTACAACCGCCAGCTATGGGAAGACATAGCTCCTTATCTACAAAGTCTGCCAGCCGCGGTCCAGGACGAGGTGAAAGCTCTTCTAGCGGAAGGACAAAACTCCGCGGCAGAAATTATCGACTGCGCCATCGACGCAGCCATGACGGGATTCCGCCAGTTGGCCGGGGCTGCCGTGCTCCGCCGCCAAGGCTGGCTCAAAGCAACGTCCTTTCGGCAGGAGGTCCAATCTAAGGTGCTGGACATGCCGTTCGATGGTCAATTCCTCTTTGGAGAGAAGATAGACGAAGCGCTCCAGGCCATCAAGAAAGACACCGATACGGCGAGGGCTCTGGGCTCCCTCCAGTCCCGGAACCAATCCTTTCGAGGGGGCCGCTCCAGAGGTCAGTACTCCTACAAGGGTTCCTACCAAAATCGGTCGTCCTATTCCTACAGCAACAGGAACCAGCCCCAGCACAAACAACAGTCCCGTCAGTCGTCCTATGGGAGGTCGTCCTTCAGAGGCAAATCCGCCAAGAAGGGCGCTGGCGGCCGCCAGTGACCATTTACTCCAGCCAGTCCCACCACCGTCTCAATCCTTTCGAATTGGGGGAAAACTGACCCACTTCCTCAAAAATTGGCAAAAAATCACTACGGATCGGTGGGTACTGCAAATAATTCAATTTGGACATTCCCTCGAACTGGTCAACACCCCTCCCAACACTCCTCCGCTGAAGCGTGCTCACAAACACCTGCACCTCCTTCTCCAGGAAGTATCCGCCATGTTGGTCAAAGGAGCCATCGAAAGAGTCCCAAAGTCCCAGAAGGGGAAGGGTTTTTATTCCCACTTCTTCCTAGTCCAACAGAAAGGGGACAAGTGGAGGCCGATCTTAGACCTCCGGGCGCTCAACACCTTCCTGCGGAGTCAATCCTTCCGGATGGTCACAATCCAGGAGATCCTGGGAGCACTGGAAAGAGGAGACTCGATGGTCTCCCTGGACTTACAGGACGCCTACTACCATATCCCCATCCTCGTAAGGCACAGGAAGTACCTACGGTTCGAAATAGCAGGCAGACATTACCAGTTCAAGGTTTTGCCTTTCGGCCTCAAATCCGCACCACGTATCTTCACGAAGTGCTTGGCGCCAGTGGCAGCCTTCCTGCGGCAAAGGGGTCACCAGGTATTCCCCTACCTGGACGACTGGCTGGTGAAGGCGCCTTCCCCGGAAGGCACGACGGCTTCATCCACCGCCTGCAGCGCTCTTTTTCAACAGCTGGGTCTGACGATCAACCTCAAAAAATCCTGCACTACCCCTTCAACGAGGATCACCTTCCTAGGGGCTACCCTAGACACGAAGCGCGCGAAGGCTTTCCCCTCGGAGGACAGGACCAACAAAATACTGTCCCTGGCCGCGGCGGTGGCCAGGAAGCCTCGCATCAAGGTACGGACATTCACCTCCTTGCTAGGGATGATGTCTTCATGTATTCTCCTCATACCCGCATGCGTCCCCTGCAGGAGGCGCTGGCGAGACAATGGACACAGAGTTCCGGCTCCTTCGAGGACATTATCACGATCACACCGGCCATCACAAAGGCCCTTCTGTGGTGGAGAAACCGAACTCACCTGACGACCGGCTTGCAGTTCCTCCTGCCACCGGCACCACTGGTCATCACGACAGACGCCTCACTGGAAGGCTGGGGAGCGGTCCTGTTGGACCTTCGCGTCAGCGGAAAATGGGACGCCCAGGAGAAACAACTACACATCAACCTACTGGAACTGAGAGCAGTGTATCTGGCTCTGCAGGCCTTCCTGCCACGTATCGGCACTTCCCCGGTGCTCGTCAAAACAGACAACACCACGACGATGCACTACCTGAACAAACAGGGGGGAACGCGATCTCTCTCTCTCTCACGAGAATCGCAAAAAATCTGGAACTGGTTGGTGGCGCACGGACTCTCCCTCAAAGCGGAGTACGTTCCCGGGAAGGACAACACTATCGCGGACGCCCTCAGCAGACAGACCTCTCTCTCCCACGAATGGGAGCTGGACGGCGACACGGTAGCCCACGTCTTCTCGCAATGGGGGACCCCGAGGATCGATCTCTTCGCGACGGCAGGGAACGCCAAATGCCAAAGCTACGCAAGCTGGCATCCCCAACGGGGGTCACTGGGAAATGCTTTTTCCATCGGCTGGTTCAGCGTGTTTGCGTACGCTTTTCCTCCGTTCCCGCTGATACCGAGGCTCCTCCGGAAGATGAAGACAGAACCGTGCACCCTGATACTGATTGCTCCGTACTGGCCGAGACAACATTGGTTCTCGGACCTGCTTCGCCTGTCCATCAGGCCCCCGATTCACCTGCAACAACACCCGAACCTCTTAACGATGTCCGGAGGCCAGGTACACCACCCGAACCTCCGTTCGCTCAACTTATCGGCCTGGCTCCTGAGCACCGAGAGTTCGGAGACCTAGAGATCCCGCAGGACTGCAGGGCAGTACTAGCCAAAGCGAGGGCGGGCAGCACGAACAAAACCTACTCGCTGAAGTGGAAGAGGTTCTGCCTGTGGTGTTCGGAACACGACTTACACCCCCTCCGGGTCACCCCGGTACAGCTGCTACCGTACCTCCTCCACCTGGCTCAATCGGGGCTGGCTCACGCCTTCATTAAGGTTCATCTGGCTGCGATTTCAAGATTCACCAGGACCCCATCTGGACCCTCCCTATGGTCCAGTCGACTGATAAAGCAATTTCTGAAAGGGCTCTACAGATCCTTTCCGAGGCCTCGGAAAGTCCCTCCAACCTGGCAGTTGAACTTGGTGCTCAACCAACTCATGAAACACCCATTCGAGCCCATACACCGGGCCTCACTCAAACATCTTTCCTGGAAAACGGCACTCCTGCTAGCCCTGACGTCAGCCCGACGGGTCAGCGAACTTCAGGCGCTGTCTATTCAGGAACCGTATCTCCAATTCAGGCACGACCGGGTGGTACTCAGGCCCAACCCTAAATTCATCCCTAAGGTGCCGTCGGACTTTCATCTGAACGAACCAATTGTCCTCAAGTCGTTCTTTGCGAACCCTTCCACGGCGGCGGAAAGGGCGCTGCATTCCTTGGACCTTAAAAGGTGTCTCAAATTCTACTTGGACAGGACCAAAGACGTCAGAAAGTCTTCTCAACTCTTTGTAGCCTACAGCAACCCGCGCATGGGGTTGCCCTTGACGAAACAGAGCATCTCCCGCTGGATTTCTTCAGCGATTGCTTTCTGCCATGATCAGGCCGGACGGCCTTTGACGGACCGAGTGGCTGCCCACTCTACCAGAGCGATGTCGACGTCAGCGGCGCTCTTCGCTGGAGTGACGATCCTGGACATCTGCCGAGCGGCGACCTGGAAGTCCCCGCACACCTTCTCCAGACACTACTGCCTGGACATCGAACTGCAGAAGGACGCTGCAGTGGGACAAGCGGTGCTGCGCCATCTCTTCCAATAAGGTGAGCCTTACCTCGTCCCGCCATCCAGGTATGCACATTCTTCATGGTCTTTGTTTATCTCTGTATATTACCATGTTTCTCTCACATTGTCTGTGATTTATGCAGGCCTGCTGGTTGTGGGAATGTGCTTTACCACTATGCATGTGTAACTGCTAACTACTCTGATTCAGGCATGTGAATCTATGAAAGACACCCAAATACTGGATAAGAAATGCGTTACTTACCTGTAACAGCAGTTATCCAGTATTGGTGTCTTTCATAGATTCACATGCACCCCTCCCGCCTCCCCGGTAAGGACTCACGTACCTCTATGTCTACAGTGCGACACCCTAGCTGGGTGCGTACGAAAATCTGAGGGACTGAGGCTCCTCCCGGGAAGGTTCTAGAGGGAGGTCGGAGCTGATTGGCTAACGATGAGAGTTCGGTCCTTTTTACATAAGGACGTGGAAAGGCCCCAAAGGGGAGGCCCTTCGGCCTATATTCTCTATGTATGTCCTTAGGACATTACTTTTTTATGTACCGGAGGCTCCCGTCTCGGCGACGGGGAATGATTCAGGCATGTGAATCTATGAAAGACACCAATACTGGATAACTGCTGTTACAGGTAAGTAACGCATTTCTTCCACGACACCGCTGGAGGGACTGAGGGCTAAGTGGGAAGCAGACTTTGGGACTCATATGGAGGATAAGGATTGGGAAATGCACTCCTCCGGGCCACTAAGGTATCCCGCAATGCGCGATTCCAGTTAATTCGTTTTTACACCCTGCATAGAACGTACATCACACCAGACAGAATCAATCGCTATTTCCACCGAGATGATGCGAGCTGCCCCCGCTGTCAGGAGATAGGAGCTAACTACATCCACATGATGTGGAGCTGCCCACGGCTGGAAGGGTACTGGCAAGAAGTGATTAGGGAAACAGCGTGCATCACAGAGAAGGAGATATCATGCACGCCAAGCCATGTGCTGTTCAACCTGTTCCCCCCACTACGCCAGGACCAAAGTCACGGCGAAGTTCCAGGATCTAGCATATATACTAGCAAAGCGCAAACTAATAAGCCAATGGAAGGCCCCAGCGGGTCCTGGGGTGCTCAGCTGGATGCGGGAATTGGAGAAGTGGACGGGCTGCGAACATAGAATACTGCTTCGGAATGCACAACGAGTCATAGGCAGACCGGAGAGAGGTCAGGCTTGGGGAGCTCTAGTAGACGACCTGAAGAATGTAGACCAAGAATCCACTCCCAGCACCCCAAAGGCCAGGTCTCAACCGGTTAGCCCTAATAACCAGGAACAGGAGGGGGGTGATGAGACGTCATAAACCGACCGTAGCACCCTAACATCTATAGATCTGAAAGGTTTGCGTGAGTCTGGCCTCAGGTGTGGCATACGGAGTGTGAGACCCAGACCACACATGCAGCGGGAGTCAAAAGCGACAGGTTAGTCGACAGCAGTTAGGAAAAAAGCGGTCTGGCATGGCCAGTACATATATTTAAAAATAGGTTAACCTGTTGCAATACAAATCTGTAAAGAAATATAATAAGGAAATTGGCTTTAAATGGTTGAAAGAAACATACGTATCTAGGATGTACATCTGTCAATGACATACAGTCACAGGGAGAGCTGACCTCGCGGCACCTCTGTGACTTGGTGCCTTGTTATTGTGCTTTTTTGATGGGTGCCTCTTTGCCTGTTTTTTATTTTTCTGTATCTGTCTTTCCTGTTGTTTTGTTGTGGCCTCTGTCCACGGTCCTCTGTGCACGGTTGTTCCTGCCGCTGCTGCCCCTGTGGCTCCTCCCCCCTGCCAGTTTCCTGCTCCCGCCTCCCAGCTGCGCTTCTCTCCCCCTTCCCTATTTAATGGCGGCCGCTGCGAGGGACCACGAGCAAGACCCTTGACCTCCTGGCCAGGGACCTGCTCTCTTTCCCAGCAGCTCTGCTGTCCTGCCGCCGCCACTGACCCCACTTCACCTCTGCCAGTAGCTGTTTGAGGCCTCTGTCTGCTTCTCTGCTTGTGTCTGTTTGTGTGCTGTCCTTGTCTGTGTCTGTTATTACTGTGCCCTGGTGTCTTGTTATTGTGCTTTTTTGATTTGTGCCTCTTTGCCTGATTTTTCTTTTTCTTCACCTGTCTTTCCTGTTGTTCTGTTGTGTCCTCTGTGCCCGGTTTTTCCCACTGCTGCTGCCCCATGGCCCCTCCCCCCTGCTGGTTTCCCGCCGCTCACACCTCCCAGCTGTGCTTCCCTCCCCCTCCCCTATTTAACGGCGGTCGCTGCACACCAAAGGCGTGCCAAAGGCAAGGCCGCATGCACCCGTACGCGACCCGTCCGTATCCAGCGCCAGAGTCCTTGGATATCCAGCCACGCACCGCTACAACAGAGCAGCTTTCGTTGCACTTAACCCCAGCAGGAACAAGTGTCAGCTGTCCTCGTCAAACACCACCCACGGCCAGTTATCCTGCCATCACTGCTACCAGACCTTCACCTCCATCCGTACCCCTACGGCCACCGCACCCACGTTGTACGCCAATACCACCGAAGTCCTGAGGTGCATCCTCCTCAACATGCGCTCCATACATAGCCATGCCATAGAGATCTGGACTTCATCAACACCCTCTCACCAGACATCACCTTTTTCACAGGGACCTGGACCGCCCCAACATCGCCTCCGCCATCCCTGATGAATACAAGATCAAGAGGAAGGACCGCTCTAACAGCCCAGGAGGAGGACTTGCTATCATACACAAGAACTCCCTCTGACTCACGACCTTGAGTTCGAGCAACAGCCTGCCCACCACCGAACCCCTCCATTTCAAGATCCAGGCCAACCCCAGAAGGACCCTAAGAAGCACCCTCAGCTACAGACCTCCTGGACCTCGAACTGCGTTCACCACCACTTTCGTCAACCTCATAGCAGCCCACGAAATTGCCTCCACGGACTACATACTCATCGGAGACCTCAACTTCCACCTCGACAACATCAGCGACCCCAACTCTGCCACCCTCCTGAAACAACTTGTCACCACCCCCACCCACAAGACAGAACACACCCTCGACCCCATCTTCATAGGAGGTAACAACATCCACTTCAGCCACCCATGCAAGCCCCATGTACGGACCACCACTGCGTACACTTCCACGTCGACAAATCCACGGCATCCAAACCTGCACCGCAACCTACAGGAAGAAACTGAAGCAAAATTACTGAGGAGCAGCTAAACTCCACCCTCAACCGCAATACCTACGCCACCTCGACCAACGACAACCTTGCTTCCAAAGAAATCCACAGATCTCCAACTACGCAGACAAGCTTGCACCCCCACCTATCCCCAACAAACAGAGCCCCAGAAAAGCCACCTGGTTCACCGCCGACCTCCAAGAATCCAGATGCACATGCAGATGCCTCAAGAAGAACTGGAGAAACAGCAACTCCTCAGAGGTCTGCATTACCTACAAGAACACCATGACAGAATACCACCAATGCTTCAGATCCACGAAATCTACCTTCATCCAGAACAAGATCCTCGCCAATTCCAGCAGATCCAAGGAACTCTTCAACATCATCCAGGAATTCACCAAACCACCCAACAAAACCACGGATATCACCCCCTCCCAGGACCTCTGCAACAAGCTTGGGTCCTACTTCCATCAGAAAATCAAGGGTCTCTACGACAACTTCAGCGACCAGACACCCTATCCCGAAACCACTCCCCCCTCCAGCAATGCCAGCCAGCCCACCATCTCCTCCTGGACCGCAGTCACCACTGAAGACACCGCATCGACCATGAAAGCATCCACTCGGGAGCCCCCATGGACTCCTGCCCACACACATTTTCCACAGAACTGCCACCAGCATCGCTACGGAACTACGACGCACAATCAATGCCACCTGCATCTTTCAAGACGACTGGAAACGCGCAGAAGTAAGACCCCTACTCAAGCAGCCCTCAGCAGATCCATCGGACCTCAAGAACTACAACCCATCTACCTCCTCCCCTTCGCGGCAAAAAGTCACAGAGAAGACCGTCAACCTCCAACTAACGAAATTCATTAAAGAAAACTCCATCCTAGACCCCTCCCAATCTGGATTCTGCAGCAACTTCAGCACTGAGATGGCTCTACTCGCCGCCACAGAAGACATCTGCACCCTCCTCGACCAAGGACACACCGCAGCCCTGATCGTACTCAACCTCACTGCAGCCTTCAACGCTGTGTCCCCCCGCACACTCACCGCCAGACTCCACAAAGCTGGGATACAGGGAACCGCTCTCGACAGGCTCCGCTCCTTCCTCACCAGCATAAGCCAAAGAATCAGACTTCCACCCTTCTTCTCCAAACCCATGGAAATCAACTGCGGAGTACCCCAAGGATCGTCGCTCAGCCACTCAGACGACACCCAGGTCATCCTCTCCCTCACCAAGGGCCCAATCACCACCAGACTCAACTTCCAGAAAGGAATAAAGGATGTCGCATCCTGGATGAGCAGCAGCTGCCCGAAGCTCAACTCAGAGATGACAGAGGTCCTGGTCCCCTCCCCCTCTGCATAGGACAACACCTGGTGTTGTGCCATGCAGCCCCCCTACCACCACAGACCACGCCCAAAATCTCTGCATCATACTTGACTCCTCCCCCTCCGTGACCTGATAGGCCAACGCTGTCGCATCCACCTGCTTCAATAACCTCTGCATTCTCTGAAAGATCTTCAAATGGTCACCCATGCACTCATAAACAGCAGACTGGACTAAGGAAATGCCCTCTGTGCCAGAATCAACAAGTCTCTGCTCCTCAAACTCCAAACCATACAGAACACCGCAGCCAGACTTGTCCTCTGCATCCCTCGACACGAACACATCACCCAGCGCCTGTGTAACCTAAACTGGCTCCCATATCAAGAAAAGAGTAACTTTCAAGATACTTACCCACACCTACAAATCACTCCACAACACTGGACCCCGATATCTCAATGGCATAATCTACTTCCACGTACCCAAAAGGACCCTCCGATCCGCCGACCTCACCCTGACTGAACCCCCGCGCAACCGCATAGCAAGAACGGGGGGAAGAACCTTCTCCTACATCACGGCCAAGACCTAGAACAAGCTGCTGATCAACATCAGACGCGCCCCCACCCTGCACATCTTAAGGAAGACCCTCAAAACCTGCCTCTTCGACTGACTGGAGCTGCTCCCTACTGTAGGAAGGTACCTCCTGACTATGGTTGCCCCCAACTTTTTGCCCTGTGTTTAGCTGGTTTTTGACATAGTCGACCTGGGACCCTGCTAATCAGGACCCCAGGCCTACTGCTCTCTCTGTAAAATGGATTCCATGTACCCTAGGTGCATTTACCAATTGGTACTGGGCCACCTTATCAGACCCTGTAACTCAGGGCATAGGTGTACCCAGGGCCTACCAGGGGCTGAAGCATGTATTATGCCACCCCTGGATGGCCATCTAAATCTGACACAACTGGCTGGGGCCACGTGGCGTACTCGCCCGTTGCTGTAGGTGTAGTATCCCTATACCTAACCTTAAAATGGACACCTGAGTTCCTTTCAGTCACTCCTATGGCAGGCCTTGACAATCCTTAAGGCAGAGTGCATGGAACCGTGTGAATTGGGCTCTGGCACGAGCCGAGCCCGGTTGCAGCTTGCGGAACCAAGACCCAATGGCTGTTCCATGATAACGCGTATCATATCGGTAACTTCGGTATCGCGTTATCAAGACATGTCGAGTAAGGTGTCATACGAATCGGGCTGCTGCCCCCTCACCAATTCTGGCGACGAGGTTAGCATTCCGCCCTTCTAGAGGGACACGACATGTACGTAACTGTGAACCCCGGTTAAAGTTAACTGAAGCCTCAGCTCCACAAAATGGACGCTGCCACCACAGACACAAGTCTGACCTCCTGCTGCTGGGAGTCCTTCCAGCGAGGAGAGCTTGGACAAAGGGTTTCCTGTCAAGGGCGGTGTTCGCACCGTCCCAGACAGGGTTTGTGTATTCTGGGTAGGTAGGGCTTTGCAAGAAGGTGACTGCGGAGTGGCACCCCGGTGCTCACTACGCATCTGCCGGCTAGAACCAGTTCCAGGGGCGCGCAGCCCCTGACCTGGGGAAAGTCCAGCAGGGGGAGAGGGGTGTAACTACCCCCCTTCCTGGTCCCACCCTTAGGGCAGGACCTAGTCATGTACCCACCCCTTTCTTTAGGATAAAGGCCGGAGCGGGGACCCTTCCAAATTAGATCATCTTTGAATCAAGAATACTTTCTACGAAAGGACTTCGAGACTCTTCTCAAGATTTCTCCCTTGTGGCTAAGGAGTAGTCACCCTGCATCCGCAGGCACCATCTAAGAACTCTGCGGTTTGCTGCAAGTCCTTCCTCAGGATCCGACGACCCAGCTCGACGAGAACCGGCTTCCCTGGCACCTCTGACCTCTACCCACGTCGTCAGCTCAGCTGAGATCTGTGGGTGCGACGAGACCTCGAGGGACCGGCCATCATCAAAACCTGCACGCTTTCTTAATCAGCACGACCATCGAAGCAATTCTCTGGTGAGTGCTCTGGGGTCCAAGAAGCCCCGACCCTGAGTAGCTCCAGCACCGAAGTGCAGTCTCCCAGCATCTCCACGATCTGCGTGGGGCCCTTCTGCTCGCTGCTCAGCACGTTGTCTGGTCACTAGCTGCTGGCTTGTGCCCTTCTTTGACGACATCCGACAACCAACGCTGCTGGTTTGGTTGCTCCAGATCGGCCCTTGCTCCCTTTTTCGAGAGGAGCACCCCGGACCCTCCTGGTCCACTCAAGACGCCATTTTAGGCCCACCACGTGGCCCTGAAATCTGCCAAGGCTTGTTGCCCCAATCCTGGGCCCAGCGACGCCGACAGCATCAACCTTTGTGGGACAGCTCGCACCTCCATCCTGGTCGCCGACAACGCCTCCTGGTCCGTGAGCCTGCAGAGCCTAGCGTCGCCCACTCACCTAGTCGAGGTGACGGCCATCCGGTGCCTTCCTGGTACCCTCTGACTACTGGCTAGTAGTACAAACTTGGTCCCCTCTGCTTTTAGGTACCAACGATCACTGATCCAGGCTTGGATCTCTACGAACTATTCATCACTGGTCGCCGGCCAGCAACTCCTTTTCTTCCGGCTCCTGGCTCGTCAGCGAAGACCCCCGACGCCTGTAAGACTTGTGCAGCCGCAGCCCTCGTGGCTAGGTAACTTCGGCATTTCGGTGCCTGCATAGCCTCCTTACTCTAGGGTCCCGAGTCCCTCGCTTCCGACTTGCCTTATCGGGTCCGCCCGAGACCACTAAACTTTCCGTGCCCGCGGGCACTTGGTTTAATTGTGCACTTGAAGTATTTTCTAAGAGCTTTTTATTGTGTGCTTAGTACCCTATCCTCATAAAGAGTACAGGGCTGTGGTGATTCTAATAAATATACTGTTTATTTTCATAACACTTGTGTGGTGTCCTTTCACTTGGTGTTCAAGGGGTATGTGATGGTATTACAGCTGGCTTAACACGCCCTCTAGAGTTTAGCCCGAAGACTGCTCATATCCACGCTACTAGGATAGCTGGTCTAAGGTTGACTTACAACCAATCACCATAAGGGTCGTTTGGAACGATACATAGTGGTCGCTAGAATAGCGAACGCTGCATATCGGGCCAACTTCTCACATTGGTGAGCAGCGGTTGGGATTTGAGCTTGCTGTTGTTTTACCACTCGTATCCTAAGAATATCTTGTGAAAGATCACATAAGTACTCCAGGTACATATAACTTAGCTTAGAATACTCTGAGGTCTACTGAACCAGCTGTTGTAGCTCCTCAAGGCTTAGCACACCTTGACTACAACTCTTAGCAAGGGATCAGTAGGTAAACCCATAGTGTAGGTAGGTGCATCACTTACACCACACTAGAAGCAGCATGTCGGACAAAGGAGGAAACTCTGAGTCTCCCCTTGTGTCAGTCGACCTTCCACAGGTCACCTCCAGATATGCTGCACTTAGCTTCCACGAGATGCGACAGATCTGTACATCTCGGAAGTTAAAACAGGGTGCAAACCCTACCATTCCGTTTCTGATTGGTCTCTTGGAGAGTTATGATGCTAGGAGGGCGGGTAACACCGACCCTTCTCATCCAGAAATGGAGATGCCTCCCCTCGAGGGAACCCGAGGTGACCCTGACCTTATCCATCTCTCCGCCGAGGGCGAAGAGGAGGACGAGGAACCAGAGACATCTGGAGACGAGGCAGACAAAGGTCCAGTCATAGTTAGTCAGCTAACTCAGGACAACTTAAGCCGGCACGAGATTGGTACTAGGGGACCCCTGGGCCCTCTCTCGGGCCAGCTTAACATTGGGAACGGACGAGTTAGGTCTCTGTCGAGAGGCTCTAACAGATCCGCTCGAACCAATGGCTCTCGAGGTTCTGCTCGAAGAGGGATGACATCACCTCAGAGGAGAATGTACGAAGCAAAGGAGAGGGAAGTCAATCTGCGGATCGAGAGGGAAGAACTTGCCCTAGCCAAAGAGAGACTCGCCTTTGCTCGAGAGCAAGAGTTGAGTGGGACAATTCCCACTGGTGGCAGCATTCCCCCACGGGAACCCAGGAGTTTAGACACTAAGCACCTGAATAAGATAGTGCCCCCCTTTAAGCAAGGGGACGACATCCACAAATGGATTACTGCTTTGGAGCGGGCCTGCACTGTACAGTGCATCCCCCAGAGTCAGTGGGCAGCTATCTTGTGGCTCTCCTTTGACGGTAAAGGTAGAGATAAGCTCCTCACTACTAGAGTCGAGGACGCTAACAATTACCAGATCCTGAAGAACACACTGATTGATGGGTTCGGCCTAACCACTGAGCAGTACAGGTTGCTGTTCAGAGACACCCAGAAAACTCAGTCTCAGGATTGGACTGACTTTGTTGATTGTGCCACTAAGGCTTTTGAAGGCTGGCTACTGGGTGGTAAGGTTACTGATTTTAAAGGATTGTACAATCTAATTACGAGGGAGCAAATCTTAAGTAATTGTCAGAACCAGTTATTACACCAGCACCTGGTAGACTCTGATCTGACCTCTCCACAGGAATTGGGTAAGAGGGCAGACAAATGGGTCAGAACCAGGGTCAGGCCTAAGAACCAGGGTGGTGACCAAAAGAAGGAATCAACCAAGCCTCAAGAGAAGGGTGGGAATAAATCTGCTGATCAAACCACAGGGCCCCAAAATCCTCTGACAAGGGTGGGTCCCCTACTTCTCCCAAAACCCAAAAGAAACCTTATTGCCATACCTGTAAACAGGTGGGCCATTACAAAAGTGATGTCAGTTGCCCTAAAAATAGCAATAAGGAAAACATACCCCCAGGTAATACTCCCAGACCTCCTGTTACCACTAGTGGTAATCCCCCAGGTGGTGGGAGTGCCCCAAGAATGTGGTGGGCATTACTTTGGGAAACCAGGTGGACTATGGCCTAGCCAGGTCCCCTGAAACAACCCTTGTCTGTGAGACTGGCTTGGGGTTTGCCAACTTCACTACTGGTTCCCACATTTTGGGAAAGTATAGACAGGAGCCCCTTATCAATGGTCAGAAAGTTGAGGCATACAGAGACACAGGGGCCAGCATCACCATGGTGATTGACCATCTGGTCCCCTCTGCTCAACTGACCCCTGGTTTCACTTATCAGGTGACAGACGTTCATGGAGTGAAAAGAAGGCATCCCATGGCAGTAATTGAGCTCAGTTGGGGTAATGTCACAGGGCCCATGAGAGTGGCAGTGACAGACACCCTGCCTGTAGATTGCTTACTGGGGAATGACCTGGAAATCTCAGCATGGGCTGGGGTGGAGCAAGAAACTCACTCCAGAATGATAGGACTATCCAGAAAGGTTAGTGGGGCAGTAATAGCTACAGCCCCAGTCCAAGCCCCATTCCTCCCTGAAAAGGTTGGAAGGGCAGTGGTAGCCACTGCCCAGGCTCAGACAGACTTTCCAGAACCGGATAGGAGGGCTGTGACAGTCACAGCCCAAACACAAACTGAGTGCCTCCCTGAAAAGGTTGGCAAGGCTGTAATGGTCTCAGCCTCTACTCAGACAGATAACAGTGTTGTGAAGCCTGAAACTGTGGATCACTCCACTCAGACAGAGAGCATTGAGGAGGAAGAGAAATCTCCCTCCCACCAGACTCTAGGAAAGGATCAGCCTCCTCAGGGAACTGATCTGACCCCTTGTGAAGGAACTGCCCCAGAGGTAGTCAGGCCTAGCCTGGCAGAGCCCCTGATGTCAGTGGACCCTTCCAAGGTGGGACCCAGTCTGGAGCAGGTGACCTGCCCCTCTCTACCCTGCCTCAGTCAGCCCAGGGCTGAAGAGGCCAGGGAGGCCAGTGGTGGACCCCAAAGGGCCCCCTGTCCAAAAGAACTCCTTAATCAGCAGATTAGGATCACTGAAGCTGGTAAACCTAGCCAAGTGAAAAGAAATCAGACTCCTGAGGGATCCCCCTTAAAAGTAGTTAGGGACCTCCCACAGCTGGACACGGTTGGGCACAGCCAAACATGGGGCCTAAAAACCCCAGACCTGACCTGTCCCTCCAGTAAGCCAAACAGAGGGACTCAGCCTCCAGCTTTAGGTAGCCAGAGGCTGACCCTGAGAGCTCAGTGCGTCTCAGCTAAAGAAAGAAAGGCACACATGATGGATGGTGATTGGAGGAAGTTGAGCCCAAAGGTAGAGGAGCCTCACTTCAGTACTCCATCCCAGCATCAGCCTTTTACTTTCCCAAGACACACCAAAGACAGAGATTCCCTATGGTGGAGACCCTCAGATACCCTTAGGGTGAGGGGTTGCTTAGTGGACCATGACACAGGGGGAAACAAAGCCAGAGCTGGTCCTTCCTTATTTGGCCACTTAGGTAATAGAGGCTTACCTGGACAAGGATAGCCTTATCTCCTTTCGTTTGGGGGGCGGGGGGTTGTGTAGGAAGGTACCTCCTGACTATGGTTGCCCCCAACTTTTTGCCCTGTGTTTAGCTGGTTTTTGACATAGTCGACCTGGGACCCTGCTAATCAGGACCCCAGGCCTACTGCTCTCTCTGTAAAATGGATTCCATGTACCCTAGGTGCATTTACCAATTGGTACTGGGCCACCTTATCAGACCCTGTAACTCAGGGCATTGGTGTACCCAGGGCCTACCAGGGGCTGAAGCATGTATTATGCCACCCCTGGATGGCCATCTAAATCTGACACAACTGGCTGCACGACAGCTGGGGCCACGTGGCGTACTCGCCCGTTGCTGTAGGTGTAGTATCCCTATACCTAACCTTAAAATGGACACCCGAGTTCCTCTCAGTCACTCCTATGGCAGGCCTTGACAATCCTGAAGGCAGAGTGCATGGAACCGTGTAAATTGGGCTCTGGCACGAGCCGAGCCCGGTTGCAGCTTGCGGAACCAAGACCCAATGGCTGTTCCATGATAACGCGTATCATATCGGTAACTTCGGTATCGCGTTATCAAGACATGTCGAGTAAGGTGTCATACGAATCGGGCTGCTGCCCCCTCACCAATTCTGGCGACGAGGTTAGCATTCCGCCCTTCTAGAGGGACACGACATGTACGTAACTGTGAACCCCGGTTAAAGTTAACTGAAGCCTCAGCTCCACAAAATGGACGCTGCCACCACAGACACAAGTCTGACCTCCTGCTGCTGGGAGTCCTTCCAGCGAGGAGAGCTTGGACAAAGGGTTTCCTGTCAAGGGCGGTGTTCGCGCCGTCCCAGACAGGGTTTGTGTATTCTGGGTAGGTAGGGCTTTGCAAGAAGGTGACTGCGGAGTGGCACCCCGGTGCTCACTACGCATCTGCCGGCTAGAACCAGTTCCAGGGGCGGGCAGCCCCTGACCTGGGGAAAGTCCAGCAGGGGGAGAGGGGTGTAACTACCCCCCTTCCTGGTCCCAAACTTAGGGCAGGACCTAGTCATGTACCCACCCCTTTCTTTAGGATAAAGGCCGGAGCGGGGACCCTTCCAAATTAGATCATCTTTGAATCAAGAATACTTTCTACGAAAGGACTTCGAGACTCTTCTCAAGATTTCTCCCTTGTGGCTAAGGAGTAGTCACCCTGCATCCGCAGGCACCATCTAAGAACTCTGCGGTTTGCTGCAAGTCCTTCCTCAAGGATCCGACGACCCAGCTCGACGAGAACCGGCTTCCCTGGCACCTCTGACCTCTACCCACGTCGTCAGCTCAGCTGAGATCTGTGGGTGCGACGAGACCTCGAGGGACCGGCCATCATCAAAACCTGCACGCTTTCTTAATCAGCACGACCATCGAAGCAATTCTCTGGTGAGTGCTCTGGGGTCCAAGAAGCCCCGACCCTGAGTAGCTCCAGCACCGAAGTGCAGTCTCCCAGCATCTCCACGATCTGCGTGGGGCCCTTCTGCTCGCTGCTCAGCACGTTGTCTGGTCACTAGCCGCTGGCTTGTGCCCTTCTTTGACGACATCCGACAACCAACGCTGCTGGTCTAGTTGCTCCAGATCGGCCCTTGCTCCCTTTTTCGAGAGGAGCACCCCGGACCCTCCTGGTCCACTCAAGACGCCATTTTAGGCCCACCACGTGGCCCTGAAATCTGCCAAGGCTTGTTGCCCCAGCAACCTTCGACAGCATCAACCTTCGTGGGACAGCTCGCACCTCCATCCTGGTCGCCGACAACGCCTCCTGGTCCGTGAGCCTGCAGAGCCTAGCATCGTCCACTCACCTAGTCGAGGTGACGGCCATCCGGTGCCTTCCTGGTACCCTCTGACTACTGGCTAGTAGTACGAACTTGGTCCCCTCTGCTTTCAGGTACCAACGATCACTGATCCAGGCTTGGATCTCTACGAACTATTCATCACTGGTCGCCGGCCAGCAACTCCTTTTCTTCCGGCTCCTGGCTCGTCAGCGAAGACCCCCGACGCCTGTAAGACTTGTGCAGCCGCAGCCCTCGTGGCTAGGTAACTTCGGCATTTCGGTGCCTGCATAGCCTCCTTACTCTAGGGTCCCGAGTCCCTCGCTTCCGACTTGCCTTATCGGGTCCGCCCGAGACCACTAAACTTTCCGTGCCCGCGGGCACTTGGTTTAATTGTGCACTTGAAGTATTTTCTAAGAGCTTTTTATTGTGTGCTTAGTACCCTGTCCTCATAAAGAGTACAGGGCTGTTGTGATTCTAATAAATATACTGTTTATTTTCATAACACTTGTGTGGTGTCCTTTCACTTGGTGTTCAAGGGGTATGTGATGGTATTACAGCTGGCTTAACACACCCTCTAGAGTTTAGCCCGAAGACTGCTCGTATCCACGCTACTAGGATAGCTGGTCTAAGGTTGACTTACAACCAATCACCATAAGGGTCGTTTGGAACGATACATAGTGGTCGCTAGAATAGCGAACGCTGCATATCGGGCCAACTTCTCACACCTACCTCCCCCAGCGCCTGGAGACCCTCACGGGTGGGTAGCGAGCTTTAAACTTCCCTGATTGATTGATAGAAGTATCTTGGGCCACGCCGGTGACGGTCAGGTGACTGGTCAGTGGTGACGGAGCTAGTGTCACTTCTAGTCATTGAAATGTCACTGAAATGAAATGAAATGAAATGAAATTAGATTTGTAAAGCGCATGGCTGCCTGCAAGCGCCCCAAGCGCCCCGCAAGCGTCCCACTCATAATTAAGCTACCCAGTTTAATTTCACCACTAACACATATTCTCATTTATTGAATGAAATATAAACTGTCACTTCCAGTTGACAACTTTCTGTAAATACTCTTCATTCCTCTGCATCATTCTTTTGAAGATGCTCATGTGCATTTAAGCTGTAAATACTTTTTTACATCAGCAACCAAGGTGAGACCTTGTGTGTGGACTGTGTGTATATTAAAAACATCCACCTATGTGACATCAAAAAACCCAGACCCTGCCACAAAATGCATGTTTGCGTATATTCACTCCTGGACACTGGATGTGAAGGTTCTTTAAATGCCCAGCAGAGGGCGCGCTTCGCCTGCTGATGAAATCCACTGAGCACATTGTGTGAAAGGGAGAAGAGTTTCCTGTTCCACGTCAGCGTGTCAGAGACAGCACCAGCAACAGATGCTGCTATTACTTCCTGCTACTCAATCTGTGTCCAGCCTGAAGAAGGGGAAGGACGCATGTCTGTCTATGC